>NW_026698629.1:0-361585 GCF_030435755.1 Ochotona princeps
GAGCTTTGGCTCAGTATCTTGTCAAAATGCCGCGTGAACACCTCCGGGTGGGACTCCGATGCCCATTGGTTTAGTTGTTGATGTTGAGGTTCTGTGCACATGAAGTCAGAAACGTTCAGTTTTTACACACACACACACACACACACACACACACACACAGAGGTTTGAGGCAAAAGCTGTTGAAAACCCTGTTTGTATGCTAAACAGAGTTGTGTGGCACTGAGAACCAGGATTCTAGACTTTCTGGAATGCTGTGTTCACCAGCGTTCTGAGTTCTCTAGGCCTGCATTTTGGGGACAAAGTCCTGAACTGACTAGTGAGGTGGTGGAAGATTCTCTCTCTCTCTCTCTCTGCCCCTCTCTCACTCCTTCCCTCCTTCTCTTTCTCCCTCTCTCCCTCCCACCCTAGCCCTCTCTTTTCCAAGGAAGGCAGTCGACCAGCTGCCCGGTTGCACTTAGTCTCCCAGCTGAGGTGGACCAGTTGCATTTGGCCTCTCAGCTCAGGTCGACCAGTTGCATTTGGTCTCTCAGCTCAGGTCGACCAGTTGCACTTAGTCTCATGGCGGCGGTTGACCAGTTGCACTGTCTCTAGGCGGAGTTCGACCAGCTGCCCGGCGGCAATTGACACACGCTATTTGCCAGCAGGTGTCACTCTTGACCTATTTATTGTCTGCATCCTCTCAGCCTTCCTCCCACTGATCTTCCCTACCCCTCCCCCCACTCTCTTGGCTCCCTCCTTGCCATCTCTGCACCGCTTCTCCTCCCACCCCGTTTAGATGTTCAATGCTAACTGACTTTCTTCTTTTCTTCCCCACCACCCCAACTCCCACCCCTCCACAGATTTTCCCCATTTGACTACAGTGCTAGAATCCTTCCTAAGGAATCTGAATTCCATCCGTCTCTGCACTTGTCCAATGTTGTTTCTCTCTTTTAAAAATTCTTTCTTGCTTGCTTTCTCTTTCTTTTCTTTCTTTCTTTCTTTCTTTCTCTTTCTTTCTTTGTTTCTTTCTTTCTTTCTTTCTTTCTTTCTTTCTGTATAGTTGGGGAGTCTTTCTAAAAATTGTTTCAACTTAAATTTCAGTTTTTCATTGACTTATGCATTTCTTTTTCCCCTTGCTTCAGAAAGAAAGGAACACTCGTTTCACCAGGGGAAGCTGGGCTCAACGGTGAGTAACGACCTGCTTCTGCTGGCCCCACCTGGGGCAGTACAATGCTGCCCACAGCCTTTTCCCGCCCGGGCTGCTTGCGAATTAGTCCAACACTAAACCACCAAGATGCTCAGGTGTGCCATGTCGCGTCCCAGCCTCCAAAAGATATCCAGGAAAAGGGAGGGGGGATTGCTGGGGTTAGGGATAGGGGTTAGGGGTTAGGGTTAGGGGTTAGGGATAGGGTTAGGGCTTAGGGGTTAGGGATTAGGGTTAGAGGTTAGAGGTTGGGGTTAGGGTAGGGTTAGGGCTTAGGGGTTAGGGTTAGGGCTTAGGGCTTAGGGGTTATGGTTAGGGTTAGTGCTTAGGGGTTAGGGTTAGGGTTAGGCTTAGGGTTCGAGGTTAGGGGTTAGGGTTAGGGTTAGCAGTCAGTGGTTAGCGTTAGGGTTAGGGTTAGAGGTTAGGGGTTAGGGTTAGGGTTAGGGTTAGGGCTTAGGTGTTAGGGTTAGGGTTAGGGGTTAGCAGTCAGTGGTTAGCATTAGTATTATTGTTCGAGGTTATTCCTTAGGGATTAGGGTTAGGGTTACAGGTGAGGGCTTAGGGTGAGGGGTTAGGGTCAGTGGTTAGCGTTAGGGTTAGGGTTAGAGGTTAGGGTATAGGGTTAGGGTTAGGGCTTAGGGGTTAGGGTTAGGGTCGGGGTTAGGGTTAGGGCTTAGGGGTTAGGGTTAGGGTTCGAGGTTAGGGTTAGGGTTAGCAGTCAGTGGTTTGCGTTAGGGTTAGGGTTAGAGGTTAGGGGTTAGGACTTAGGGGTTAGGTTAGGGTTAGGGGTTAGCAGTCAGTGCTTAGCGTTAGGGTTAGGGTTAGAGGTTAGGTTTAGGGTTAGGGGTCTGTGGTTAGGGTTAGGGTTAGAGGTTAGGGTTTAGCGGTTAGGGTTAGGATTCGAGGTTAGGGGTTAGGGTTAGGGGTCAGTGGTTAGGGTTAGGGTTACGTCTTAGAGGTTAGGGTTAGGGTTAGGGTTAGAGGTTAGGGTTAGGGGTTAGGGTTAGGGTTAGAGGTTAGGGGTTAGGGTTAGGGTTAGGGGTTAGGGCTTAGGGGTTAGGATTAGGGTTAGAGGTTAGGGGATAGGGTTAGGGTTAGGGGTTAGCAGTCAGTGGTTAGCATTAGCATTATGGTTAGTGGTTAGGGGTTAGGGGTTAGGGTTAGTGTTAGAGTTAGGCAGCATGCTATTTTCCCTACAAGTTTCCCATAGGTTAGAGAACACTGGATATGAAATCTCTCCCCCCCACCCTCCACCACCATCACCACCCTCACTGATTTACATCATTGAATATCCAGATACAAAGGTGTACCAGACAGTGTTGGTAAATTCCACTCACTCACTCCCAGAATACAGATCATTCGATTTTACATTCGTGATTTATTACCACCTATTTCTCATTATTGATTGATTTTTCTCCTCACTTCTCTCTCTGAGCTTTGGCTCAGTATCTTGTCAAAATGCCATGTGAACTCCTCCAGATGGGACTCCGATGCCCATTGGTTTAGTTGTTGATGTTGAGGTTCTGTGCACATGAAGTCAGAAACGTTCAGTTTTTACACACACACACACACACACACACACACACAGGTTTGAGGCAAAAAACCTGTTTGTATCCTAAATAGAGTTGTGTGGCACTGAGAACCAGGATTCTAGACTTTCTGGAATGCTGTGTTCACCAACGTTCTGAGTTCTCTAGGCCCGCATTTTGGGGACAAAGTCCTGAACTGACTGGTGAAGTGGTGGAAGATTTCTTTCTCTCGCTCTCTCTCTCTCTCTCGGCCCTCTCTCCCTCCCACCCTAACCCTTTCTTTTCCAAGGAAGGCAGTCGACCAGCTGCCCGGTTGCACTTAGTCTCTCCGCTCAGGTCTACCAGTTGCACTTAGTCTGTCAGCTCAGGTCGACCAGTTGCATTTGGGCTCTCAGCTCAGGTTGACCAGTTGCACTGAGTTGCTTGGCGGAGGTCGACCAGCTGCCCGGCGGCAATTGACACACGCTATTTGCTAGCAGGTGTCACTCTTGACCTATTTATTGTCTGCATCCTCTCAGCCTTCCTCCCACCTAACTTCCCTACCCCTCCCCCCACTCTCTTGGCTCCCTCCTTGCCATCTCTGCACCGCTTCTCCTCCCACCCCGTTTAGATGTTCAATGCTAACTGACTTTCTTTTCTTCCCCACCACCCCAACTCCCACCCCCCACAGATTTTCCCCGTTTGGCTACAGTGCCAGAATCCTTCCTAAGGAATCTGAATTCCATCCGTCTCTGCACTTGTCCAACGTTATTTCTCTCTTTTAAAAATTCTTTCTTGCTTGCTTTCTCTTTCTTTCTTTCTTTCTTTCTTTCTTTCTTTCTTTCTTTCTTTCTTTCTTTCTTTCTGTATACTTGGGGAGTCTTTCTAAAAATTGTTTCAACTTAAATTTCAGTTTTTCATTGACTTATGCATTTCTTTTTCCCCTTGCTTCAGAAAGAAAGGAACACTCGTTTCACCAGGGGAAGCTGGGCTCAACGGTGAGTAATGACCTGCTTCTGCTGGCCCCACCTGGGGCAGTACAATGCTGCCCACCGCCTTTTCCCACCCTGGGCTGCTTGCGAATTAGTCCAACACTAAACCACCAAGATGCTCAGGTGTGCCGTGTCGCGTCCCAGCCTCGAAAACATATCCAGGAAAGAGGTGGGGGGGAGCTGCTGGGCTTAGGGTAAGGGGTTAGGGTTAGGGTTAGGGCTTAGGGGTTAGGGTTAGGGTTAGGGGTTGGTGTTAGGGTTAGGGATAGGGTTAGGAGTCAGGGTTAGGGTTAGAGGTTAGGGGTTAGGGTTCGGGTTCAGTGGTTAGGGTTAGGGCTTAGGGGTTAGGGGTAAGAGATAGGGGTTAGGGGTTAGGGTTAGGGGTTGGGGTTAGGTTTAGGGGTTAGGAGTCAGGATTAGGGGTTAGGGTTAGGGGTTGGGGTAAGGAGTCAGGGTTAGGGGTTAGGGGTTGGGTTAGGGTTAGGAGTTAGGGTTAGAGGTTAGGGGTTATGGTTAGGGGTTAGGGTTAGGCGTTGGGGTTAGGAGTAAGGGTTCGGGTTAGGGGTAGGGGTAGGGGTTAGGGTTAGCGTTAGGGTGAGGTTTTAGGGGTTAGGGTTAGGGTTGGGGTTAGGAGTCAGGGTTAGGGGTTAGGGTTAGGGGTTAGGGTTAGGGGTTGGGGTTAGGAGTCAGGGTTAGCGTTAGGGTTAGGGGTTAGGGTAAGGGGTTGGGGTTAGGAGTCAGGGTTAGGGGTTAGGGTTAGGATTAGGGTTAGGGGTTGGGGTTAGGGTTTAGGGGTTAGGGTTAGGGTTAGGGGTTGGGGTTAGGAGTCAGGGTTAGGGGTTAGGGTTAGGGGTTAGGATTAGGGGTTGGGGATAGGAGTCAGGGTTAGGGGTTAGAGGATAGGGTTAGGGTTAGGGTCAGGGTTAGGGTTCAGTGGTTAGGGGTTAGGGTTAGGGTTAGGGTTTAGGGCTTAGGGTTAGGGTTTAGGGTTAGGGTTAGGGTTAGGGTTTAGGGATTAGGGTTAGGGTTTAGCGTTATGGTTAGAGTTAGGCAGCATGCTACTTTCCCTACAAGTTTCCCATAGGTTAGAGAACACTGGAAATGACATCTCTCCCCCCCCACCCTCCACCACCATCACCACCCCCACTGCTCTCCAGCATTGCCTATCCAGATACAATGGTGTACCAGACAGTGTTGGTAAATTCCACTCACTCACTCCCAGAATACAGATCATCTGATTTTACATTCGTGATTTATTACCACCTATTTCTCATTATTGATTGATTTTTCTCCTCACTTCTCTCTCTGAGCTTTGGCTCAGTATCTTGTCAAAATGCCATGTGAACTCCTCCAGATGGGACTCCGATGCCCATTGGTTTAGTTGTTGATGTTGAGGTTCTGTGCACATGAAGTCAGAAACGTTCAGTTTTTACACACACACACACACACACACACACACACACACACACACACAGAGGTTCAAGGCAAAAGCTGTTGAAAACCCTGTTTGTATGCTAAACAGAGCTGTGTGGCACTGAGGACCAGTATTCTATACTCTCTGGAATGCTGTGTTCACCAACGTTCTGAGTTCTCTAGGCCTGCATTTTGGGGACAAAGTCCTGAACTGACTGGTGAAGTGGTGGAAGATTCTCTCTCTCTCTCTCTCTCTCTCTCTCTCTCTCTCTCTGCCCCTCTCTCCCTCTCTCCCTCCTTCTCTCTTTCTCCCTCTCTCCCTCCCACCCTAACCCTTTCTTTTCCAAGGAAGGCAGTCGACCAGCTGCCCGGTTGCACTTAGTCTCCCAGCTGAGGTCGATCAGTTGCATTTGGCCTCTCAGCTCAGGTCGACCAGTTGCATTTGGCCTCTCAGCTGAGGTCGACCAGTTGCATTTGGCCTCTCAGCTGAGGTCGACCAGTTGCATTTGGTCTCTCAGCTCAGGTCGACCAGTTGCACTTAGTCTCATGGCGGCGGTTGACCAGTTGCACTGTCTCTAGGAGGAGGTCGACCAGCTGCCCGGCGGCAATTGACACACGCTATTTGCCAACAGGTGTCACTCTTGACCTATTTATTGTCTGCATCCTCTCAGCCTTCCTCCCACTGACCTTCCCTACCCCTCCCCCCACTCTCTTGGCCCCCTCCTTGCCATCTCTGCACTGCTTCCCCTCCCACCCCGTTTAGATGTTCAATGCTAACTGACTTTCTTCTTTTCTTTCCCAACACCCCAACTCCCACCCCTCCATAGATTTTCCCCATTTGACTACAGAGCTAGAATCCTTTCCAAGCAATCTGAATCATATCCTTCTCTGCACTTGTCCAACCTTGTTTCTCTCTTTAAAATTCTTTCTTTCTTTCTTTTTCTTTCTTTCTTTCTTTCTTCCTTCTTTCCTTCCTTCCTTTCCTTTCCTTTCCTTTCCTTTCCTTTCCTTTCCTTTCCTTTCCTTTCTTCTTTCTTTCTGTATACTTGGGGATTCTTTCTAAAAATTGTTTAAACTTAAATGTCAGTATTTCATTGACTTGCGCATTTCTTTTTCCCCTTGCTTCAGAAAGAAAGGAACACTCGTTTCACCAGGGGAACCTGGGCTCAACAGTGAGTAACGACCTGCTTCTGCTGGCCCCACCTGGGGCAGTACAATGCTGCCCACAGCCTTTTCCCGCCCGGGCTGCTTGCGAATTAGTCCAACACTAAACCACCAAGATGCTCAGGTGTGCGTGTCACGTCCCAGACTCGAAAAGATATCCAGGAAAAGGGTGGGGGATTGCTGGAGTTAGGTTAAGGGGTTAGGGTTAGGGTTAGAATAAGGGTTCGGGTTAGGGGTTGTTGTTCCGGGTTAGGGATAGGGTTAGGAGTCATGGTTAGGGGTTAGGTTTAGAGGTTAGAGGTTAGGGGTCAGTGGTTAGGGTTAGGGTTAGGGTTAGAAGTTAAGGGTTAGGGTTAGGGTTTAGGGTTTAGGGTTAGGGTTAGGGTTAGGCAGCATGCTACTTTCCCTACAAGTTTCCCATAGGTTAGAGAACACTGGAAATGACATCTCTCCCCCCCCACCCTCCACCACCATCACCACCCCCACTGCTCTCCAGCATTGCCTATCCGGATACAAAGGTGTACCAGACAGTGTTGGTAAATTCCACTCACTCACTCCCAGAATACAGATCATTCGATTTTACATTCGTGATTTATTACCACCTATTTCTCATTATTGATTGATTTTTCTCCCCACTTCTCTCTCTGAGCTTTGGCTCAGTATCTTGTCAAAATGCCGCGTGAACACCTCCGGGTGGGACTCCGATGCCCATTGGTTTAGTTGTTGATGTTGAGGTTCTGTGCACATGAAGTCAGAAACGTTCAGTTTTTACACACACACACACAGAGGTTTGAGGCAAAAGCTGTTGAAAAGCCTGTTTGTATCCTAAACAGAGTTGTGTGGCACTGAGAACCAGGATTCTAGACTTTCTGGAATGCTGTGTTCACCAGCGTTCTGAGTTCTCTAGGCCTGCATTTTGGGGACAAAGTCCTGAACTGACTGGTGAGGTGGTGGAAGATTCTCTCTCTCTCTCTCTCTCTCTCTCTCTCTCTCTCTCTCTCTCTCCCTCTCTCTCTCTCTCTCTCTCTCTCTGCCCTTCTCTCACTCCTTCCCTCCTTCTCTTTCTCCCTCTCTCCCTCCCACCCTAACCCTCTCTTTTCTAAGGAAGGCAGTCGACCAGCTGCCCGGTTGCACTTAGTCTCCCAGCTCAGGTCGACCAGTTGCACTTAGTCTCTCAGCTCAGGTCGACCAGTTGCATTTGGTCTCTCAGCTCAGGTCGACCAGTTGCACTTAGTCTCATGGCGGTGGTTGACCAGTTGCACTGTCTCTAGGCGGAGGTCGACCAGCTGCCCGGCGGCAATTGACACACGCTATTTGCCAGCAGGTGTCATTCTTGACCTATTTATTGTCTGCATCCTCTCAGCCTTCCTCCCACTGACCTTCCCTACCCCTCCCCCCACTCTCTTGGCTCCCTCCTTGCCATCTCGGCACCGCTTCTCCTCCCACCCCGTTTAGATGTTCAATGCTAACTGACTTTCTTCTTTTCTTCCCCACCACCCCAACTCCCACCCCTCCTCAGATTTTCCCCACAGCCCACATACCCCAAGAACACTCTGAGGTCCAACAATCCTGATATGAGTTATGATGGGGCCTTGCATCCCTAGGAGGAGGAAGGGCATATATGGCTCCCAAGGGCATGTATGGATGCACAAGGCCAGCTCAGTCCCAGGGAGCCAGGGCTGCTTGATGTGCAGTAAGCACCTCACTAGTTCCCTTGGCTGGAGGTATGGTCCCTCCGCTGTGGTGACTCCTGTGTAATAGTCCCTGGCCTTGTTCCCTTGTAAAGGACAATCATCCAGGAGAGGGAGGGGTTAAAGGTACCACCAACTCAAGGCACCATCAGCCCTGAGAAGACAGCATGGGGGACCCACAGCAAGAGGGTCAACTGGGCTTGGAGGTGGGGACCTCAGAAGACAGGTGTCTGGGGGAAGGGAAGCAGCTGGTGGCCAGGTGCTGATGCAATCAGAACATTTGGTACTTGTCTCTGTGCTGCCCTCCTCACTTTCAGGAACCCTGGCTCCCACACTGTGTCTCCCAGGGACCTTCACTCCCCAGGATGAGCCAGGCCTCCAGGAAGAGGCAGACTGTTCCATCTGTCCACAGGGTCACTACTGCAGGTCAGTCCCCTCCTGCATCCATATCAAACTGAGGTGGTCCACAGGCCCTGGGCCATGAGTGGATGGGAAGGGGTGGGGGCAGTGTGGCAGGTCTGCAGACCAAGGCAGGTATTGAGGCTAACATGAGACCCCAGCCCTGTCTGGCCATCCAGGCTTCAGCACGCAGGAAAAACTTACCTGTTAGATAAGGATGGCACAGCAAGGAAACTGTGTTTCTGAAAAAAAAAAAAAAGACCCAGAAAGATAAGAAATTGAAAAGGAATGAGCATCAGTGTGAACTAAGTACAGCTTGGCTCGTGTTGCCCCAGTGCACCCAGATAAACTCCCCTGCAGCCCCCAGTGTCCTTTTGGGTTGCCAGAGGGTGACGGTGTTCTCATGCCTACAGGAAGGGTGTCTGGTTCTCCAGTTCCATGTGTTCTGTAAGGTGAGAACATGCCATCAGGAGGTCCATTAATGTGTCTTTTCAAGAGGATGATCAGTGAGCCCGTTGTCCTCTCCTGCGGTGGTGTGGGGGGCAAACCTGTGCAGCTCCCACGGGCTTGGAGGGCACAGGAGCTGGGTGCTTGCTAGAGAAGCCCTTGCAGAAACTGTCCCTGAAGATGTGTGGTCTCCAGGGCCCAAGGAGGGAAGCACAGGGTCTTCTACAAACCCAACCTGCTGCTTTCCTGGGCATAGCACAGAGATCCTCAAGGGAAGAGGCGCCCATGCTGTGTGAGCAGTACATGTGCATATGCTTTGCCCAAGCAGGGTAGTAGTCACTAAAAAGGTGATCACTGCAGGTTCCTCAGGATCCCCCTGTTAAGTCACTCCACAGGCCTAGCCTGCCGGCCACACAGTGAGATCATTGCCTCTAAGCCCAGGCCCGGCCTTGTTGGACCTGGCAGGCTCTAGGCACCCTGGAGACCAGAAGGTGATGGAATACCTGCCTGTCTCCTCCGCTCCCCACTGCATAGAAAAAGCAGCTGGGCCCTAGGCTTCCCCAGGAGGGCTCCCCTGCTAGTAACAGCCTCACCCCCTGTTCCTGAGCCCCTGAGCCTGAGGCTAAGAGAAGCAGGAGTTGGGTTCAGAAGAGACATGCAGAGGATGCTGTGAGCCACACTGGGCCCAGGCTGAGTCTCGACCTCCTCTGTTGAGTCCTGCACATGTCTGTGGTGCATGGCACATCTATGAATGGGCTTAGCCTGCCCCAGGTACAACCTGCAGGCTCCTCTATGGGCCTCATTTTAGGCCCCTGCCCCGCTCTCCTCTCTCCTCCCTGGTAGAGGAGGAAAAGTGTGGGAAGTGCCCTGCCGGTTACTTCTGCCCACCTGGGACCTTGGAAGTGATGCCATTAGACCCTCGGCAACCACAAGCCCCGTGTCCCCAGCAGCAGCAGTGCGCAGAGCCTTGCCCACCAGGTAACAGCTGTGCTTCCTGTCTGTGGTGGTGAGAGACTCAGGAAGCACTCCATCAAGGATTTTCTTTTATTGCCACAAGCAAATTTAAAGCAATGGTTGGCTCTACCTGTGCATGTGCCATGTCTGCATGTGTGTGTGTGTGTGTGTGTGTGTGTGTGTGTAACATGAAGGGTGACATTCATGTGATTCAGATGGTTACAGTCTTGACCCTTACAAGGAGAGGCAGGACCAAGGTTCTCTCTCAGCTCTGGCCAGGCCCCGGATCCTGGTGTTGTCAGCACCTCCTCTATGGGACCCAGTGAGCCCATGTCCTGCAGGTTCTTACTGCCCTGAGACCAGTGCATCCTATGTCTGCCCCACACCCTGGTGGCTGCCCAGGAGCCATGCAGAGGGAAGACTGTGGACGCTGTCCTGGGTGCTGGTGCGCTGCAGGTGAAATGCTGGCAGCAAGGGGCCCATCCTACATCCCAGAAGGAACCTGTCCTTGGGAAAGCCAGGGAGGCCACATTGGAGAGGAATGTGAGCACAGTGCTGGCTCTGCAGGGGTTCTGGTGTCTGGCCCTGCCCCACTGGCCACTGCTGCTCTGGGAGGGAATGACACCAGTCCAGCAGGCCCCCAGGCCTTCCCTGAACACACCCACCTGGCAGGTGAGGAGGCCAGAGCACAGCTGCCTGCATGCCCTGTCTTGCTGGGTACTACTTCCTGTGGCCAGGTGAAAGCCCTCTGCAGACTGCACCTTGGGGTGGAGGAGCGCGAGAGGCAGTGGGTAGGCTTCCAGGAGACTATGTGTCTGCCTGCTACTTTGCCCCCAGATCTCTCTTCCTTCAAAGACCACCCATGTCCACCAGGCCACGGGTGCCCAGGTGTTCATGCACCCTTTCTCTGCCTGCCTGGAACCTTTTGGACAAACACGGGACAGCAGCAACAGAAGACTGTGAGCACTGCCCCCAGACTCAGAGCTGCAGGGCCACGCAAATTCATTTGCCACACCTGGCAGAGTGGGTTTTGAGTGCCCTGAAGGTGAGACTGCAAGGCCCTCAGCCCTGTTCTGCTGTCCCTGTCTAGGAAGCCCCCAGAGGTCCCTGGGAGGCCACCTGCTTCTGTTGGTGTCTGTTGGTGTCTACACCACTAGGATATCCTCCAAAGCAAGGTGCTTTTGAGCCCCCCACCTTCCACACAGAAGGAGCCTTGACAAACCGCTCTGGGTTCCTACATCTCAAAGCTCAATAAGAAAGATTCTGCTGAGGTAGAAGCAGGCTGGAATGGATTTTGGGCAGGGACACCAGGTGCAGGTACCTGTGCGGCCTTGGGCTCTGGTGCAGCAACAGGCCTACCACTCACTCCACCCCCTGCTATTAGGAAGAACCAGGAAGAGAGATCAGAGCTCTGTCTGGGGCCTAAAGGCAGCTGGTGGGACTGCCTGCCCGGCACTGGCCTTATTGGTGCTAGCTTCACCCACACCCCCAGTGCACCCACCCACCTAGCCCAAGCCCTATCCCCAATGGCTCTGTGCAGACACTTGCTTGACAATCTCTATTCTTGACCTCCACTCCTCAATAATGTCCCCCTCTTTGACCATAAGATGACCTTCCACCTCTGGATCTGCCCCGCCCAATCCCAGAATGATGCCTCCACCCCATTGCCCGCTGTGGAAGTCTCTCTTAATCAAGCCAACTAATGTACTCCTTTGACATCCCAATCTTGTCTCTCTTGGGTGCTGTGGCTGAAGTCCCATGAACGGCCGTCTCCTATGGTGGGCCTCAGACAGTGGTCTCCACTGTACCCCAGGGGTTATGCCTGCCCCATGGGCTCCTCTACCTGCACTGGCCGGGACAGTGGTAAGTCAGTCCCCAGTCAGTTAGCATCTGAGTCCCTCATCCCTGAGAGTGCCATCGTACCTCATGTCAGATCCCCAAGACAAGTTTGCCTCAGTCAGTCACCACTGCAGTGTGAGGCAGCCAGATTGAGCCATGAAAACATAAGATACCATGACATTTGAATGTCCAGAGAAGGGCCCAGGCCATGTCTGGGACATATTCATCCTACAACATTGCCCTCAGAGTATCCAAAGCTCCAACATAGCTGTACATGGAACACGGTCCCTGGCAGCCCACATCTGCACCCAGCACTGACTCCCTCACCTGTTACCCCTCTACCCAGGAACCCAGGCCCATCAGTCTGGTCCCAGCTCAGCCCTGTCCAGGAGGGCAACTTGTCCCACAGACACCCGCACAGATACAAGGCAACCCCAAAGCCTTGCCTAGAGTGGGGAACATCAGCTGCTCCTCCACTTTGAGCTGTGCATGTCAGACCTGCTGGGACATGGGCGACAGATCACAGGTCTGCAGGTGTGACCTGCAATCACAACTTCTCTACTCCCAGCTCTGTGTTTCTCTACTAACGCCCAGCTGGCAGCACTCTGCCTCAGGCATGCCCCAGCAGGCCCTGAATGCGCTGTGATGCATTGACAAACCCATGCAGCATGGCCTGCAAAACCCCAGGCATGTGACTGTGCGCGAGCCAGAAGCCCAGGTGCCAGCTGTCCCACCCTTACCAACACAGAGGGAAATGACAGCATGAGCTGACTACTGGGAGGGGAGACACGGGGGCTGTAAGAGGGGTGCTAGGCACAGAGGCCGGGACACCTCACTGTACCCTACAACCCAGGCTTCCACTGTCTCCTTCATGCCTCCAGAAAGCACACACTTCCCTGGGACCCTCCCTGCAATCCCAGTCCCTGGCTCCCAGGGTGGGGACACTGCAGTATACAACAGTCAAGGTGGGATTTAAAGACGTATTTATTTTTATTGGAAAGTCATATACAGAGAGGAGGAGAGACAGAAAGGAAGATCTTCTGTCTGATGATTCACTTCCCTAGTGGCTACAATGGCGAGAGCTGAGCTGATCTGAAGCCAGGAGCCCAGAACCTCTTCCAGGTCTCCCACATGCATGCAGGGTCGCAGGGCTTTGGACCATTCTTGACTGCTTTCCCAGGCCACAAGCAGGGAACTGGATAGAAAATGGGGCAGTCAGGACTAGAACTGGCACCCATATGGCATTCTGGCATGTGCAAGGCTAAGACTTCAGCCACTAGGCTTCCATGCCAGCCTGGCTAATAGCCTTCTTAACAGATGTGCAACCTTTGCAGCACAAAGCATCTCCCACCCCCTCCCTGCTGTGGGCTGTGTCTCATCCCTGATTGGAACTTGGCAAGTACTCTGGGGAGGCTGCAACTCAAGTGCTCTGAAGGCTGCAACCTTAAATGGGAAACACCCTCCACCCACCCACAGCAGACTCCACTTCAGACAGCCCCCGTGCAGTGTTTCTTCTTTGAACCCACACTTTTAGTTACCAGTCCCACGGTTTTTTTGGAATAGTTTTATTTTGAGAATCTTTACATAGTTGAGTAGGGCACAGTGTCAAGAGCTACAGGAAAGTGGGTAAGACTATTCTTTCCTCATTATTGCTTTTTTAAAATGTATCTGGGGTAAAGGAGATATAAAGGGAGAAGCCCAACCCAGCCTCCCACCCATCCCGGACCCCCAATGTGGGGCATGCTCGAGGGTCCTCCTGATCAAGCAGTTTTGATAATTCAACAGTTCTGAATTGCTGTCAATCTTGCCATTCCATGAACGATGAACTTGCTGTAGAATCTGCTGGTTGACAGAGTCCACCTTAGAGTCTCCATTTGCCCAGATTTTCATTGCCAACACATGGCTGGGGTAGTTGATTGATTTATTCTGTCCTCCATTCTCTATTGTGGTACCAGGTGTCCTCTGCAAGTTCTGACGGACTGCCATTTCCTCCATGTGCACCTGTCCACTGCTCTTTCTGAACCTTTGAGGAGGCTCAACTTTGACACTTGCACTCCATGGTCAGCCCATGGAACCTGCACTTCTCTTCATGGTTGGGGTTCTGAGTCAAGCAGTTCATTTGGGGAGATGCCCAAAGAAACTTTGTCTGAGATGATCCCAGACCAGATTCTTGTGTGTACTTGCCAGTACAGGGCCTGGCACAATCAATCACCCCAATCAGCTGGTGGGTGCAATTGCTGGGTCATTTCTGTTTCCAGCCCTGTCTTCCACACAAACCAATGGGTGTTGCAGTCCAGCCTGGTTCTGCCTAGCACACACTCAGCCCTCTACCTACACTGCAGAACCCCTCACACAAACCAGTAGGAGCTACAACCTGGTCAGAGCAACCCACAATATCCCCCACCAGGTCTGACCCCTGCCCTGGTTCCTCTGCTTGCCCCAGTCCCACATTTGAGCCACAGAGAATAAGTCTCCTGAGTCAGGGCTCCAAGGCAACCCCAGAATGGGCAGGGGCTCCATCTCTGAGTCTGAGAGGCATCGTGGCACTCCCTGTCCCCTTCTGCTCTCTGTCCCACGAGCAGGTAGTTGGCTCTCCGACTCTGAAGACTCTGCTGCTTGGAGGAAGGGTGTCAGGATGGGTGGTGCTGCCACTATAGGCAGAAGAAGATAGATGTCACCCTCCGTTGCAACTGGACTTTGCCCAGCGCTGGCCAGGGGTGGGCACCCTGGGACTCACCTTTTCACGGTTCCTCCAGGCACCTCTCAAACTCACAAACCATGATGTGTCCAGCCCCCTTAGAGCCAAGGGTTCTGCCTGCTGATGCCTCTTTCTCAGCCATAGGTGTAGTCCACTCCAAGAAATTCCCAGTCTCCCCTGTTCTCCTCCCCACTAGGCTGAGGCATCTCCGTTATGCCTACTACACCCTGGGCAGAGGATGTGCCATGTCAGAGCCTTCCTGTTCCCTCCTAACATGAATGAGCTCAAGACCATCCCCAGAACAGGAGCCAGTATCCAAGACACCCGTGATTATTGCTCCTGGCACTAGGCCTTTCTCGTGCCCTATGATATGAGATCTAATGACATTTGCCATAGGTTTTACCCTTGAGGAAGCATGATTGGAAGTCTGGTTGCCACAACCTGATGCTCTGACTCTTTAGGAGCAGTGTGTTTTCTCTAGTGCAACCTCACCCTGCCATCCTCCATATTGACCACACT
The DNA here is from genome assembly GCF_030435755.1 of Ochotona princeps. NCBI lineage: Eukaryota > Metazoa > Chordata > Mammalia > Lagomorpha > Ochotonidae > Ochotona > Ochotona princeps. Next base: position 14,808 of record NW_026698629.1, read on the forward strand.
GTCCAGAGACTGCCCCAGCCTGGTCTGGTGCTGTGCTCCTGCAGAACTCCTTCCCCAGCCTGGCTGATTGTGGTTCTGCCCTTGGTCCGCCTTTCCTCTGCTGTGTTCCTCCCCTCGCCTTGCTACATTACCCTCAGTCTGTCACTGTCTCCAGGAAGCCTTCCAGGACCTGTCCAGGTCACAAGGCCATCACTCTGCTTCTTCTGTAGATTCTCCCACCCTGAAGACTGCCAGTCTGAGCAGTGACTAAAGGGGTTCCCTGGAGGCTCTGAATGTTCTCTCACACCAAGAAAACCCCTCACTATGGGGGCATCGGGACCAAGAGTCAGCTGGGATACCCTTCCAGGTTGCCCAGTGCTGCTCATCTAGTGACATCCACCTGGCAGCCACCCAAGAGTGCATGTCCCCCCAGCAATATGACTGTACCTCTTTCTACCACCCAGCAGGTGGGGAGCTCAGAGCCGAGCTGAGCAGGTGAGTGAAGGACACAGCTTAATGCAGAATAACTGACCAGTTACAGACAGGTTCTCCCTCCCAACACATGGACCCACCTGGGGCTACTCAGGGCGCCAGACCTGGTGGGAGATGGAGCAGAGGGAAAGATCCTTCTAGAACTCATCATGACCTAGTTCTTGCAAGAGGTCCAGCCAACAGGGACTCAGGGCAGCAGCATAGGGCTGGGCAGGTGCTGGCCTCATAGGAACAGGGGGTTCACATCCCAGATCTTGAGCCAATAATAGCTGCTGAGACTGACCCAGGCCAGGCAGAGGCCAAGGGGGTGGCATAGGCGGGTCCCATTTCTGCCCCAGCCTCAGTCCTCCTGCAGCACTGTGGGCTGGGTGGAGAGCTAGCATTTTTTTTTTTTATTATTACAAAGTCAGATTTACAGAGAGGAAGAGAGACAGAGAGGAAGATCGTCCATCCGATGATTCACTCCCCAACTGTGTGCAACAGCCGGTGCTGTGCCGATACGGAGCCAGGAGCCAGGGGCCTCCTCCAGGTCTCACACATGGGTGCAGGATCCCAAAGGATTTGGGACATCCTTGACTGCTTTCCCAGGCCACAAGCAGGGAGCTGGATGGGAAGTGGAGCTGCCGGGATTAGAACCAGCGCCCATATGGGATCCCGGGGCATTCAAGGTGAGGACTTTAGCTGCTAGGCCATGCCGCTGGGCCCAAGCTAGCATCCTTTAATCCTCAGAAATATTCCAGGCTGAGTAGCTGTCTCCCCTGCTGCCTCTACAGGACACCCCGTGGCCCCATGTCACTCCATCTAGGAGATGACAAGCCCATGGAGGCATAGCCCAGTGTAGCAGGAACAGCAGTGAGGGCATGTCCTGTCAGCTACTGTCAACAACCACAGTTACTCCTTAGGAAGCAGTGATTTCTTGGGGAGAAGGCTGAGGGCAGGGTTGTCCTTCCTGTGGGGTATGAGCTGACAGAGGCATCAGGGGCCACACAGGATAGCTGCTCCATGCTCCTAAGGCACCCACCCACCTGTCCTCTCTCTGCAGCTGTCGATGCTGGGAATACATTTCAGCTGAAGAGCTCTGCAACACCCAGTGCCTGGCTAGCACTCCTCTTTTCTCCCTGGCCTGAAGCCCAAGGCAGGCACTGACCCTGCATGTGGAGAGCCAGGTTGGGGACAGCATCCAAAGCGTGAGCCTCCCAGGGTAGGGGCTGGTGTGTGGGGACACCTGCCTAGTGGGAACCTGGATAAGCTGCAGAGGAATCAGGCACTGAGTCTGAAGAAAGCAGGCCATGAAGGACCCGGCCCACTGACAACAGCCTTTCCTGCCTTGTCTGGCACTGACAGAACTCTACTTCCTGCGGGCAGAAAGGCAGCTAGGAGGGTGCATGGGTGTTCTCACATCAATAGCAGCAATCCAGTTTCAACATAAAAGGAACCAAGAAAGCATCACCTCATGTTACAGCCTGGAAAGGGAGGCCCACTGGCTGATCACCACTCATCACAATCCTCAAGAACCCTGCCTCAGCTGACCCTGGGCCCCCCGCTCCCAGGCTCAGCCCTTGGCCTCAGTGCTGGGCGCCACTTTCTTGGAGACTCCATGCTTCATCAAAGAGTGAGGACTGGAGAGCAGGCTCTGACCCAAGGGGTGGTCCCAGGTGGATCACTTGTCTGGCACTCTGGGCCCAGACCACCACTTTCCAGCCAGTGCCAGGGTCCACTTGGTCCAGTTTGGCCCCCATGGATCTTTGGCTTCATCATTTCCAGGGTGGCTGTTCTTGGTCCCTTCCTGAAGGGTAAGCAGAGAGAGGTCCTCCCTGGAGGAAATGGGGGGCTGTGTGCTTCCAAAATAAGCAAAATAGAGTTCAGGTCCTATCACAACCTCTCAGGACCTGTCCCTCCATCCTGGCACTCTGGAGGCCTGGGTCCTGCTGAGGGCATAGCGGGATAGGGAGATGAGGCACTCCCCAGAGCCCCAGCACTTGAGGCCAAGGAGAGCTGGATTGCTCCTGCGGGTGGAGAGACACTGATGGGGGCTGATGCCCGAGCACAAGCCTCCCAGATAGGCCCATGCCCTGCGTATGCTTTCCCCAAATGCTGCTAGGATTGCTAGGAACCAGGCCAATGGCATTGTCACACTGCAGGCTTGGAGTCTCCCTGCCGCCAAGAGCTCAGCATCTCTCCCTGTATCTCAGACCCAGTGGTCTGCCTGGGAACAGGGGACGTCATCCTCTTTCAGCTTCACATTCTTCCCCAGAATGAGTACCCCCTGCCCCACACACTCAGATCTGTTCTCCCTTCCTGTTCCCTGGTTGTTGGGTCCCTCCTGTCCCTCTCCAGTGATCTCAGGGTCACACCATGCCTGTGCCATGCTGGGAGAGTCCAGCTTGTGCTGACTTCATGCTCTCAGCCCGATTTCAGCTTGGCCTCCAATTCCTCAGGGAGTCAAGCAGTGTCCCAGTGGCAAACATCCATGATCCCTCCATGAAGCCTGTGGGCCTGAGCAGTCTGGAGGACACACTCAGGCAAGGTGGAACTCCTGCCCTAAGCCCCAGCCTCCTGCAGACCAACTCAGGGTCTGTGTACAGGGTCCTCCTGCCAGGCCTGAAGCCATGTGGGCTATCCCAGAGTCCCAGCACTTGAGCTGTGAGGAAAGGCCTGGGTCTGGGGCCCCATGGAGCAATTCTGCTTCCTCCTGCACATGCAGTTCTGCCCAAATGTGGGAGCACTCTCGAGCCCCTGCTACCTTCCAAGGCCCCATCCCTGAGCCTCACTGATTACTGAGTACCAGGCCCTCACCCCTTCCCTGCCCCAATCTCCTGCCCCAGAGCTTCCTCAGGGCACTGCTATGTGCAGGGAACTTCGTCCCATCCGAAATCCCTGCTTCAACAAGTAACACAAGGTTTGTCCTCCTCAGTGTCCCAAGATGCCCAGCTGCTGGACTAGCCAAGACAGAACAGATCTGCAGGAATCCTGAAGGCACAGGAGAGGCAACGAGAAGTGGTCAGGAGCCCTGGCAGGCAGGATAACCTGCACCAGAAGGAAGAAGACCTAGAAAATGAACCCCTACTGGACTGAATACCTTGATATCCAGGCCCAGCTCCACCATAAACCACAGAGACTGGCAAGACTCCACTCTCTCTAAGCCTTGTACTTGCAACTGTAGACTGAGCTCAGATGTGCTCCTCCTCCCCATACATTACCCCATCTTAGAGGTTGGGGTTCAGGAGAGAGAGTCACTAGCTGTGCTCAGAAGGCCTCTGTGTGCACAGGAAATGGCCAGGCCCAATTGTTATATGGCCCCTATACCCCATAGCTGCCCCTCACTGCCCACCACCAGCATGCACGTAGCACCAACTGGTGACAGCACTAGGAGGCACATAGAGCCCATGGCCTTGGGCTCTGGTCACCATGGGCTGGTCCTGCTGAGAGTGGGCATCTCTGCAGAAGTCTCTGTAGATGGAGGGCACCGAGACAATCAAATGCATATCCATAACCTGGGGGTGCCACCATCTCATTGCAGATGGGTCCTGATCTAACTCGCTCACCGAAGCACTGAGCACTTAATTCTGGCTTAGTCTGCCAGGGCTCTGGAACCCAGCCCAAGTTCTTGTCCATCCCTCAGACCACTCAGCCAGCCATTTCCCCATGTAACAGAGACAGCACCTGATCAACAGCAACCCTCATTGGGACTTAAGAGCCTTCAGGAGACTGGGCCACCTGGTAAGGGAGACTCACCTCAGCTTCCCCAGGTACCTGCAGGAGAAGGGCTATGGCCATGCCATGCAGCTCACAGCCACTTGGTGGACAGGCAGAAGAACAACTCAGGAGGTGAGGTCACAGAGACCATGCCCAGAAAGGCCCACCTGAGTGTGATGTCCTGGGCAGTTTTGCGGAGCTGTCTCACATTGCTCCTGTGTGGGCAGCTGGCTCCTCAATGTAGCTGGGACATTGGGCCTCAGCTGATGTGAACAGCCCTGCTAGATTGGCTTCCAGCATTCTGACTTCAAAACCTCCCCGACTCCACCTGCAGGTTTGCCTATCGGTTTCTGGGACGAGGCACATATGTGTTTCAAGGCAATAGCAACCTTGAAAGCATTATCATGGTGCTGTTGAAGGGGGTAGGGTGGCCTATGGCCCTGGCATGTCTCCCATACAGCCTGCCTCGCCATATCAGCTGAGCAGCCTTGGCATGATGGGGCATGGGCCGCCAAACCTGAGCCCAGACTGGGCCAAGATCACTGGTGTGAGCCCACAGAGCAGCTAGCATAGGAGTGAGAGCAATCTGTGTTCCCCATCTGTGGCATCACCCCCAAAAGACTGCAGGTGGGCATAGGGACATGGGCCTGGAACAGCTGTCATTGAGCTCAAGCGCCACATGCACAGAGGAATTGCATGTCCTCCCTCTGGAATTGCCCTTCACTTACATCTTTCCCTACACACCTCACCCTTGCAATCCAGGGAGCTGCCTGGGGCCTGCAATCCTTAGTGGAAACAGGGCAGCAGGCACACCCCAATAAAGTTCTAGGAGTTCTCCCTTCTTCTTTCAACCCTGTTAGTGAGCCACACAGCACTTACATGCTGGGCGCAGAGACAGAAAGTGTCTTCTCAGGCAAAGAGCACGTAGACTTGTACACACACACAAGCACACGCTGTCATACATACCCATGTGCACATATGGACTGTTAGTCACACATATACTCTTCACACACATGCATGCTCTCACACAGTCATACAGACATATATGTTCTCACCATCAAACAAGTTCTCAGTGAAACACTCTCGCACAACTTCATTCAAAACAGATTCATGTGTACACACATTCTCACATTCACAAACTCATAAATACTGTTATTCACATAGTATTAAACTCAAACTCAATCCATGGAAAAACACAGATTCAAACTCCTGCACACCCTCACATACTATGACATAAACAAAGCAAGGGTACAGTCCAGGGACAATTTAACAGCCAAAACAATGTTGTACTCCACAGAGCATGGAGAGTCAGACAGCCAGAGAAACAGCATACTCTCTAGAGCATGGAGACTTTACAGCAGAAAAAAAGGTGTACTTCCTAGGTAGGGAGAGTCTGACAGCCAGTGTGATGTTGTAATTCCTAGAGCTAGGAGAGATTCACAGCTGAGGCAACGGTGCACTGCATGGGGTATTCTGAATATTAATCCTATTAATCACTCATACATATGTTTGCTCCGCTATGAGCCTTTATCATGCACAAAAACATTGTTTCAAGAAATCTATTTTAAACTTTATTTCATGTGAATGGTGATGCTTGTTAGAAATCAATTCCAAATTGAGCACAATGAAGTTAGTTACAGGCCCCAAAACAAGGTCTTTAAGCCACTGTGAATTTTATTAATTCATATTTTTTTGAGTTCCAAATTCATTTTCTCCCAAGTATGTCTTCAGCGTTCTCAATTTTGGGTGAAAAAACTGTATTTCCCTTCCTGATCTGGAACATTTTTTAAAAAAAAATACTTGAAAATGAAGGCAAGCACAAATTCAGAATTCTAAATCTCTATTCCAGTTATACGTACATGTAGATTATCTCCTTATACAACATGTAGTTTTGGTATTGTCACAGATACAATTAGATAATAACTCTTTGGTCAAGTCATATCTCAATAGACAATCTTTATAACTCTCAACAGATATATTCAGCATCCAAGTTGGAATGTTTTGCAGGCTCCCCTGCGGAACATGCGTGTCTCTCTCGAGGCCCAGAGCCTGGCGCTCCCTGGCCTCGTGGCACTTGCCCATTGGCGCCATCCCATTCACCCTTGCGCACATAGAAAAGCACGTAGGCACTTTGCTTCAAGGCCAAAGTCAGGCCACAGGCAGTGACCTTCGCGTCATCCATCTGATACCAGCGGCCGTTGCCAGCTTTCACGTAGCACAGGTAATGCCCTCTGTCACGACGCAAGCCCACGTGCACAAGGACAGCATAGAGCCTGTACTCCAGCGGCCCCCCATTCTGCCGAGACAGGTAAGGCCTCATGTCCAAACAGTCAGGATAGTGCACGGGCTTCACCATCTTGTCACGCGTGAAGTCAGAAAAGCGTTTCAAGACCAAGATGAGCACATCCCCACACGTGTGCAAGGTGAGTGTGCGGGAGGCAGGCCTCTTCTTGAGGCAGGCAGCACAATCATAGGCGTTGTCCCCGTCCAGCTCTTCCGGGCTCACCAAATGCCGCAAGGCTTCCTGCACATCCTTGGCGGCCTGGATATCCAGCACAATGTCCAGGTAAGGGTCCCATGTGTCTGAAGTGCCTCGGCACTGGAGACATGTGACTCGAGACCTCCAGTGGCCTCCAGCTAGCTGATGGCTTAGAGGCTGGTCCTCAGTGGGCCCCACCTCGCAGTTGAGGCCAGGCAGACCTGCTGCCCTGAGGGCATCGAGCGTGAACATCAGAAACACGTGGGCATCTTCTTGGCGGTTTCTGTGAAAGCCAGCAGCCAATGCCTGACAGGGCTGGATCACGTGGCCGGGACTGTGTAGGGCCCAAGTAAAGTGACTTTCCAGAGCACAGAGCGTGCAGAGCTCTGAACGACGCTGGCACGTGCGGGAGTGCTCCTGCGACAGCAGATAGTTGGCGAGTGGCGGGGTGTATGTCAGACACTGGAGGGCTGCATTCATGTAGCAGGCGTTCCCCAGGTTCTGCAGACCAGCCCCGATGCCGTAAGGTTCCATCCAGCTCAGAGAAGCTTGCCCTCTGTCAGCCAGCTCTGTTTGCCCTGCAGCCAAATCCTCGTCCAGCTGGGGCTCGTTCTGTGGCCGGGCTGACGATTTCCCTGGCACATACAAAGCCCCTTCTGCATTCCGCTGAGAACCTCTGTATCTGCCAAGGACCTTGAAATGAGACTCACCTCCCGAGGGCATTGAAGCAGCCTTCAGCACTACTCCAGGGGCCATGGTCCCGAGACTTGTGCGCTGGCGTTCCACTCTCTGCAACCTTGCTCAGGTCAGGGACGGATGCTCAGGTCCCCCTCCACTCACCACCCTTATATAGCCTACACGACCTGCGCACCCACCCCCCACCGGCCAGCTCCACCAATCAGCTTCAAGTCCGGAAATGGTCAGAGGGCTGAGGGTGGGGCAGCCTCCCTCATGACTTCTCACATCACCTGCTCTTCTCCACAGCACTGGGAGACGATGGACTTACCATCATCACCTCGCTCTCTGGCCACACTGCAACCAACGTGGGATGATGGCATGATTGATGCCAGAGATTTCACAAACAACAACAACTAAGTGTGATGGAATGCTTGGATGCCCTGCAGCTTTGGTGAAAGTACAACTTCATGTCAAAGTGTGTGTGTGTTTGCTTCTGTGTGTGTGTGTGTGTGCAAGAGAAAGAGAGAGGGTTTGGAGACATGTATATGGGGGGAGAGGAGATTGGTTCCGTTTCAATCCCACCAGCAGAGCGTAAAATCCCCTCACGCTGAAAACACACTTCATAGGATTTGAAGCCACACCCTCTGTCTTGCATGGCCGGCTACCCACACAGATACCTGTCTATGCTCGGGCTGATCCTCTTTCCGGCCAGCTCCCTGCTTGTGGCCAGGGAATGCAGTAAAGCATGGCCCAAAGACTCGGCTCCCTGCCGCCAACGAAGACACCCAGAAGAAGCTACTGGCTCGGCCGTCGGGGCCTGCCTCTGCGCTTCAGCTTGTGATGGGAATGGGCGAGAGAACCAGTGTACCTGAGAGACTCAGTGTCTCCATTCTTCTCTCTGTCTCTCTCTCTCCCCCTTCTCTCATTTCTGACTCCCTTTCTGTCTCTCGGAGAAATGGTGAATACACCCTTCCATTCATCCATCCATCCATCCATCTATCCTTCCACCTATCAAAGCATCGATCAATCGCTCGATCAGTGATCACAGTGAAATCCTAATTATCACTCTGACTTAGAAGACAAGTCTTGGTTTCCTTTTTAAATATGAATTTATTGATTCATTGACGCATTGATGAAGCCCCCAATCCCCTGCCCCACTGAGTTCCCCTCATCCCACTCACAACTTGTCATCTTGGGTTCCCCAAGGCCTAGGTGCACGGGGAGCCCTTGTTTCCAAAGACAAGAGCTGGCTGAGGATTCCCTATAGATTCTCAGCTCCAGCTGGCTTTCCGTGATGGAGCCATGGGGCTCGCTGCCTGTGTGCCCCACAACGTGTTTGCGATGCCCTTTCCAGACCAAGTAGGTCCAGGCAATGTTGCGTGTGTGCATGTGTGTGTGCCTGAGTGTGTGTGTGTGTGTGTTCTATCCACTGATTCATCAGTAAACATACGCATGAACCAAGAAAGATAGTGTCTCTCCTTGTTGATGCACGCATGAAAAGTATGTCCTTTATTGAGGGATGAGATCACCACCCACAATCTTGCAGGTGCTGGCCCACCCCCGCGCATGTGCACTCCCCTACCACCAAGCAAGGCGCGGGAAAGACTCCTGCCAGGAGGGAAACGACTAGAATTGTAGGAGCGGCCTCTTTGCGTGTTTGTTCTTCCTCTTGGGAGCTCTGGCTCTGCCTCTGCTTGCCAGCCTGGGGAACTGGCTGGCCGTTTCCAGCTTTCACGTAGCAGAGATTATGTCCTCTGTCAACATGAAAGCCCACGTGCACAAGGACAGTATAGAGCCTGTATTGCAGACATGTGATTCGAGACATTCAGTGGCCTGCAACTAGCTGATGCCTTTGAATTTTTAGTTGTCACAAGTATATTTAAAGTATTTATTGTGAAATCAGCCTGTTCCAATGCTGTAAAATGCGTTGTGCATGGAACTACTCTTAGACTTGGAGCACAATGCCTTAGAATCTGCAAACTTTTTGTTTTGTTTTGTGTGCTCAATATTCTTAATTTCATTATACTGGGCTCCATGGGAATTGGACAACAATTGACAAAACATTGCTTTGAGGAACTGTTTGTAAGTCATATGGTATTTGATGTTAATGACCCAAATGAGTTATTTTTTTCCTGGAACTATTGTGCTGCTCCTTCAAAAGTCTGCTTTTCCACAGTAATCTAATTTCCTATATATCACTTGCAAAATCAGGAGTATATATTGTCAAAGCAGTTGTTTTCAATGGTAGCTGAAATTGTCTTGCGTGCTAAACTTCTCTCTGGATTTGGAGTTCTTAAATTTCAGTTTACTGTGCTGTATTGGCATTATGCAAGGAGTGATAAAACTAGGTTTCAGGCAGATCTGTCTGCTTGTAAGCTTAATTATACATAACTTTAGTGACATAAATGATGTTGCCTAGCATGCAGTGTAGGGACTTTCCTCACTACTTCAAGTCCACATCTTCTGCAAGCACCCCAGCATCTCCTCCTCTTGTAATATTATGTTGAATAATGTGCAGATCTCTGTGTGTGGCTTGAATCACGGTGCTTTAATGTTGGAATATGACTGAACCAAAAAAAACTATACAAAGCTGGAAAAATTTGCGTGATTCCTAAATTTATAACAAATGAAGGAAAAGTCTTTTCATAGAATAAAAAAAAAGTAAGAGATTGTAATTATTGATTAGTAATGCCTTGATAAAGCCTTAAGATTAGAGTGAGAAATGGCAGAAGTCTGGGCATATAACTCCTGGATGCTGAAACTTGTAGTTGCGCTATTTCATACAGATAGGAGATGAGTTTTAACATCATTCCAAGAGATATGTCATTATAATGGAAAGGAGTGACACAGATTCATTTGCAATTACTATGATAAGTGTTACCAAATCTCATTTTTAAGTGTTGAATTTCATTGCCAATATAAATCACTGCCTCTTTTGATGCATTAATCTTGGCCTCTAGTGGGGTAAATTAAGCAATGCTAACATTATGAAAAACAGAGCTAACATGATCACCTCTAGGAACTTGTACCCTCTGTACAAGATCCAATAATGATAAAACATGCAATGAGGCCCAAAGATGAAAGGATAAAAAGACTAAAAAAATCCCATAGCATCTAGGATGGAACAAAGACATTGAAAACAATTCCAAAGCATAAAGAACAGCATCACCTTACCATCGTTCAGCCAGATTTACTGGTAGCGTTACATATCAGAGTTTTCTCAAGATAACAATGTACCAGGCATCCGGGAACATCAGCGAAGAATTAAGACAATCAATAATAATATGCTTAGTACAAATTACAGTATATGCAGAGCCATCTCAGGAAAAAGACAGGGAACCTAAGGGTCCCTCAGTAATGGAAGGATACGTTATTTATCAGGAGTCCTTTTGGAAAGTAACTTGAGCCCTGTGTGGGAATGTCTTTCCATGGCACAGGGTAATGAACAGATTTATTTGAGACGTGTCATCATGGCAGGTGTTAATCTTCTGCAGCCTTTGAAACATTTCTTGGTGGAAGTGTCTGTTTGACCTTAGCAACGGTAGCACTGAGGCTGGGGAAACTCTGTCCTTTTGTTTTTAGTAACATAAGTTTGCCATGGTTTTTCATACGGCTTGCAAATACAAATGGAGGAGAATGCAAGTTGTATTACAATAAAAATTTTGCCAAGATGACTTAGGGAACATACATCAAGTAAGTATATCTGTTCTTTTAAATATTTTTTCTGTTACAAAAACTTCAAAATTTAGTTGAGAATATAGCGTTTTCTAACAAGTAAACAAAGACAGTAATGTATGATAACAATATTTTTTACAAAAACTCTAGCTGGACAAAAGCAGCATAAAACTAAGATCTATTATCTGTCCGTTTCTCATCTGATTTCAAGGAACATTGAGGCCAAACAGCAGAAAAAAAAACAACTGCATACTTTTTTTGTAAAATAGAGGATTGTAAGAATAAACTTTAAAACAATTTTAACAAAAATATATACAGCAGAACAGATATAGGTGGCCATCATGCTCACTCAATTTGAAAAGGCTAATGAGGCTATAATGATGTCTGGTATGGACCCTGACTCAAGAAGTTGTGTTGTGTCCAGCCCTCTTGAGTCCCAGATATATACTTGAAACAAGCAAATTTAGATGATGAGATACTTGTGTATAGGCAGAGGTCAGTGCAAAACCTGAGAGCCAGGAAGCTAGGACTGGCAGCTAGGGCCATGTAAATCGTCATGGTGGCCTCCCCAGACTACCGAGTCAGGCTCCAGAAGGCAGCATGGCCACTGACTGAGAACTCCAAATGTTACAAAGTGCAGGAGAGATCATGTCAGATAAGTTTAGAATTTACTAAGGAGTCTTTGTAAACCAAGGATGGTGATAGTATCCACTAAAAATTAGTAAGTGAAAAGTCAATAATGATAAATTGAATTGAAACCCGAAAGAAAAAATTGGTCATTACTGAAGACCCTGATTTCAGTTATCTTAGCAATATAAATTAGCCTAAGTGCTAGGAAGTTAACAGCCTGGACATATTTACAAAACTGCAAACATTTATCGCTTTCTGGATTTTTGGCCTGCATTCCGTTGTTGTTAAATATTACCTGTGCGGGCCCGGCAGCATGGCCTAGTGGCTAAAGTCCTCACCTTCAGCGCCCTGGGATCCCATATGGGCGCTGGTTCTAATCACGGCAGCTCCACTTCCCATCCAGCTCTCTGCTTGTGGCCTGGGAAAGCAGTTGAGGATGGCCCAATGCTTTGGGACCCTGCACCAGCCTGGGAGACCCGGAGGAGGTTCCTGGTTCCGGACTTTGGATCGGAGCACACCAGCCATTGCGGCTCACTTGGGGAGTGACTCATCAGATGGAAGATCTTCCTCTCTGTCTCTCCTCCTCTCTGTATATCTGACTTTGTAGTAAAATAAAATAAATCTTAAAAAAAAATTACCTGGGGAGTGCAAAAAAATGGCCGACCACGGAGGGTTGATGTAAAGGGGAAGGCAGAGAGAGAGGGCCAAAAAGTGCCAGAAGAAGGAGCAAGTCTAATTAAAAATAGTATACACAGGTGTGCGAATCCCACAGGACACTGCGGAATCAACAAGATCCACGCAATTTGGAGAATCAACCAAAAATAACAACAAATAAACCAAAGCAGTGCTCAGCGGCCGGTTCAGTCTCACCGCAGCTCGAAAACGGGTGAGTTGTGAACCCAGCGGGGAGGAAAGGCCGGCGGGAGTTTTGAAGAGCCAATTTTGGGAGTTCGTTGCACAAGGCCCCGCCAGTGGCGGCTGGAAACTGCAGGAGTGCTGAAACCTCTAGCACTGGTGGCGATATTAGTGACCTTGGTGGGACCCAGGCAAAGACAGGGACGGCTAAGCAACACACATTCCTGTCGCTGTCTCGCAGCGATGGACTTGGTGCACGGAGCCGATAATAACACGCGTGGACCCCTGACTGATGGTCAAAAGCCGAGGTTTATTAGTAGCATCAGACTTTATACTCTGAGGGTCATATAGGATAAGGGAGGAAGTGCTGAGCTTATCAACAAAACCATTCATGCTTGTTTGGAACTCCTTTTGTCTTGTATATTCCACCAGGTGTTCTCATATACATATGCAGATGATATCCAATAAGGTATACAAAAGGTAGCCACTTGGTTATTCTCCTCCAAATATTATCCAACCAACTGTAGTCCTGTGCTCACTGACCTTTTCGAGTCACAATGTCCTCCTACAAATCCCCCTTCTGTGTTTTGTAAAATTAGGCCTGAATGATGTATGTAGGGGAAACATGCTCTTGGGAGAGTAGAAAAATGGGGAGAAACAATATTATTTAACCAAAAGCACATGGGAGGCCTCCGGGGGTCTCCGGGACTAGGATAGAGGGCTCCTCTTATCCTCCTGCTCCACCCTGAGATCCTCCTTGCTCTATACACACAACCTCCTTTAAGAGGGTGTCAGAGTCGTCCTTGGATGTCACCACAAATTTCTATGGCTTTTCTAATGTCTAAGGTCATTAAAATCTATAAATAACAAGTTACACTTAAAGTTTTCTTCAAACATTTTAAGAAGGTGGAGAATTTCTCTGCACTCCTGACCTGTAGTGGAACCAGAGGAATATTAAAGAAATTTAGCTTTTCAGTTCTTAGAGGACGCTCCACTGGGGGTTCCATCTTCTCCAGGGGCAGTGTTGAGTTCAAGGGAGCTGCAGCACTTTCGAGGTCAGATGAGCCATAGTTTTGAGGATCCATCAGGAAATTCTAGGGACAAGAGCATATTATTAGTGTTTATGGATGTTTAGTGTTTATCAAATGTATCATAATGTCAAGGACAGTTGCGCTTGATGCACCAATCTCTTAGGATCCCTCACGTCACCCGGTGTTGGAAGGGGTCTAGCCTCCTCCTCCTCCTCCAATGTCTCCTTGATGGAGATGGATCTTTCAGAATGAAGTCGCAAATTTGTCTTACTGCAGGCACTTCCTCCGGTGAATGGAGTCCAGGGCTTTACATTACCAGCTGGCACCCACACAGGCTGCAGCTCAGTTTCTGGAAAAACACAAACAAACCCTCTTCCCACAGTTACCAAGGGGTCAGGATCTCTCCACTTGTGAGTGGCTGGGTCCCTCCATTAAACCAAAGGCATTTGTGTTGGGCCTGTAAGCAGCCTCTAGTGACGCAGAGCTGGTGCTCACCAGGAGACAAAATCTGAACAAAATTTAAGGTGAGTAAGACCAAATTAATGCATTTACAGGGGTAGCATATTCCCCCCTCTGCTTTTAAAGCATAACTTTAACATCTTTGTGATTTTACAATCCTATCAGAAAGCTCTGGGCGTGGCTGTAGGTTGCCACAGTTCCAAGGCAACCTGCTCTTGATAAACAAACAGCAACACATGATAACAATTTGAAACAACTTTTTACAAAGGACAAAATGTTAAGACACACATGTATGTGCGCACACACACAGACACACACACACACTTTTGGAGACTTGAAAATATTATTCTCAACCAAGCTTAGTAGTAGTGTTCACTAAAAACCAGTAAGTGAAACTATTAAGTCAATAGTTTTGAACTGAGAAACTCAGACAAAAACATTGATTATGCTATGAAATCCCTCCATTAATTTAAAATTGTAAATTTCAGTCTTTTTAGTAATACAGTCATGCTAAGAATACATAATTAGTAACACAAACTAAAATTAAACTTTTATAATTTTATGGATGTATACAATGTTTTGATACAATAAAATTTTACTCCATTTGTTATTTGGCAATAATCTTAGTATAATTCAATAGCCTGGTCAACTGTCTCCACAAAACGGGAGATAGATCCGTTGGCATTTTTGAGGCCTCGTAAGAATACCAAGGGAATCCCTAGGATTTGAAACCTTTGAATTTTTAAATGTTTTTTTAAGGATAGCTAAAAATATCTGAAACAAGATTTGTTGTTGACATTAGCATAACATATGATAGATTACAATTGGTTATTGATGTGAGATCATCACTCAAATATCTTTAAAACAAATACAAAACCTTGACACATTAAAGGCAGTGAGAGATTTGATAACCAGCCAAAAACACAAGAATTACATTAATACATGCAATTAATACATGCAAACACTTTGTAGACAATGAATATCACATTAACTTATATCTTGAAATAATCAAATAGTGTTCGAGTTCAATTTTATATCAAATTATTTATGATAAAATTTCACATTTTTATTAAATGTCCCCCCAAAAAACCCTCAGGATTTACAAAAGCCTAGTATCTTCTTTGAATTCCAAGCTCCCAAAAGTTGCAATGGATATACAGATGAAGTCAGTTTGCTAAACATCTAACACAACAAAAGACCTTGAAATTGGTGATTATTGTGAAAGCTAGCCACTAAACCGAAGGCCAGTTTCCTCAGCATTATAAGATATTCCAAAAGACATGCGGTTACAACTTGGGTACATTAACAAACAAAACAGCAAACATTCACTTTATAATGATATAATGACATCACCCAAACACTCCTTAAAGCAAGAACATCGCTTTTGTTAATTTTAAACAATGAGAACGTAATGAGGCAGTGAACATAAAAATTAACTTAATATAAAGACTTGTACTTAAAAATTAGTATACATGATTAAGCAATGCTGTATAGGAAAGAGTACTATATGAATAACATGTATACACCACAACTGATTGGCATTTCAGCCTCCAGGATTTATACTTGCAGGGTGAGGAGCACAGGTGGGGCAATGAGACAGTGGCAGTTTTAAGTTTGTAGCTTCTCTGCAGATTCCCATTTTGTAAACCTGTGAATGTTTGGGACCTGGGGCTGACCCCTCCCAGAGTCTTCTGGCCACAGGCATCTGCCATCACGGTCAGATTTGGATTTACATTCTTTTTTCCAGTGTCGGCCTCTTTGGCACTTAGGACATATTCCAGGGGAGTGACTGTTAAAAGTATCCGCAGGGTATTTTTGAGTTGAAGGAAGCATTCGGCAATCTTTTTTAAGGTGTCCTGGCTTGCCACAATTAAAACATTTAGCCTTCATTTGTGTTTGAATAGCAAAAGTTTCAAGTGCTGCTAGGCGGGCACGGTGCTTAAATGTCCCTATGTTGCGACAGGCTTTCAGGTAACCCAGAAGATCCTCTCTTTCTTTTATAGGACGAATAACAGCCTGGCAGTCCTCATTCGCATTATCAAAGGCCAGTTGCTTTAACAACAATTTCCTAGTGCCTTCTCCCCTAACTTGTTTTTCTATAGAGTCTGTCAAACGTCTTACAAAATCAGCATAAGATTCTCTGGCTCCTTGAATGACTTTTGTATAACTGCCTGTAAATTCAGACCCAGTTTCGGTTTTCTCCCATGCCCACAATGCTACGTCTCGTATATGCATGAGCGCAGCTTGAGGTAGCTGTATCTGTTGCTCTGTAGTAACCCACTGTCCATCTCCAACCAACATATCATAAGTCAGTTGTCCTCCACCAGGGAGTTGCCGACCTGATGCTCCTAAGGTTCGCAGTTTTTTTTTAGCCATATCGCTTCTCCACATTTTCCATTGTAAATATTGAGAAGGAGAAAACCCTATTTTTGCTATTACTTCAAAATCATAAGGAATCCAGTTTGCTCCCTGGCTCCAGCCATTTAAATATTCCCACACATAAGAAGAAGTAGGTCCATAGGACACACAAGCCTTTTTAAAAGCTATGATGACATTAACATCTAGGCTTTCATAGGTAGGTTGGTTATTTTCTTGACTAAGTATGATTGGAAAAAGCAATCGGAATTCATGAGGTCTCCGGGGAACATCAGTCATTTGGAAACATTTTTGATCAGATTTAAGAGCAAGACGGCATGGGCTGATATTTAACTGTTGCTTTATCCCAGTCTCATTTACCTCACTAGAGAAATCCTGTGGTTTAACACTGAAAATTTTCTTTTTCTTAGTTCTGATTTCATTTTCAGTCACATTATGGTAACATCTTCCAAGTTTTCTTTTCCTAATTTCCACATCTGTAGTATAAGGCCTTTCTCTTTTTGCTGCATTACAGTGGCATCTCCTCGTGGGAGGGTCTCTCACACATTCTTTCTCATCTTCATCTGTAGTATAAGCCATTTCTTTTCTAGCCACATTACGGTGGTGTCTCCCGTTAGGGAAATCTCTCACGGGGTCCTCTTTGCTGTCCTCATCTGTACTATGAGGCGTTTCTTTTTTAGCCATATTACAGCGTCCTTTCCTGTTAGGTGGGCCTCTTAAGGATTTCCTTTCTCTTTCTTCCTTGTTCGTACTATGAAACACTTCTTTTTTAGCTACATTTTGGGGGTGTCTCCCCTTAGAGGAATTTCTTGCAGATTCCCCTTCTAAAATTATAATAATAGCTCTAATTAAAGCCGATATAATCCAAAAACTAACTTGAATATCTTCTATCCTTCCGGCCTTTTCACCATTTTTCTGAGTAAAATTCTGAAGTCCAGTTTCTAGTGTCCATTCATCTGGAGACCAAGGATTATATTCACTAACAAGCTCTAAATAAGAATGCAATTGCTGCCTAGTTATCTTCGTTCCACTTTTCACTAAAAAATTCTGCATAAGAGAGATAAAAGACTGTGCCCTACACTGGTTCTGGCCCATTGTCCCACTCACCACTTTCTGTGGGGGTCTCCGCTGCACTTTCTCTTCTTCTTTCAAGTCCCTGTTCGGGCGCCAGTTGTCGCTGTCCCGCAGCGATGGACTTGGTGCACGGAGCCGAAAATAACACGCGTGGACCCCTGACTGATGGTCAAAAGCCGAGGTTTATTAGTAGCATCAGACTTTATACTCTGAGGGTCATATAGGATAAGGGAGGAAGTGCTGAGCTTATCAACAAAACCATTCATGCTTGTTTGGAACTCCTTTTGTCTTGTATATTCCACCAGGTGTTCTCATATACATATGCAGATGATATCCAATAAGGTATACAAAAGGTAGCCATTTGGTTATTTTCCTCCAAATATTATCCAACCAACTGTAGTTCTGTGCTCACTGACCTTTTCGGGTCACAATGTCCTCCTACACATTCCCACATAAGGAACGCTACGGTACCGGAAGGGCGCTAGGACCCTGAAGTACGGTAGCCGGCAGCTACCCGAGGACCACAGCTAAACTAAATTCTGGGCCAACCCAGGCCGAAGGAAAGCGGCCGTGCCTCAGACAAAAAACCAAAGCAAAACAACAACAACAACAAAAAATCCTAGGTGCTGAAACCTAAGGCTGAAACCTAAGGCACTGAAAACTGAAACCCAGAAGGGAAACAAAAACAACTCCCTGGGCCGAAGGAAAACAAAAACCTAGGCTAGCAAGACCGCAGGCCACCCACTAGGTGGCAACAGAGGTCAAGGGTGAGAATTCAGCAACACCTTAGGCTACAAATATGAAACGCAGTAAGAAAGGTAGTGACCTAGACATGGCTTCCTCCACCCCCAAAAGCCAACATAAAGCCTGGGCCATCACAGAGATTACAGATGAAGAAATTGAAGAAGTCTCTGATAAGGAGTTCAGAAAAATAATTATAAACTCTTCAGAGACAATGAAAAACGATGGGACGAACTCAAAGATTTTAAAAACCACATAATCACAGAAACAAAATCACTCAAAAATGAGATCCTGGACTTGAAGAATAAAGTTGAGAGCTTAGCCAACAGAATTACAGCAGCAGAAGACAGGATATCAGACTTAGAAGATTTCCAGAATGAAAGCAGGCAGATTATTAACCAACTAGAGTCACAACTACACAAGGCGACCAAGATGATCCAGGAGATGAATGACAACATCAAGAAGTCAAATATCAGAATCATGGGGCTCCCAGAAGGAGTGGAAAGAGAAACAGGCATACAACCAGTACTTGAGGAAATTATGCAGGAGAACTTCCAAAATACCTGGAACATGAGTCCAATCCAAATTCAGGAAGGCCAGAGGACTCCCCACAGGATGGACCCAAAACGATCCTACCCAAGACACGTGGTAATCAAGCTACCCTCCAATGAACACAAAGAAAGAATCCTAAGGTTAGCACGATCCAAAGAGAAGCTTACATTTAGGGGCAGGACCATCAGAATCACTGCCGACTTCTCAGAACAGACGCTCCAGGCAAGAAGGGAGTGGAACAAAATCTTTCAAGTACTGAAAGAGAACAACGGTCAACCAAGAATACTCTACCCAGCAAAGATTTCATTTGTATACGAGAACGAAACTAGATACTTCCACAGCAAAGAGAAATTAGAAGAATATGCCAACAGAAAACCAACTCTACAAAATCTCCTTAGAAATGCACTACTCCCAGAGAAAAAGGGAGCAAGCCATAAGCAAGGATGGCAATCAGGGAGATCTGAATAAAGTCCATCCACAGAAATGAGAATCAATTACCAACAACCTCAAAAACACAGGCATATGTCACGGCATAATTATAATTTCTCAATATTAACCCTCAACACAAATGGCTTAAATTCATCACTGAAAAGGCACCGATTAGCAGACTGGGTTAAAAATCAGGACCCAACTATATGCTGCTTGCAAGAAACGCATCTAACCAGAAGAAACTTCAGGAAACTCAAAGTGAAAGGATGGAAACAAATATTCCATGCCAATGGACTAGAAAAAAAGGCTGGCGTGGCAGTCCTATTCTCAGATGATATGGACTTCAAAGTAACGAACGTCAAAAAGGACAGGGAAGGGCGCTACATCTTCTTGAAAGGGAGGATCCAACAAGAACCAATCGCAATTCTTAACATATATGCTCCTAGCCCGGATGCACCCAGATATGTGAAACAACTACTTTTGGCCTTAAAGGGAGACATAGATGAACATACGATAATTCTGGGAGATCTGAACACCCCACTAACACCAATAGATAGATCAACGCAGCAAAAGCTCCACAGAGAAGCCACAGAACTCACACAAACAATAGAACAACTGGACCTAGTAGACATCTATAGAATATTTCATCCTAAGGCCACAGACTACACCTTCTTCTCAGCAGTGCATGGTACCTTCTCCAGGATAGACCACATAATAGGACACAAAGCAAGTTTAACTAACTACAAAAATATCAGAATCATACCATGTACCTTCTCAGACCATCACAGAGTGAAAGTGGAAATCAACAACTCAAAATGTCCCAGGAAACATGTAAACTCCTGGAGGCTGAACAATATGCTACTAAACGAACAATGGGTTAGAGAAGAAATTAAAGACGAGATCAAAAAATTTATGGAAACCAACGAAAACCCAGATACAAATGTCCAAAACTTATGGGACACCGCCAAAGCAGTGTTACGTGGTAAGTTTATTGCAATTAGCGCGCACGTCAAAGCTCAAGAAAGGCAACAAACGCAGGAATTAAGCACACACCTCCAGGAACTGGAAAAGCAACAGCAGAAGGACCCCACAAACAAGAGGAAACAAGAAATTATCAAAACAAGACAAGAACTAAATCAGAAAGAAATTAAAAAAACCATTCAGAAAATAAATGAATCAAAAAGCTGGTTCTTTGAGAGGATAAACAAAATAGATACCCCACTGGCCCGATTGACAAAGAAAAAACAAGACAAAACAAGAATTAGCAGCATCAAAGATGAAAAAGGCAACATAACAACAGACACTACTACCATTAAGGAAATAATTAGAAATTATTACAAAGAACTATACGCCAACAAATCCGATAACCACTTGGAAATGGAAAGATTCTTAGAATCCCACCACTTACCAAAACTCACCCCAGAAGCAACAGAAGACCTGAATAAACCCATTACCGAATCAGAAATAGAATCAGTGATTAAAGAGCTTCCAACAAAGAAAAGCCCAGGCCCAGATGGTTTTACCACAGAATTCTACAAAACATTCCAACCAGAGCTAACCCCAATCCTTTACAAGCTCTTCAAAACAATAGAAAAGGAAGCAGTTCTTCCAAACTCATTCTATGAAGCCAATATCACCTTAATCCCCAAACCGAATAGAGAATTAACAGAGAAGGAAAACTACAGACCGATCTCCCTGATGAACATTGACGCTAAGATTCTCAATAAAATCCTAGCCAATAGAATGCAAAAAAACATCAGACAGCTCATCCATCCAGACCAAGTAGGTTTCATCCAGGGAATGCAGGGATGGTTCAACATAAGAAAATCCATAAATGTGATACATCACATCCAAAAACTGAAAAACAAAAACCATATAATAGTATCAATAGATGCAGAAAAAGCCTTCGACAAAATTCAACACCACTTCATGTTAAAAACCCTAACCAGGGTGGGGATAGAAGGAACAATCTACAACATAATCAAAGCAATATATGAAAAACCCAATGCCAGCATCATACTAAATGGAGAAAAACTGGATCCCTTCCCACTGAGATCTGCAACAAGACAAGGCTGCCCACTATCACCACTGCTATTCAATATAGTCCTAGAGGTACTTGCAGAAGCCATAAGACAAGACAAAGAAATCAAAGGAATCCAAATTGGAAATGAAGAAGTTAAGCTTTCACTATTCGCAGACGACATGATTCTCTACATAGAAGAACCAAAAAACTCAATACAAAGACTCCTAGAACTCATACGAGAATTTGGCAGAGTGGCAGGATACAAAATTAATGAACAAAAATCAATAGCCATGGTGTATGCAAATGACCGCAAGATGGAAGAAGATCTAACCAACAAGCTACCATTCAAAATAACAGAGAAAAGCATGAAATATCTGGGAATAAATTTAACCAAAAGCGTAGATGACCTTTATGAAGAAAATTACAAAACACTCAAAAAACAAATAGAACAAGACCTCAAAAGATGGAACAACATCCCATGCTCCTGGATAGGCAAAATTAATATCATCAAAATGTCTATACTACCAAAAGCAATATATACATTCAATGCAATCCCAATCAAATTACCCACAACATTCTTCATCGAACTGGAAAAAATGATACACAAGTTCATCTGGAACACAAAAAACCACGGATAGCTAGAACCACTCTGAAGAACAGGCACTTAACAGGGGG
This sequence comes from Ochotona princeps, assembly GCF_030435755.1. Classification (NCBI taxonomy): domain Eukaryota; kingdom Metazoa; phylum Chordata; class Mammalia; order Lagomorpha; family Ochotonidae; genus Ochotona; species Ochotona princeps. The sequence continues at coordinate 36,652 of NW_026698629.1, forward strand.
AATCACAGTACCGGATCTATGGACATACTATAGGGCAGTGGTCATCAAAACAGCCTGGTACTGGCACAAAGATAGAGAGGAAGATCAGTGGAGCAGAATAGAAACAACAGATGGAAACCCACACAGATACAGTCAATTAATCTTTGACAAAAACACAGACAACAACCCAAGCAAATGGAAAGGTCTGTTCAATAAATGCTGTTGGGTCAACTGGTTGATAGCCTGCAGAAACAAGAAGATAGATCCACATCTCTCACCATACACCAAGATCGAATCTAAATGGATAAAAGACCTAAACCTACATCCAGAAACCTTCAAACTTTTGGAAGAAAATGTTGGAAACACACTGCAACACTTAGGGGTAGGCCCTCACTTCCTAAAAAAGACTCCAAATGCAGTAGAAATCGAGACCAAAATAAACAATTGGGACCTCATCAAACTAAGAAGCTTCTGTACAGCTAGAGAAACAATCAACAAAGTAAAAAAACAACCTACAGAATGGGAGAAGATCTTTGCACACTACATAGGAGATAGAGGGCTGATCTCCAGAATATACAAAGAGCTACAGAGAAACCAAAACAACAGAACAAACAAACTGCTCAAGAAATGGGCACAGGAAATGGGCAGACATTTCACAAAAGAACAAACACAAATGGCAAACAAGCATATGAAAAAATGCTCAAGTTCCTTGGCAATAAGGGAAATCCAAATGAAGACAACAATGAGGTACCACCTAACTCCAGTAAGGATGGCACACATACATAATACCACCAACACTTGCTGGCGAGGCTGTGGGGAAAAGGGAACCCTTCTCCACTGTTGGTGGGACTGCAGACTTGTACAGCCTCTATGGGAATCAGTTTGGCGAATACTCAAACAACTGAAAATCAGCATATCATATGATCCAGCAATAGCACTCCTAGGAATATATCCAAAAGATCTCCTACACAAGAAACCAACATGCACGCCTATGTTCATAGCAGCACTATCTACAATCGCAAAAACCTGGAAGCAGCCAAAATGCCCATCAATAGAAGACTGGATAAGAAAGCTATGGTTCATCTACTCTATGGAATACTACTCAGCTATTAAAAAAACGAAATGCAGTTCTTTGTGGACAAATGGGCCCGACTGGAATCCATCATGCTAAGAGAAATGAACCAATCCCAAAAGGTTAAATACCGCATGTTCGCCTTAATCTGAGATGAAAAGATGACAACTTGGAAGATAGTACCTGTATATTGTAATATTAGTGCAATCTCTAACAACCTGTATCCAATGCAATAAGATAACGCGATATAATCTATAAACCAACAATTAATGTCAGAATATTTAAGATCTACATCGAAAAACTGTAAAACCTACTATACCCTCAATACGCTATGTTAACCGGTAATGGGGAGGGAGTGCAGGGAAATCTTTCAAGACCATAAAAAGAGTGAGAAAAAAAAAAAAAAGTACAATATAGCTTATCAAGGTCAAATCTGGTAATTCATAGACAACAGACTCAAAGCTGCACTAAACAACAATAAAACTACTATACCAATGCATGAGGGGGGAATTGGGTGCGATCCTGACAACCTCTTAACAGGAGGTCATGTGCGTGGAGCAGGGGGGCACTCCAGAGTGGAGCAGGTGGTAAGGAGGAAGCTTGGATCCCAACCACGAAGACTCTCAGACCTTCACCACAAACTATTAATACGAGCAACAAGGACTATACCCCAACTGCCAAGGAGGCCACAGGGAATTGGATGCCCTTGGAGGCTGAGTACTCTGAGGTCACCCACCCCCATCCGGAGCTTCCGCAGGGGATGGAAGAAGTCCAAACACCACCGCACAGAAACCAACGTCATCGGAAAGACAACCAGAAGCCCTGAGCGGTCAGCAGACACAGAAGAACAATTAATGTCCTTCGGGACCAGGGAGGAGAGCTTTCTCTGGTCTGAGCCTGGCTCCACCTCTGGACCCCCGCCCTCCCTCGCAGTGACCATCGGGATCGCTTCGAAAACCCCTCACAGCAAACAATCATACAAACAACAGAAAGTAGAGCTTGAAATCTGACAGGAAAGAGCTGGCATGGATTGGCTCATGCCTTGCTGGGTGGGACACAAAGATTAGTCACTCCTCACCATGGTGTTGAGGATTTTCCTGCACACCCCCCCCCAAAAAAAAGTTCTGCACATTAAATGTCGACAAATATCTTGTTAGAGTTACAAGCCAGTCTAGATTATCCCAAAATCTGCCAAGATCAACAAAATTATACTTCAACACAACAAATGGCTAAATACTAAAATGAAATAGATATGAGACAGCTGAATGGTACCCTATAGCCTTTTCAAGGTATATAGCAGCCGATCCGGTCCTGTATATAAACTAAAATTGAGATGTCAATGAGCTAATCATAGGTTGTGGTTAGGACTTGTTTTTTGTTATTTTGTTATTTTGTTCTTTTTTTTTTTTGTTGTTGTTGTTGTTGTTGTTGTTTTAACATACCAGTTACTCAAAACTATGTCAATTCCATAATATTGAAAATTACTGTTGATGTTATATTGGGACTCTTAATTGACTGTGATGATATTATACCAGCTCTGACTTCGGACCAGAAATGGTCTCCCCAAGAAACTGTTCAACCCATCCGGACAATAAGTAGCTGGACTCCATGCTTAATATATGTTTGCAAGGAAAGAATCTTGATTGAATTTGAACTGTAATGCTGCATCAAGGTGGAGGAATCCACCAGGGGGGAGGGGAGGGGAGGGGGAGGGGGAGGGGGATTCCCAAAGCCTATGAAACTGTCACATAATGCTAAATATTAATTAAAAATTAAAAAAAAATACCTGTGCTAGAAATTTTGGAAATACATAACTTTGAATTAGACTTCCGCATATATACATATATATATATATATATATATATATATATATATATATATGTTTTAGTATTTTGCTTTGACAAAATTTGCCCTACTTGGCATCTGACAGTATTTTAATATAATCCAAAAGCCTACTCAGTCATTGTTTCTACTAAATGAAACTTGTTTTTAGATGCCTATCAAGTATGCCAAGACTTATAATATCTAGTTGAAATAAAATCTCTTTATAAAACACAATATAGATTGAATTATTGGCATTAAAATAAGTACAGAATTTTATCAATCTTAAACAATATGAACATATGGAAAGGCAGAAAACACAAATATCACCTCAATATAAAATCTTCTGAGACATTTTAACAAAGTCAGATCTGGAGTTCACTGGAGCTACCTAGAAATTTTAATTATTTTAGATAACGTTGGAGAGAAGATGTTATAATAACATGTTCTTTAAAACTTTGTTGCTATAACAAAGGATCAGTTCTTAATTCCATGCATCAATGATGAATATTTTAGAAAACGCTGCAAACAGCACTTTGAAGACTCTGATTAACTATACTGCATATAAATCATTCAAGATGTATTCCTTTCACATCTTCCATGGCTTCTCCATCCCTTCTTCAACAAACTTTATCCTGTAAATATTTTTGTCCTCTTCAGTGCTACAGTCTAACATAGCCATTCTCCTGTAGGATAGAATAGTTTGCAAGCCATGCCCTTTTTTCTTTTATCCAAAATCTTTCCTTTATAATCATTTTCATCAATAACATATGTATATACTTGCATTTATTCTTTATCTAAATATAAAGACTAGCAGATGAAAGCACATGGGTGCATCCGATACCTGGAAAAATTTTAACAGTGAATTAGATGTTACTTTTATACTAGTTTTTGGTTAAAATGTTACTTTTTGATGTAAATGTTACATTTTTGAACGAATGTCTTCAACATACATTAAGAGTTATGTTAACTATGTGCAAACATTGTTCACAGAGTGCAAGAAGCTATGTATTCTTCTGAGAGCCCTGTTTAGTTTATCTCTTATCCTGTCCCTCAGCTAAAAAGGGTTTGTGGGAGGGGGCTTGACAAATGAAAAAAGGTAAAATTTCCTGGAGAAACTGCTGCTGTGGGATGAGTACCCTAACAGAGAAATGGGGAGGAGGACTGGGGAGTGATAGTACCTGCTGGAAAGAAGAGAGTGAGTTTAACCCTGAGGTTGCTGGGCAGGAGGAGGGACTTCTGTAGAGACTGCTTGCCTTTGCAAAATGGTGAGGGATGGGGTGCAAATGTAAACTGGACAAGAATGTCTAATTAGTCGGTCTGAAATATAAGTCAACAAGCCCAAGCACTATGGAAAAACACAAACATACCCTCCTGCAAATTTCAAGAGGAAATCGGGTCCTTTCCAGTAGCCCATAAGGATATCTTTCCATTTTACTAGAGGTTTAGGGGAGGCTCTAGAATGAGAATAATTGTTGATCCAAATAAGAGGGTTAAGCACACAAAAAAAGCATGATTTAAAATATGATGAGGTGAGGAATGTTTGAATTCAACCTGTTGCAATTTAGATAAGCGGTGTTCTGTTGTTGCTGTTCATGTTGTTAGAAAGCTTAACTATGACTTGCCCCTGGGGGTTGTAAGGAATCACAGTAGGGCATGAAATGTTTAAATGACTCAATAATAACACAGACCTCTACTCACTGGGCATAATTTTTCTCTGCCTTAAAGGAAATGTTTTTTTCAAAATCTATGATTAGAGAAGCTACTCTGTTAGATGACCTATCTGTAAAGGCTAAAGAAGCAGGTTGGGGCACAGGGTTTAAGGAACAATTCTTTTGAATTATAACTGGATGACTTTTAACAAAATGTAAAAGGGAATTTTGGGGTAAGTGGTATGAAATTGGACCACAATGATTAAGAGTACTATTTGCCATGTCTCATCCTTGGATATTAAATAAGTAAACTGTTTAAAGCTATATTGAATAATTATTTTATTTACATCTTTACCAAAAAGCCCTATATTCCTATGACATCTCTTAATTAACGTGGAGACCAAATCACAATAAGGAGTAATAACCCTTTTATAGATGGAAGGAAGGTGTAGTCACTCTAAAGGCCCTTGTTGCCATAAGCATCCAGTTGGGATATGAACAGTAGGTAGTATAATTAATTGCCAAGAATGATAGCAAATTTCAATTAGCATTTCCACCATCAGTATCAGGTTTTAAGTCTGTTACTCTTGTATAGGCACAAACTGAATAGGATATTGATGTTTTGTAAACCTCTGATTGTTCAGGACCCTGGACTGGCCCTGCCAGGAGTTTCCTGACCACGGGTCCCAGCCATTATGATCAATTTTAAATTTGCATACTTTTGTCCAATTATGCCTCTATGGCATTTAGGACATATTTTAAGGCAGTGATCCTTAGCAGTACTAGTGCCATATTTTTCAGCCAAAAGAGATGCTGTTCCACATTGTTCTTGAAGGTGTCTGGGCTTCCCAGAATTAAAACAGTTAGCATTCATTTGCTTCTGAATAGCAGTTGTTTTAAACCCTGCAAGGTGAGCAGGATATTTGAAAGATCCCATGTTATGACAGGTGTTTAGATAACCCATAACTTGTTCACCAAATTTGGGGGTGTCGTGTTTCCTACAAGCTTTCCACATACATCCCAAATTGCCACAACTATAACATTTAAGTCTATGTTGCTTTAACCCAGTGCTTAATGCGACAGTCAACATTTTAGTTTTGTACACTTAAGAGACTGTATTCATACCTGTCCTCATACTTGGGGGGTCCAGGAATGGGCCCACCTCTCATTTCCCTGTGTCTAACCCTGTATAGGCCGATTACTCAAATTAGATTGACTTTAAGGTGATAGAATTATTCCATTCTTGTGGAATTTAGACCAACAATCCTTTTACCAATGAAATCCCTTCTCACTGATGGCTGCCCAGAGCACTGGAGACAAGGGGCTGGTCTGCTCCGGACCCGGCATGTTTCCCAGGCTTTAGCCCAGAACAGCAGGGACCACAGGAGCCAGTTACGTCACCGACCTGGTGGGATTCCACTTCACCAATGGCACACCTGAATGGACATTTCTTACATAGTTGGGGAACAGACAGCCCCTTTGCCTGCCCACATGTCTATAGGAGTATAAAACTGCTCAACACATATCTCAGCTGCCCTTTTCGCCTCCCTCTTCCTTCCCCTCTGCACGAAGGGGGCCTAGGAGCGGATTTTCCAATAAAGCTTCCATTATAACTCTGAACAATTTGCTAGTATGATTCCATCAGTGGGCAGGCGGTCGGTGGTCATCATCTAACACTCACTCTATGGACAGATGGTATGAGGAGGATGGAAACTGGGTTTTGAAGCGTCCATATAGGTTTTTCCTGTTTGGATTTTGGGAGGAATTTCTGGTGGGACAACTGTGCCTTAAATGCCATACTTCACCACACGAGTAGCAATTGTTTCTTTTTTGATTTCCTTGATTACCTCCTATGTTTTTAAAAATCTGAGTGGCAGTTTGACCTTGAAGAACTGCAGCAATAGTTAACCCTTGCATGCTAAATGTAGTTACCTCAGCACAAGTTGTGACATAGTCTGACAAGTAACCTGTCCGTCTCACTGGTTGAAGTAGGTTTGCCAAGTTGGGGTAGCATTTTCAAAAGCTTACTGATCAACTATGAGATCTGTAGCTGTATTGTTAATTACTGTCCAGCTCACTGCTTTGGTGAGTCAAGCTACAAAATCTTCAATAGCCTCCTTGGGCTTCTATTTAACATTTACAGAACCTGAAGACTTTTGATCTGTAGATGGCAGGTGTTTCCATGCTCCTAATGCCAGGGAGGAGATAAGTAATGTCTCCTTAGGCAGAATAAGTTGTTCTGAAGTGGCAAGATGAGTGCCCTGTTTTATCTGCAGAAGGAAATTTCCTCCTGTGAAGCAAACCTTGGCAACCTGAAACCAATCATATGGAGTAATCCACTTTACTGCTAGTCCTTCCACCATTGTCATGGTGCATGGGGAGTTTGACCTGTAGTCAGAGGCAGCATGCTTTAGTTCTTTAATAAGCTTATAATGTAACAGTTACCATTCAGATTTATCCCATTCATAAACAACAGAAAAACAGAAAAAAAAATCACCTTTCTTATGTGCCTGCTCTTTTGCTCTTCTAAAGTCATTCTTCACTGGATTAGGCTGGAAAGGGTTCATATGCCTTTACAAAATGCTTGTCAACAGCAGGAGACCATTTATCATGTAATTCAACCACTTGCACCTTTACACAATCTGTAACTCCTTGTTCAAATATCTCTAGTATTAAAAGATCTTCCTCATCTCTCAAACCCTCCTGATCATTTTTATGAATTTTTTAATTACATTGCATTATGTGACACAGTTTCACAGGCTATGGGATTCCCGCAACCCCTCCCCATACCCTCCCCCATGGTGGATTCCTCCACCTTGTTGCAGTATTACAGTTCAAATTCAGTCAAGATTCTTTCTTTGCAAACATACACCAAGCATAGATTCCAGCATATTATTGTCCAGATAAATTCAACAGTTGCTTGGGGAGACCATCTCTGGTCTGAGGCAGAGCTGGCAGAATATCATCCTGATCAATTTAAAGCCCCAACATAACATCAACAATAATTTACAACATTATGGAATTAATTGACATGGTATTGAGTAACCAATATGCTAAAAAATGCACGTTCTTAACCACATCCTGTGACTACTTCATTCACATTTCAATTTTAGTTTATATACAGAACTGACTTCTATACACTTTATAATGGCTATAGGGTACTACTCAGCTGTCTTGTGTCTAATTTACATTTCAGCATTTAGCAGTTTATAGTGTTGAACCATAATTTTGCTGGACTTGGCAGATTTTAGGATAGTCTAAGCAGGCTTATAACTCTAACAAGGCATATGTCAACAACTGAGGTGCAGAACAGTTTTAGGACGGGTGTGCAGAGCAATCTTCAATACCCTAGTGAGGAGTAACTAATCTTTGTGTCCTACCTAGTATGATATATGTGAATCCACAATGACCATTTCCTGTCTGGTTCTAAGCTTTCCTTGCTGTTCTCTGTCTATCTATTCTAATGTGTGTGTGTGTGTGTGTGTGTGTGTGTGTGTGTGTTTGTGTGTGTGTGTTTAGGGGGGAGCTCTGGGGCAACCCTGATGGTCACTGCAAGAGAGGGTGGGGATCCAAAGTTGGAACTAAGTCAGGAGAAGAGAAAGTTCCTCTCCCTAGTCCCGAAGGAAGTTCACTGTTCTTCTGTTTTTGCAGACCTCTCAGGGCTCCTGGCTGTTGTTCTGATACCCTTGAATCCTGCGAGGAAGGATTTGGGCTTCTTCCATACCATGTGTCAGATCCAAACAGGGGTGGGTGATCTCAGAGTTCTCGGTCCCCAAAGGCACTCCAATTCCCCATGATCTCCTTGGCAATTGCGATGTAGTCCTTGGTGCCTGTACTGATAGTCCTTGGTGAGGATCCGGGAGTCTTCAGGGTTGGGATACAAGCCTCCTCCTGTTCACCTGCTCCACTCTGGTGTCCCTCCCCCCCCCCCCCGCTGCTCTGTGCATATGACCTCCTGTTAAGAGGTTGTCAGGATCATGCTTGATTCCCCCTTATATGTCGTAGTTTTAATATTGTCTAATGCTGATTCGAGTATGTTGTCTATGAGTTACCTGTTATGTTCCTGACAGGTTATATTTCATGTTTTCCTCACACATTCTAAGGAGATGGCAGATTTCTCTGCTCTCCCACCCCATTTCTGAGTAGCTTAGGGTACATTATTTTCAGGAAGGAAAATTTTCCCTAGAGCCATAACTGAGGCCTAAGCCTCCTTTCTCAGGGTCAAGAATGGGAGTATGTTCTCTTGGCAGGGCTGAAGGTGAAGGATAAGGCTTAGGACCCACATATAGTGCCTGCAGCAAAACATTCCATATGTCATATGTAGAAGATGGCATGCTCACTCATCCATTATTCTGATACCAGTTTTCATATTATTTCCAACCTGATCCAAGGTGTATAAATCTAAGGTGCCCTCCTCAAGACACAATAGGCTTTTTGTACAAATAGTAAAAATTCTAATAATTGTTCCTTGCTAATAATTATTCCTTGTTAACTTTAATGCCTTTCCTCAGTAAGGTATGCTTAATAATATACGCATATAAACTTCTTTCACTAGAATTGTTCTGGCCCATTTTTACAGAGCAGAGGATACAAAACTTCTCAATATAAGTTCTGAATATTCACCCCTCCTAAACTGATGTTCTGTCAGGATGCCATCAGCACCCTGTTTGAAGTCCTATATGCACCTCAATGAGTAAGAGAGAAAAGACATACCTTCATCGAGAATTCACATTGACATCACTTGCCAGAGGCCAGCTCCAGAAGGGTTGTGGAGTAGGCATGAAGAGAAAAGACAAAAGACCACGATTTCATCATCATAATGGACAATGCAAGAATGCTGCCCCCTTTATTTATACAGAGGAAGTCACAAACACTTTCACAGGCTTTTTACTTCATGGTCAAGTAGGTGTTTCAAGGATGATTCTGCCATTTATTTCACCTTAAAGCAGGACATTATCCACGCTCAACCTGTGGTCAGGAAGTATTCAATCAATGGCACATTTCAATCAGCAACACATTCCTCATTTTACAGCTTAATCTTGAATCAGTTAAAGGAGTAAATACATCACAGAAGGAGGGACCTAAAGAGCAAGGATTTTCAACAGGGCAGCCTAGACAGCACGAACTGCCAAAGGCCCTTTTAAAGATGTATCAGCAACAACAACTTCCAAGCTCTTCTTGATTGTAAAAACCAAATCAAAGCAGCAAAAAACAATGCCTCAATAGATTGTAAAATTCTCAGCGGGGTGGCCCAATGTCCATGCAAAGGGAGGTGGAACTGCCTTGAGGTAGCTGCAGAGAGGTCCACATAGCCTTGCCTTGCAGGAGGGAGTTCCTCACAGTCTTGCCTATAGGGGAGAGGCTCTCCTCACACCTCCATGTCCTCCACACCTTCTGCATGAACCCAAGGAAACAACTGTCCTGCTACTTCAAGATTATGCCATTCTCCAACATACTGTGTGAGTCTGTTGATAAGCTCGATACTTCCTCCCATATCCCATGTGGCCTTCAGTGTATAAAGTCTGATGCCACTAATAAACTTCAACTTTTGACCATCAGTCAGGGTATACACATGTTACTATTGGCTCCGTGTACCAAGTCCATCACTGCGGGACAGTGACACTGTGTACCTAGGTATCACACATACATTCAACATTGTGCTTTGCAGAGAAATTATTTTCAATGGTAGGTGAAAAAAAAATGATTGGTCAATGAATTCCTTTCTAGATGCGGAGTTCTTAGCAGGTTAATTGAGCATCTACAACCTTTCTTTTTGTTTGTTTGTTTTTGGTATGCGGTTCTCAAAATGCTACTCAATAAATACTCAAAAAAGTACTCAAGGCCATTAGAGGCAAACTTACAAAACTGGTGTTCTGGGATAGCTGCTTGTAGGCCTGATAGTATGTGAAATTAGTGACCTAAATAACATAGTTGAACCCCTGGAACATCTGCTTTCTTGGGAATATGACATTCTCCAACACAATGACTTCCCCAGATGCTACATACCAATTCAGCCAAATGTGGTGCCAGAGCAGTTGTTTTCAATGGGAGCTGAAAAACACTTGGGCTGGCAAGTTTTCTCTAGATGTGGAGTTTTCACCATGTTGAGTGTGAATCTACAACCTAGCTTGTTGCCTCTCATTAGAGGAAAAATGACAAAACTCGGTTTTTGGGAGATCTGCTTGTAAGCCTGGTGGTATGTGAAGTCAGTGACCAAAATGGAGTATTTTTGCCACTGGAACACCTGTTCCGCTCCTTTGGGACTATGAAATTCACCAACATACTGAGATCCCTAGCTGTCACATACATACACAGCAGTATGTGGATGCAGAAATGTTATTTCCAATGGTAGCTGAAAAGCGATTGGTCGCTGAGCTTCTCTCAGGACGTGGAGTTCTTAGCACGTTGAGTGAGAATCTACATCCTTGTTTTGTGTGCAGTGTTGGGCTCCATGCAGAGGATGTGGGGGACAGGATGGTGTGAAGAGTATTGTTCCATTGTAGGCAGGGCTGCAAGGAACTTCCCACTGTACGGCAGGGCTGGGGCGGATGCCTCTACAGCCACCTGAATGCAGTTCCACCTTCCTTTGCATGGGTACCCGACCACCCTGCGGAAGAATTCTAATCCATCCAGGCATTGTTTGCTACTGTGAGGCTGGCTTTTTATGCAATGTGAGCTTGGAGGTTAATGTCAATAATAATGTCTTACAAAAGGGCCTTCTATTATTCCTACTGTCTTGGCTGTCTCCATTGACCTTATGCTAATCAAGGGACCTATATTTAGGGTTTCATTCTTTCCTTGATCTTTAGGTTCTCCTTTTCTTTGTGCTACAAGATTAAGTTGTAGAGTAAGAATTGTAGTAGGAACTTCTATTGTTTTTAGGTAAAGCAAATGGCAGAATTATCCTTAGAAACACCCACGTAAAGAGTCTGAGCCAGAGTTTGACTGTTTCTGTATAAATAAAGCTGACAGCTTTCTCGCATTGTCCATTATGATCAAGGAATCCTAGTGGTCTGTCTCTTTATTCTTTCTGTGCCTCTTCCACGCACCCTTTGCGAGTTCTGAACCCAGGCTGGAGCAGGACTCTGGCAGTGCAGTGCTCAACATGTTTCATTTCAATAAAGTGTTCTGTATGGAGATCAGAAGGAAATGTCATATTGGTTTTCCAAAGATCCCCTTGTAATTGTGATGATATGTGAAGTTAGTGACCCAAATGGAGTAGTTTGGCCTCTAGAACACCTATGCTGCTCCTCCAGGAGTATGCCATTCACCATACACTGAGTTCCCCAGTTGTCATATGCACATTCAGCAGTATGGGGTTCCAGAGCAGTTCCTTTCATTGCTAATTGAAAATTGCATAAGTGCTGAAGTTCATTCTGAATGTGGAGTTCTTACCACATTGAGAGACAATCTAGATTCTACTTTGGTGTGAGGTGTTCAACATGCTTTATTTCAATTGAATGTGCTCAACTGGCATTGGTCAAAAAATGACAAAACTGTGTTTCTGGGGTAGCTGCTAGAAAGCCTGATGATATGTGCAGTTAATGATCCAAATGCAGTAGTTTTGTCACTATAACACCTGTGCTTCTCATTCAGAGCAATGATATTCACCAATACACTGAATTCCATATATGTCACATGCACATTCAGCAGTATGTGGTACCAGAGCACTTATTTTCAATGGTGGGTAAAAATCATTTCAGCACGGAAGTTCTCCCTGAATGTGGAGTTGTTTGAGCATTGAGTGAGAGTGTACACACTTGTTTTATGTGGGCTTTTCAAAATGCTTTAATTCAATGCAGTTTGCCCTATGGGCATTAGACGAAAAGTTACAAAACTGGGTTTCCACGATACCTGCTCATAATCCTGCTGGTATGTGATATTAGTGACACAATGGAGTAGTTCTGCCACTGGAACACCTGTGCTGCTCCTTGGGGACTATACCATTCACCAACATGCTAAGTTTCCTAGGGGTCACAAGCACAGAAAACATTATGTGGTAACTGAAAATCTCTTGGGCCCTGAATTTCTCTTTAGACATGGAGTTCTTAGGCTTTAAGCTAGAAACTACAAAATAGTATCTTTGTGGGGTGTTTAACATGCTTTATTTCAATACAATGAGCTCTACAGCCATTAGACACAGAGTGGCAAAGCTGGTTTCCATAAAAGCTACTTGTAACGCTGATTATACGTGAAGTTAGTAACACAAATACAGTAGTTCTGCCCTCAGGAAAACCTGTGCTGCTCATTATGGACTATGCAATTCAATAAAACAAGAGCTGCTTAGGGGTACATGCACATTAAGCATTACCTGATGTCAGCTGTTTTCAATGGCAGCTGAATATCACTTGGGTGCTGAAGTTCTCTCGATGTGGATTTGTTCACATTGAATAAGAACATATACCCTGGTTTGGTGTGTGGTGCTTACATATTTCGTTTCAATACAGTGTGCTCTATATGCATTAAATGAAAAGTGACAAAATTGCATTTCTTGGATAGCTGCTTGTATTGCTGACTATATGTGAAGTTCATGAGCCCAATGGAGTAGTTCTGCCACTGCAACAACTGTGCTAAGTTATCGAGACTATCAGGCCATTCAATAACACACTTAGTAGTGTGCTCATGCACATTCAGCAGGATGTGGTGCCAGAACAGGAGTTTTCAGAAGTGCTTACAATAGCTTGGGTGGTGAAGCTCTCTCTGGATGTAGACTTCTTAGTGCATTGAGTGAGAATCTACAGCCATGATTTTTGTTCGGTGCTCAACATGATTCATGTCTATACAGTGCATTCTATGGGCATTAGATGAAAAGTGACAAAACTAGCTTTCTGAGATAGTTACTTGTAAACCTGATGGTATATGAAGCTAGTGACCAAAATGCAGCACTATTGTCACTGGATCACCTGTTCTGGTTCTTCAGGACTATGCCATTACCAACACACTGAGTTCACTTAGGTGTCACATATAATTTCAGGAAAATGTGGTTCTAGAGCAATTGTTTTCAATGTTGGCTGTAAATTGGTTGGGTGCTGAAGTTAGCTCTGGATGTGGAGTTTTCAGTACCTTAAATAAAAATCTATAACCGTGTTTTATGCAGAGTGCTCTACATGCCGCATTTCAATACAATACGCTCTGTGGGAATTAGAGGACAAATGACAAAACAGGGTTTCCAGGAGATCTGCTCATAATGCTGATGGTGTGTGTAGTGACAAAACGGCGAAGTCCTGCCACAGGCACCCCTGTGCTGCTCCTTCGGCACTATGGCTTCACCAGCATGCTCAGCTCCGAAGGTGTCACATGCACATTCAGCAGTATGTGGTGCCAGATAAATTGTTCTCAGGGTGAGTTGAAAATGGGCACTTAGATTCACTCTGGATGTGGAGTCTCAGCACAGAGTGAGAATCTACTAGCTTGTTTTGCATGGCGTTCTCAACATGCTTCATTTCAACACAGTGCACTCTACTGGCACTAGAAGAGAAGTGGCAAACTGGGTTTTCCGTAAAGCTGTTTCTAGGCCTGAGAATATGTGAGGTTAATAATCCAAAGATAGTGTTGTGGGCTAATGAGCTAATTAACACTCCTTAAGCGGAGCACTCAGGAATTGGGCCTGCGGCTACATCACCTGGTCTAATCAGACTCATTGGTGCCTTAGTGGCGCCCTAATGGGTTGGGGGGGAAAGAGTATATATAGGGGTAATAAAGAGGCTTGAGAGACTTCTTCTCCTACCATCACTGGTCTCCCTGTGTTGGTGCTTGACCCCCGAACCTTCGCCTGACCCCCAGACCTTCGTCTGACCCCGGACCTTTGCCTGACCCCCAGACCTTCTCTGTGCCCACGTTGCCAGCTCTGCTGGCCACGGCAAATGGCGCTGTATCATGGGGCACAGCGCAAAGGACATCTGAGGGACCCCTGGACCTACAAAGGTAAGTTTAGAATTTAGGAATTTTGCAGGGGCATAATTGATTTAATCCCCAGACCCTCTCCCTGTGTTAGGGCATGAGGGACAATCTGAGGGACCCCTGGAACTCTGAAGGGGCATAATTAATCTCATCCCCAGACCTTCTCCCCGTCTTGGGGCATGAGGGAAAATCTGAGGGCTCCCGGAAATCCGGAGGCAAGTGTACGATTTAACTCTAGAGGGGCATAAATAAATCCATCCCCAGACCTTCTCCCCATCTTGGGGCACAAGGGACAATCTGAGGGACCCCTGAAATCTAGAGGCAGGTTTTAAAAATTTTGCAGGGGCATAAGTAAAATTTATCATGGGGCAAGAACTCTTAAAATGGAGGTAATTAAGGGAATCTGAGATCTGCCCCAGTCACAAGGCACCAACGTTAAGCTTAAGGCCTTGCAGAGTTTTTTGAAACTGTCTATGAATTATTCCCATGGTTTGCTCTCATTGTAGTCACCCTTTTTTCTCTGGCGCTTGCTAAATGTTGCTTTGTCATCCCGTCAAGCAGTGGTGGAAGCCCGCCGTAAAAAATTGTCCGTTAGAGGTAGGAGAGAGCTGCAAACCAGGGTAAATAAGGAGAAGGACTCCAGACAAGACAAAGTCTGGAGAATGTGCGCGAAGAAGATTCGCGGTCCTCTTCTGAAGAGGATGAGGAGGAAAAGAATGGAAGTGAGTTTGCTGAGGATCCTCCACCTGTAGAGCATGTGCCAAGCAAAAATCTCTCTTGGACAGGCACAGAGCCCTCTGCACCGCCTGAGCCATTGGTGCCATCATATCCGAGCACAGTTGTAAAAGATTTACAGGAACAACTTCAGCGCCTCTCCCTTCAGTTGAGGCAGGAACAGAGTGGGTGCACTGTTGGGGCTTGTACTGGACCCCCACTTTCAACTTCTCTTTCAGCTGTGGAACATGCGATACAGCAAGCACAGGAACAGGGAGACCCTGAGGCAGCTGCCCTTGCTAGGCGCTTTGCCTTCCCAGTAGTTGAGGTAAAAGATCAACAGGGGCAGAGGATTAGACAGCACCTGGCACTGTCCTTTAAGGACATAAAGAGTCTGAGGGATGCTGTTGCCACATATGGCCCATCAGCCCCCTTTACCTTTTCCATAATTGAAGCCTTGGCACCTACCAATTTGACCCCAGCCGATTGGAAACAGCTCTGTAAGGCAACTCTGGATGGGGGCGATTTTCTAATGTGGAAATCCGAGTTCTATGAGCTTTGCTTTGACACAGCATGGCAAAATGCCCAGGCAGGCCTTCCTGAGAGAAATCATGATATGTTGACAGGAGAGGGGAATTTTGCTAATGTACAGAATCAGATTAATTATGACCCAGGGATTTATGCACAGACCGCTGCTGCTGCAGTGAGGGCCTGGAAGTCTTCATCACCAAAGGGCTCGCCACATGTACATCTCTCTAAAATTGTCCAAGGCCCGGACGAGCCTTATCAGGCATTTGTAGATCACCTACTGGTAACTGCAGGTAGGGTATTTGGTGATGTAGATCAAGCCATGCATTTTGTAAAGCAACTAGCATATGAAAATGCCAACAAATGGTGCCAGGAAGCAATTGGACCTTGGAAGCATAAGCCCCTTAACACGTATCTTAAACTTTGTAAGGACATCGGGGAAGGACAGATAATGGGTGCAGCCATTGCAGAGGCATTGTGTGGTGGCACAACTGTAGGCTTGAAAGCTTACCCAAAACAAGGATGTTTCAAATGCGGCCAGCTAGGGCATATCTGCTGGAACTGCCCACTCCAAGGTTGTGCACAGGCTCCTGTTAAAATGGACAGGCAGTCCCCAGGGGTTTGCCCTCGATGACAACGTGGGAAACATTGGGCAAATGAATGCAGGTCCAATATAGACATCTCCAGGCAGCCATCTGTGCCGGGAAACGGGAGCAGGGGCCAGCCCCGGGCTCCGCAAGCACCAATGTACGGGGCAGCGATTCAGTTTGTTCCTCAGGGACAAAGGCCATTCATGATCTTGTCTGAAGGAGCCCAGGCAGCAGAGGATGGGACCTCCACACCACTTCCTACACAGTATTGACACCCCAAATGGGGGTACATGCTATTCCTACAGGAATTTATGGGCCACTACCCCCGACACTGTAGGGCTTCTGCTGGGACGTAGCAGCACGGTCTTGAAAGGAGTTCATATTACCCCAGGAGTGGTTGATGCAGACTATACAGGGGAAATTAAAGTTCTAGCCAGTGTTCATGCTGGAGTTGCAGTTTTGCCCCAGGGGGCACAAATAGCACAGTTAGTGCTGCTCCCCACAGTGAAGTCAGATAATGCTTGCAGGGCTGGACAGAAGAAAGCAGGGTTTGGTTCCACTGGTGAAGCCTCTGTTTATTGGGTCGCTGATATGGCAGGCCACCCTATTTTGAAGTTGAGTATAGAAGGAAAGAAATTTACTGGGCTTCTAGACACTGGTGCTGACACCACTCTTATTTCACAGAAATATTGGCCCCCAGGTTGGCCTGTTACACCCACCATGACCATTCTGCAAGGATTGGGGATTCCCCAAAGCCCCCTAGTTAGCTCCAGACCATTAGCCTGGAGGGATAAGAAAGGAAATGGTGGCCCTGTTACTCCCTATGTAGTACCAGGTCTGCCAGTTAATCTATGGGGGAGGGATGTTTTGCAACAGATGGGAGCAGTATTAGTATCTGGTCATGAATTAGCTATGCAGCAGATGGAGAGGTACGGCTACATTCCTGGGAAAGGTATAGGGAGAAAGCTGCAAGGAATTACTCAACCAATCTCCGTGGAACATAAGAAGGATAAGAAAGGGCCAGGGCATGTTCCCTAGGGGCCATTCTGATGGCAGCTGATGTTACTCCACAAAAGATTACATGGAGGGGCTCGGCAGCGTGGCCTAGTGGCTAAGGTCCTCGCCTTGATCCCATATGGCTGCTGGTTCTAATCCCGGCAGCTCCACTTCCTCTCTGTCTCTCCTCCTCTCAGTATATCTGACTTTGTAATAAAAAAAAAATAATAAAATAAATCTTTAAAAAAAAAAAAAAGATTACATGGAAAAGTTCTCCACCCGTTTGGATTGACCAATAGCCCCTTTCTACAGAAAAAATAGCCGCCGTTAAGGAAATAGTTCAAGAACAGCTAGCTGCTGGACATATTGTCCCTTCCACATCACCATGGAATACACCTATTTTCGTTATTAAAAAGAAATCAGGGAAGTGGAGACTTTTACAGGATCTCAGAGCAGTGAGTGCTACCATGGAGATAATGGGACCACAGCAGCCAGGATTACCTCTGCCTTCTGCCATTCCAAAAGACTTTAACATTGTTGTGATTGATTTAAAGGAGTTTTTTTTCCATTCCCCTTCATTCAGAGGGTTCGCCTTGTTTTGCTTTCAGTGCGCCCTCTGTTAATTTGCAAGAACCGTTTGAATGGTACCAATGGAAATTTTTACCCCAAGGCATGGCTAATAGTCCTACTATGTGTCAGATTTATGTGGCTGCCGCCTTAAAACCGGTGCGCACCAGCTTTCCCTCTGTGATGATTATTCATTATATGGATGATATTTTACTGGCAGCTCTATCTACTCAGGTGTTGCAATCCTGTTTGTGTAAGTTACAGCAAGAGTTAGAAAAAGCAGGATTAGCAATAGCCCCAGACAAAATACAACTTGTTTCTCCATTTAATTATTTAGGATTTCAACTTTTTCAGAATTGTATTAAACCCCCAAAAATTTCCATAGCCACAGAAAAGTTGCAAACTCATAATGACTTTCAAAAATTGTTAGGGGATATAAATTGGATGAGACCCAGTTTGAAACTCCCTAATGCTGATTTGAAACCTTTGTTTGATATCTTAAAAGGTGACTCCTCTCCAACATCCCCTACGGTGCTGACTATGGAGGGACGTCACACCCTATGCAAGGTTGAGATAGCCATTGAACAATCTCATTTGACCAGGATTGATTACAGTATCCCACTTTTATTTATTGTTATAGCATCCTCATATACACCTACAGGAGTATTTTATCAGCAGGGACCTATTTTGTGGGAACATTTGCATGTCTCTCCTGCTAAGACAATTGTGCCTTACTATTTGGCCATAGCAGAGTTGATACAGAAGGCTGCTAAGAGCAGCCTAAGACATTTTGAGAAGGTCCCAGATACCATTATCATTTCATACACTAAGAAGCAACTTTTGCAGTTGCAGAATATGAAAGAGACCTGGGCAATACTTTTGAACACTTTAAATGTTAATTTTGACAACCACTAGCCCAAGGACCCCATTGTACAGTTTTTTATTTTGCATCCTGTTGTTTTTCCGCTTGTAACCTCTCTTCAACCATTGCCAGAAGCTTTAACTGTTTTTACTGATGGATCGTCTAATGGTCAGGCAGCTTTTGTAGTAGATGGCCAGGTTTCCACCATCCCCACATCTTTTGTCTCTGCACAGGTTGTAGAATTGGTGGCCGTTCTTGCAGTCTTTCAAACATTTTCCATGCAGCCCTTTAACTTGCATTCTGATAGTGGATATGTTACCCATTCCCTTCCTGTGCTGGAGACTGCAGGCCAAATTTCTTCCCACTCTACAGCAGCATCTCTATTTGCAAAAATTCAGGCCTGTATTTGGGCCCACAAAGATAAATTCTTTGTGACTCATATTCGAGCCCATTCAGGTTTGCCTGGGCCCTTGACATCAGGAATTGCAGCTGCAGATTCAGCCACCAAATTCGTGGCCTCAGCTCTTGAAGAAGCTCAAAAGGCACATGAAAGATTTCACTTGAATTCTAACACGCTTCGTTTGCGCTTTAGTCTGATTAAGGAACAAGCCAGAACCATCGTGAAGCAATGCTCAGTGTGCCCTCAATTTTTGCCAGTTCCCCATTATGGTGTAAATCCCCGAGGACTGTTGCCCAATCATGTCTGGCAAATGGACATGACACACGTTCCAGAGTTTGGGACACTAAAGTATGTGCATGTTACTATCGATACTTGTTCTGGATTTATTTTAGCTACTCCTCAGACAGAAGAACAAGTCAGACATACTCTAGCCCATTGTTATGCAAGTTTTTCCATCTTGGGAACTCCTAAAGTTATCAAAACTGATAATGGCCCTTGCTATACCAGCAGTAAGTTTTGTGATTTTGCTGCCTCCCACCCTATACAACTAATTACAGGTATTCCTTATAATCCTCAAGGACAAGGTATTGTGGAACGTGCCAACCGTACTATTAAGGATTACCTTATTAAAACAAAAAAGGGAGAATATAGCACTCCCCGAGATCATTTGAACCTTGTGTTATTTATCTTAAATTTCCTAACATTGGATGCTGAAGGGCGGTCTGCTGCAGATCATCATTGAAATCCGTCTCAGAAGCAGAAGGGTTATGTGATGTGGAAGGATCCCTTGACTGGTCAGTGGCAAGGCCCAGATCCTGTCCTCATATGGGGGAGAGGATCAGTTTGTGTTTTCCCAGAAAACGAAAATGGTCCAAGGTGGATTCCTGAGAGTCTTGTCCAGCAAACTCCTGCTGCTGAGTCTTGTGAAAGCTCGGGTACTGGCCAAGATGATGGCATTTCAATCAGAAGATCGACGGGACAAGCAAGTATATTAGGCTTTTATAAGTCCCATCTCTTTATCTTTTCTTTCTCTTATGAACACTTAGGTCCTGACATTTCCTGCCAGTTTCTCCTTAAACCAGACTATCAGATTGTCTGGTGTGTGACCCCAGCTGTTGGGGGTCTGGTTCTCCTTTTATAACTATGGAACAACAGGACTTTACTGATGAACATGAGCAGGTGGGCATGCTTACGCTGTAACTGCAGGTTTATTTGTTGGCAAAGGAATAGCAGATGTTGTGAGATTTGGTCTAGGCCTCCTCTACCCCATCGTATGCCTTTCTGTTGTATGCATTTCTGTTGTATCATCTGTGCAAAAACAAAATGTTCTCCCAAGCCTGGGAACTGCTGTTTGCTCATTGCTACTGAGCTGAAAACACTCCTAGCCATGGTACAGGGTTACCAGCTTCCCCAAGTATGGTTTGTGCAGCTGCAGCAGACAATGTGTTGAATGGCAGCCAGTGATGGGTAAGAAGGACTGGGCACTGACCAACCTAAGACAGGGGCTCCGTCATGCTATGGAGATTCCTGGTGACAGGTAAGGCTGATGACCTGAGAGTCCACAACTTAAGACAGGCGCATTCAAGTCTGCTTTAAAACAAAAGGGGGAATCTGTTGTGGGCTAATGAGCTAATTAACACTCCTTAAGTGGAGCACTCAGGAATTGGGCCTGCGGCTATATCACCTGATCTAACCAGACTCATTGGCGCCTTAGTGGCGCCCTAATGGGCTGGGGGGAAAGAGTATATATAGGGGTAATAAAGAGACTTGACAGACTTCTTTTCCCACCATCACTGGTCTCCCTGTGTCGGTGCTTGACCCCCAGACCTTTGTCTGACTCCCAGACCTTCACCGTGCCCACGTTGCCAGCTCTGCTGGCCGCGGCAAGAGAATGCTTCTGCCAGTGGACCCAAAGAAAATGTGTCCATACTGATTTTCAGGACTATGTCTTTCACCTATACCCTGTGCATCCTATTTGTCACATGCACATTCAGGAATACCTGGTGCCAGCAAATGTGCTTTTTTTTTTTAATTATTTATTATTTAACTTCATTAATTACATTGTATTATGTGACACAGTTACATAGATACTTGGGTTCTCCCACCCCTCCCCAAACCCTCCCACCATGGTGGATTCCTCCACCTTGTTGCATAACCACAGCTCAAGTTCAGTTGAGATTCCCCCATTGCAAGCGTATACCAAACACAGAGTCCAGCATCTTATTGTCCAGTCAAGTTCAACTGCTTCTTAGGTATACCCTCTCTGGTCTGAAGACAGAGCCAGCAGAGTATCATCCCAGTCAATTGAAAGCTCCAACATACCATCAGCAAAAATTTACATCATTATGGAATTAATTGACATAGTAATGAGTAACCAATATGTTAAAAGTAAATGCGAGTTCCCAGCCACCTTCTGTGACCACCTCACCTACACTTCAATTTTAGTTTATACACAACATATAACATTCAAAACATAACATGTTATACATAACATCATATCATCTTAAATTAAGGCAAACATGTGGTATTTAACCTTTTGTGATTGGCTCATTTCCCTTAGCATTATAGTTTCCAGTTTGGCCCATTTGGCCACAAAGAACTGCATTTTGTTTTTTTTAATAGCTGAGTAGTATTCCATGGAGTAGATGAACCATAGCTTTCTTATCCAATCCTCTGTTGATGGGCATTTTGGTTGCTTCCATGTTTTTGCAATTACTGATTGTGCTGCTATGAGCATAGGAGTGCATGTTGGCTTCTCATAAAACAGGTGTGCTTTTAATGGTAGCTGAGAAATGCTTCAGAGCAGGAATTTTCACTAAATGTGGAGGTCTTAGCAAAGTGAGCGAGAATCTACAACCTTGTTTTGTGTGTGTTGCGCAACATGATTTATTTCAATACAATGAGCTCTGTGTATATTATAGGAAAAGCAATACATTTGAGTTCCTGGGAGACCTTCTTGTAAGCATGAAGGTAATTAAATTAGATGTGGAGTTCTGAGCACTTTGAGAATGTACATTCTTCTTTTGTGTGGGATTTCAGTATGCTTCATTTCATTATGCTGTACTCTATGGGCATTAGACAAGAAGTGACAAAACAGGGTTTCCAGGAGAGCTGTTTGTAAGCCTGATGGTATGTGAAGTTAATGATCAAGATCGAATAGTTCTGCCACTAGAACGCAAGTGCTGCTCTTTCAGGACTATGTCACTCAGCAACACACTGAGTTCCCTAGGTGTCACACGCACACTTAGCCATATGTGATACCAGAGTAGGTGCATTGAACAGCAGTTGACTATCTCTTGGGAGCTGTAGTAAGCTTAGGATGTGGACTTGTTCTTATTACCATGAGTGAGAATCTACAACTTACCTTGCTATTGGGTGCTAGTCATTCTTTCTTTCACTTAGATGTTCTCTAGGGCATTAGAAAATAGTGACTAAACACGGATTATACGAGAGCTGCTTCTAAACTGATAGTAAGTGAAGTTACCAAAATGGAGTTGTTCTCCCACTGAAACACCTGTGTTACTGCTTCAGGATGATAAAATTCATTAGCACACTGAGTTCACTTAGGTGTCATGTGCATAACCAGGAGAAGGTAGTGTGAGAAGTGTTGTTGTCAGTGGTAGATGTAAACCATTTGGGCACTGAACTTCTCTCTGGATTGGGAGTTCTGAGATTATTGACCGAGAATCTGCCACCTAACATGCTGTGAGGTGTTCAACATGCTGTGAGGTGTTCAACATGCTGTGAGGTGTTCAACATGCTTCATTTCAATACAGTGTGCTCAATGGACACTAGGCTAAAAGTGACAAAGTTGATTTTCAGGGATATCTGCTCACAAACCTTATGATATGTGAAGTTAGTGGCCCAAATGGAGTAGTTCTGCCACTGGAACACCTGTGCTGGGCTTATAGACTACACCATTCACCAACACACTTAGTTCCCTAGGTGTCACAAACACATTCAGCATTATGCAGTGCCAGAGCAGTTGTTTTCAATGGTAGCTAAAAAACCTTTGGTCTCTGAAGTTCTCTCTACATGCAAAGTTCTTAGCACCTTGAGAGAGAATGTACATCCTTGCTTTGTGTGGGGTCTCCATATGCTTAATTTAACTATACTGTACTATATGCACATTAGATGAAAAATGACAAAACAGGGTTTTTCAGGAGAGATGGTTATAAGCCTAATATATGAAGTTAGGGACCTCAATTGAGTAGTTCTGCCACTGGAACACCTGTGCTGCTCCATCGGGACTGTGCTGTTCAACAACACCCAGAGTTGTCTATGTGTCACATGCTCATTCAACATTATGTGGTGGAAAAACATTTATTTTCAATGTGAGCATAAAGTTATTTGGGCACTGATGTTCTGTCTGAATGTGGAGTGTTAGTGCACTGACTGAGAATGTACAAGTTTGTTTTGTGTGGGGCACTCAATAGGCTTCATTCCTATTCAATATTTTCTATGGGCATTAGATAAAAAATGAAACAACTAAGTGTCCAGGAGTGCTGCTTGTAAGCTTGATGCTATGTGAGGTTACTCACCCAAATGGAATAGATCCGCCACTGGAACCCTGTGCTGCTCTATTGGGATTATGCTATTCTCCAGAACACAGAGTTTCCTAGACATCACATGCACATTCAGCAGCATATGGTGCCATAGCAATTGTCTTCAATGGTAGCTGAAAAGCACTTGGGTGCCGAGGCTCTCTCTGCATGTGAATGCTTAGTGAATAAAGCAACAATCTAGAACCTAGTTTGGTGCAGGCTGTTCAAACACGTGGTTTCAATGCAGTGTGCAATATGGGCATTAGATGGAAATTGACAAAACAGGGTTTCTGGGAGAGCTGTTTGCAAGCTTGATGGTATGTGAATTAATGCCAGAAATGTAGTTGTGCCAGTGCAGCACCTGTCCTGCTCCTTCGGGACTATGCCATTCTCCAGCACATTGAATTTCCTAGCTGTAAGATGCACATTCAGCAATATGTTGTGCTAGAGCAGTTGTTTTCAGTGGTAGCTAAAAATTTCTTGTATGCTTAAGTGCTCTCTGATTGTGGAGCTGTTAGCAAGTTGAGTGTGTCTACATCCTCTTTCAATCTGATGTGTTCAACATGCTTCATTTCAATCCAATACACTATAAGGGCACTAGATGTAAAGTGACAAAACTTTGTTTTGTAAAGACCCCCGGAGGGGAAGCCCCTCACACTGGCCTTTCTGACGGGACGTGAGGTCGCTCGGTGAAACAGCACACACCAGCCGAAGGATGCAACAGCAAGAGGTTTTTATTCAATCACCAGCGCGCTGGGGCCGAGGCCAGTTCCTCACGCAGGAGGCTAGGCATCGACCCCGAATCATTAGACAGAGGGGTTTTCAAAAGGCTAAGCTAAGGCTAAAATCATGAAACCATAAGCAGGAAGGGTGAACCATTAACATAAGCAGGGAGTTGGAATCATTAACATAAGCAAGAAGGGTGAACCATTAACATAAGCAGGGAGTGGGAACCATTAACATAAGCAGGGAGGGGGCCATGCCATTAGGGGCGGAGGCTAGTTGCAGGTGCCCCTTATCTCTTGGGCTCCCAGGCTCTATCATGAAATGTTTCACTGCCCTTCACTGTCCTTTTACTGCAAGCAGAATACAGAAAGTAAAAAGCAAATTAAATTCTTCCGTCATTTCAATCCTAAATGTCCCTTTTCAGTTTCTGGGAGATCTGCTGGTAAGCCTGATTGTATGTGAGGTCAGCGAGTTAAATGGAATATTTCTACCACTATAGCACATTTGTTGCTCCTTCAGGTCTGTGCCGTTTACCAAAACCCTAACGCTAGGTGTCCCATGCACATTCAATATTATGCAGTGCCACAGCATTTTTTTTTCAGTGGTAGCTATTGTAAGGCCCCCCAACAGGGAAAAACCTTACCAAATGTCTCGAGGGAGTGAGTTTCCCCAATGACCACTGAAGACGAGACTTGATGCAAAAGCAAGAGGCTTTATTTGATTACCAGCGTGCTGGGGCCGAAGCCAGTTCCTCTAGTAGGGGGCCAGGCATCGACCCCGAATCATTAGACAGAGGGGTTTTTAAAAGGCTAAGCTAAGGCTAAAATCATGAAACCATAAGCAGGAAGGGTGAACCATTAACATGAGCAGGGAGTGGGAATCATTAACATAAGCAGGAAGGGTGAACCATTAACATAAGCAGGGAGTGGGAATCATTAACATAAGCAGGGAGGGGGTCATGCCATTAGGGGCGGAGGCTAGTTGCAGGTGCCCCTTATCTCTTAGGCTCCCAGGCTCTATCATGAAATGTTTCACTGCCCTTCACTGTCCTTTTACCGCAAGCAGAATACACAAAGTAAAAAGCAAATTAAATTCTTCTGTCATTTCAATCCTAAATGTCCCTTTTCACTATTACTTCAGCTTCGTAGTTCTCTCTGGATGTGGAGTTCATAGCATGAAGTGCTATAATCTACAACATCGTTAGTGTGGGGTGCCCTGTAGGAGGACATTGTGACCATAGAAGGTCAGTGAGCACAGGATTACAGTTGGTTGGGTGATATTTGGAGGAGAATAACCAAATGGCTACCTTTTGTATACCTTATTGGATATCATTTGCATAAGAACAGTTGAGTGGAGAGTATGTATATGAGAACACCTGGTGGAATATACAAGACAAAAGAGTTCCAAACAAAAGCATTGATGGTTTTGTTGATGAGCTCAATACTTCCTCCCTTATCCTGTATGGCCCTCAGTGTATAAAGTTTGATGCCACTAATAAACAACGGCTTTTGACCATCAGTCAGGGTCCACGTGTGTTATTATCAGCTCCGTGCACCAAGTCCATCGCTGCGGGACAGCGATAGTGCCCATCATGCTTCATTTCAATACACTGTGCCCTATGAACATTAGACAAGAAGCTATAAAATTGGGTTACATGGACAGCTACTTGTAGGCTTGATTGTATATGATAGAATTGACACATATGGAGATGTCTGCCATTACAAACACCTGTTCTGCTATTTTGGGAATATGCCATTCATCAACAGTCTGAATAGCCTATGTGTCACTTACTCAGCAGATGTGGTAACAGAGCAATTTTTTCAATGGTAGCTGAAAATCACTTGCATGGGGAAGTTCTCTCTGGATGTTTAGTCTTAGCATGTTGAGTGACAATCTACAACCTTGTTTTTTGGGGGGTTTTTTGTTTGTCTACTTTTTTTCTTTTTTTTGGGGGGGCGGGCAGGTAGGAGTTGTTCAACATGCTTCATTTTAACAGTGCCCTCTAAGGGGATTAGATGGGAAGTGACAAAACTGGGTTTCCTGGACTCCTGCTTGTAATCTGATGATATTTCAACTCAGTGACCCAATTGGAGTGGATAGGATGTGCTGCTCATTCAGGTTGTGCCATTCACCAATATACTGAATTCCCTCAGCATCATATGCACAGTGAGTTTTACGTCATGTGAGAGCAATTGTTTTCAAGCATAGCTGAAAATGATTTGACTTGTGTCAAGATGTTCTCTCTGGATGTGCAGTTGTTAGTGCATTGAGCAATAAACTATGACCTGTTTTTCTGTGGAGTGTTCAACATGTATCATTTCAATACAATGTCCTATATTTCATTAGAGTGTGACAAAACTGGGTTTCCAGGAGACCTTCTTGTAAGCTAGATGCTATGTGAAATTAGTGACCCAAATGGAGTAGTTCTGCCACTGGAGCCCTTGTGCTTCTCTTTCAATATGCTGCCATTCACCCATACACTAAGTTTCCTAGGTGTCACATGCACATTAAGTATATGTGGTACCAGAGCAGTTTTGTTTGTTTTTTGCTTTGATGCTCAAGCTCTCTCTGGATGTGCAGTGCTTAACAGGTTGAGTGAGAATCTATTACCTTTCATTTTGTAGGGTGCTCAACATGCTTCATTGCAATACAAGGTCCTCTGTGTGCATTAGAAGAAACTGGGTTCTGGGGTACCTGCTCATAAGCCTTATTGTATATGAAGTTAGTGACCAAAATGGAGTAGTTCTGCCACTGGGACAGTTGCCTTGCTCTTTGGGGACAATGTGTATAACCAACACACTAAATTTCCTAGGTAGCACATGCACATTTAGCAGTATGTGTTGCCAGAGCCATTGATTTCAATGATAGCTAAATATCGCTTTTGTGAGGAAGTTCTCTCTGGGTGTGAAGTTCTTGGCGTGTTGAATTAGCATATACAACCTTGTTTAGTCTGATTTGCTGCTCAACATGCTTCATTTCTATACAATACACTCTATAGTTATCTGAAGAAATTTGGGAAAATCAGGTTTCCAGTAGAGCTTCTTGTAAGCCTGATGGTACACGAAGTTAGTGACCCAAATGCAGTAGTCTGCCACTGGAATACTTGTTGCTCCTCTTTTGGTACACTGCCATTCACCAACACCTTGAGTTCCTTAGGTCTCACATGCATATTCATCATTATATAGTGCCAGAGCAGTTTTTTCCTACCTGGAGCCTGAATTTCTCTGGATATGTAGCCCTTAGAGCATTGAGCGAGATTCCTCAACTTTGTTTTGTCTGGGTTGCTCAACATGCTTAATTTCAATGCAGTGTCCTCTATCAATATTAGATGAGAAGTGGCAAAACTGGCTTTTAAAAGCTGCTTGTAGGCCTGATTCTGTGTGGACTTAGTGATGTAGATGGAGTAGTTTTGTCAATGAAAAACCTTGCTTAGCTGTTACATTGGTAGCTGAAAATCGCTTTGGCGCTACGGTTTTCTCTGGATATGTAGTTCTTAGCATGTTTAGTGAGATTCTAAAAAGTTGTTTTTTGTGGAGTGCTCAACATGCCTCATTTCAATACAGTTCACTCTGTGGGCATTAGACGAGAAGTGACAAAATTGGGTTTCCATGAGAGCTCCTAGTATGCATGATGGTTTGTCAAGTTCATGACACAAATTGAGTAGTTTCATCACTGCAACATCTATGATGCTCGTCTGAACTATGCCATTCGTCAAAACACTGTGATCCCTATGAACCGCATGCACATCCACAAGCATGTGGTGCCAGAGCAGTCATTGTTTATAGTAGCTATTTTGCTTGTGTGCTCAAGTTCTTTCTGGATGTGGAGTTTATCGTATTAAGCGAGATTTTACAACATTGCTTTTTGTGGGGTATTCAACATGCTTAATTTAAATACAGTGCGCTCTGTGGACATTAGACAAGAATTGACAAAAATGGGTTTCTAGAAGAGCTGCTTCACTGTGTTAACACCGTGTGTAGAGAGCAGAGGTTTGGGGCTAGTTTCCTGAACTCTGTCCAGGTTTACTTCTTTTTTGAGCTTCAGTGTCCTCCTTTGGTAATATTTTAATAGAGCAGTACACACCTCTGTGATTCAGTGTGAATCTGCCAACTCATACAGAATCAATATTGGTACTTCCTGTGTTTGTGATTTAATTACGTCAGACTCACAATGGACTTTGATAGGTGATCGATCAATTCATTAGTGAATGCATTGTTTCACATATATCTGATCTTTAGACTTATATCAAACATGTGCATACATATGTGAAGTGGGTTGTTGTTGGAGTGAAACCATCCTTGAACTAAGCGCCAAGTTCCCACTGCCCAGCCCACATGCTGATTTTTATACCGTTTGTGTGTGGTCACTTCATCATTATGAGTGAGAGGCTCCCAAGATTCCTATATTAAAACATTTAAAACAGTGTGGATCCTCCTAAGTTTGTCACACCCTAGATCATCACATCACTGTGACCAGTGAGTATTGCATTGTGAAGAGACCAAGGCTCCTGGTGGGCTCTGAGGCAGCCTCTGTGTTCTTCATGCTCACTCATGTCCATATGAAGGAGTATGTTTGCAGGCAGATCCTGCACACTCTCCCTGGTTTGAAATAAGTTCTAACGCAGAGATTTAAGCACAGACAGTAGGAGGGTCAAAGACATCAAGTGGATTTTGCTATGCCTGTACTCACACATATGTATGTCCATGTTATCATGGGGAGAAAAGTAAGAGTACCCTGGCAAACTTGGCCACTTTCATCACACTGGTGTAATCTACCCAACGGAGCTTTTTACACTGACTCTTCTCATTTCCCCTCCAATTTTCTTGCTTAGATTCTTGTAAATGGGTATTTGAGACTCTGTGGCTGTCAAGGTTAAGTGGCAAATTTTGCCTTTACTTTCAAATATTTGGTCCCTAAGATTCCTGTTTTGAGCTCCAAGCACTCTCCACTGAACTGGTTTGGCCTCAGTTAGCAAAAACCAAAGCATCATATCACACCATGGAATGAACTTAAAGAATTTTGTCTGAGGCAAAGATACATTCAAACTCTAGATATGTATCAAATATCAGGGCCATGGAATTCCTAAATTTTCTGTCTTTGTGAGAGTTTGTGTACATGGCACCATAGATCTAATTGGTATAAGTGTGTGTTTAAGCAACAGCAAGTACTCTCTCTGCAGTGTCAAGTTGAAGCCACGCTCTGGAAAGCAGTGGAGCAGTTCTATTCTGAACATGAGAATGAATGCAAGTTGACTGGGGAGCATTCTACGCATTGTGCACATGTTGCTGTATCACAGCAGTGACTGTCCACAGAGTGGATCAGAAGGACAAGGCTGCTCACTCCTCACAGGACACATCCACATTGGCTTGGGAGAGCAAGGCCACTCATTTCTCACAGGACACATCCTGACACAATGATAGAGTGTGCCCAGAGAAGCTGCCACGTTCATAAGCAGTGAGCAGAACTACACCATCTCTCTCTGAGGACATGCAATCCACAGATGATGATTGTGACAAGTATGGTGAAGGAGGCACTTGTACCTTATCCCAAATGAATAACCCAGACATATAAGACACAGATAGGACTTGCATGGACAATGGAGTTCGCCTGTGTCTCAAGTTACAGTACTGTGGGATTAATCTGGATTAAAATAGTTTGTTGTATCCTTGCCAACAGTAAAATACAAATCATGGCTTGAATACCTCAAGAAGTTTTTTTGCACATTGTCTCCAAGGCCTAATAGCCAGTCCTCCACTGACTTTCAAATGAGAATCATTCTTTCTAGCCCACCTTGGATAGATTGACATCTTAGTACAAGCTCACACAAAGGAACTGACCCAATTTAATCAAATGCCACAGGAAGGGAGAGACACATCCATCTTATTTCATCAGCATCTCAAGGATCTGTTCAAACAAGACATCCTCAGGAGCTGCCAGAGCCAGTGCCTCTGGTATTGACTTTCTCGAGGACATAATCTGGCAGAGCACCACACCGACAAGCTCAGCCAAGGTACCATTAGTGACCTGCGAAGACAGAGGCTGTGGAACTCCACCCACTAATTTATTCCCTGAGTGTGGATGGCATTTGAACTGGGACAGTCTCCAGTGTCCTCACAGGGAAGCTGTGGTAGGAGGAGCTTCCTCTCAGGGTCAAAGCCTACCATGATGTCTGCCAGATCTTCAGAGAAGACATTCAATCATTTTCCCTTCCTGAATTTCTGTTCTGTCATCTCCACAAATTGTCATGCATATAGACTATAGAAATAAACTAGGAAGTGTTTTATAATGAATGGAGTAGGAATAGGTGGGGTAGAATTTGAGGTGAAATCTTGATGCCACAGAACTCTTAACCTTGATATGTGGACAGAATTCTCCAAGACTGTGGTGTGTGCAGAGTGGAATATGGAGCTGAATGAAGACATCGTGGGCCAGGGCAATTCTTCCACTCAGGAACAGCTGTAAACTTACCATGACAGCCATGTTGGAACATAGAGCTTTAGGGTGAGTAGGAAGTTACAACTTTAACCGAGAGGGTGGCTAGAGAAATATTGCTGCCCCTGGCACTCTTTTCACACATTTGAAAGTCTTTGCCTAACTTTACTTATGGAGTGCTATGATGAGCTATCAGATCAGGCAATTGTACTGAAGGATCAGATAATCAAGGAGTATGTTTCTTTAAAGATAAGAGTTTGTCCCTGTCCTGTAGCAATGGACTTGGTGCACGGAGCCAATAATAACACACGTCGACTCTGACTGATGGTCGAAGCCGTAGTTTATTAGTAGCATCAGACTTTATACACTGAGGGTCATACAGGATTAGGGTAGAGATACTTAGTTCATCAACAAAACCATCAACTGTTTCTATGCCTTTGTTTGGAAGTCCTTTTGTCTTGTATATTACTTTCCAATCAACTGTTCTTATACAAATGATATGTCATCAGGAATACAAAAGGTAGTGATTCAGTTGTTCTCATGCAAAGGATATCCAGTCACACCCATTCAGTTGTTTATCATACAAATATTGTCCAATCAACTGTAATCCTGTGCTCACTGACCTTCTAGGGTCACAATGTCCTCCTACAGAGTTGAGCCATCTCTGGTCATTGATCACATCATTGTGTTCCTCTAGGTTGAAGTGGAACTGTACAGTGTGTAAGTGACCCTTTCTGAATTTCTTTGTAGATTTTCATGGCTTTTGTAAAGACCAAAATCTAAGATCCCTGAAATTTCTGGCCCTCATGTAACAAACAGGGAACAGAAGGCATCATGAATAGGTGAAATATGAGTGATTCTGGGAAAATCCTCCTAAGTATTCAGAGGTAGCCACATTCTTTGGGACCATGCAGAAACTGCTAGTCAAATTGTCTTTACTCCCTCCACCAGGTTACATCCTCTGTGCTCTCTGGAGTTGGTGCCTTCTCTTTTGCCCTGAGTGACCTAACCAAAGCTAGACATATCTTGCACTATCACTGCCACTGTCTTCTGTGAAGGTAAAGAACTGAGGTGTATGGTTTTCTTCTGTATGGTTCACCTTAGCTTGTTGGCAAGTGTTCACTGCTGGGAAAGTCAACAGGCAAAGTTACTGCCACCTCCTCTGGTATGGAGAGAGATATGGCAGCCAATGTGCCTCTGGGATTTGTACCAATACAGGGCCCTGTGGTCAGTTAGCCCATGCCTGTCAGTCCAATGGCCAGAAAGATGCAAAAGACAGAATTCAACCATTCTGAGCCAGAGTGACACTTGGGAGGGCTTTGTGGATGTTCACAGAAATCTCTCTGCGTCATCATCACTGATCATACTCCTGTTGCACTCTGGAAATTTCTGGTATCCAACCTAGCAAATTCTGATTTTTCCCTTTTTTAAAAAAGATTTATTTATTTTTTATTGGAAAGTCAGATATACAGAGAGGAGGAGAGACAGAGAGGAAGATCCTCCATCCAATGATTCACTCCCCAAGTGACCTCAACAGCTGGTGCTGTGCCGATCCAAAGCCGGGAACCAGGAACTTCTTCCAGGTCTCCCAAGTGGGTGCAGGACCCTAAGGCTTTGGGCCATTCTCAACTGCTTTCCCAGGCTACAGGCAGGGAGCTGGATGGGAAGTGGAGCTGCTGGGATTAGAATCGGCGCCCATGTGGGTTCCCGGCGCATTAAAGGCAAGGACTTCAGCTGTTAGGCCACACTGCCTGGTCCTGATTTTGCCTTTTGCTCTTCCCTATTTCTGTAGTGTCAGCAATGAGCAACATGAGAGAAAAGTGAATGAAGTCCTATTAGATTCATCAGGTAAAACGTTTTTCCCACTTTAAGATTACCTGATCTGGCTGAATTGAAAAATTCTCTATGTACCATATTCTGCCTGATGATCCTGAATTTGGATGTCCATTTTGTGGATGGAATGGATATCCCTCATTGTGCATGGTCCTGTCCTCTGCCCAGGATCTCAGAAGTATGTGTGATGTGGGAGACATGGATGTGACCCACCTTTACCCACCAGTTTGGTTAATTTTAGACATTTCCTCATTAGCCCACAATCTGAGCCATCACGGACTCTTGGGGTGGGTCTCACAAGACTGATGACTGAGGATTCACACACTTTGCTGGAGGAAATACGGTGGGGAAATCTACTGAAAATGTGTACTAGGGAAGCCACACATATATCACAAACATTTTTGTAGCAAAGCAATCCTATTTTTCAACTCTATCTTCTCACAAATTATGAACATTTTGTAAGGTAAAGAACACTTGTGACAAAAAGAATAGCTTTTGGATAAACTTCTGGAACCTGGGACACACATTAAGGAGGTGAGAAAGGTGTCAACCCACCCCAGGGCAGGACTGGCATCAAGGAGTTGGCAGTGATGCTGGGTAAGAATGTGGGCAAGAAGAAGGATACAGAGGCTGAATGAGAAGGAGACAATGCACAGTGCCATGAAGAAAGATTTACCAGCAGAGAACAAACATGGTTAGAACAGAATTTGGGGATGTTAACACTGCTGACACTATTGATGCAGTGTACACATGATAGGATCAGAGAATGAGATTGTGTGAACCCAGATGTTGATGCTGACAGTCGATAGAACTAGAACTAAAACACCAAGGCATTTGGTTCTTTTTGGTTTTTTGGTTTTTTTTTTTTTTTTTTTTTTTAACCACAGGGCTTTATTCACCTGGCAGTGCGGGGGCAGGCAGGGATGCGCATGTGCGCTCTGCAGTCAGGGGTTCTACTTGCCGGTGATGAGCGGGATCACTGAGTTCCCGAGCAGGAACATCTTGGAGATGTAGCAGTCCTTGTTGACTGGCTTAGACTTCTTCTTGCCATTGCCGCTGTTTGGGACCTCGGTCCACATCTCCTTGACATTCTCCAGCACCATGCTGCAGTGTCTGTCGAAGACCTTCAAGTGGCCCGGCAGCTTCTTGTTGTTGCGGCAGTTGATGAGCACCTATGTGTTGTTCTTGACCGACTGCGTGAACACCGAGAGGGGCCCTGTATTGAACCCCTCCTCCTCCCATTTCTGCAGCTCCTCCAGCGTCATCTCACTCTTGAGCTTGTTGAGGAGACTCATGGTGCCGGCCGCTCCGTCCCGCTCCTTCCTCTGCCTTGCCACGGCTTCGGGGAACCCACACCAAGGCATTTGGGTTTTTTTTTTTTTTTTTGCGTCTTTAATGGTATTTATTGTAGTAAACAACATTGTTACAAAAGCATAATTTAACAGGCTTATCTACTTAGATACTTTAAATCACATACACAGATTTGCAAATCATTTTTGGTGCTCAGGGAACTTGTCAGGGTAGGAGATACCATACAAAGGAAAGAGGTCAAGTTGAAGCTTGGAAGAGATCACATGAGAAAAATCTGGCTCCTGCCATAGTTCTTCCTAAGTCACCCATAAAGAAGCCATCTGCAGTAGTGGCCCTCAGAAGGATGACAGCAGAAGACATGATGAATGGTTTCCAAAGGAGTTCTTCTCTAACAGACAGTAAACAAATGGCAGCTCATTCCTTCAAGAATTTGTATTAAATATCCAGAAACAGCTTTCAGCCAAAGCCATAATTCATTCTCATTACAGCTCCGTATCTTCAGAACTGGCAGAAGAATTCGAGGCTGTACTATGTGCTCGTTCTCTTGCCATGTGCGAATCGTTCTCTGATCCCACAGGTGTTTCTTTGGCATCTGGGGGGATAGCTGGTGGAAGAGCCATGGAGGACACAATGGGGATTTTCTTAGCTTGGAAATACTCACAGGCTTTCTTTCCGCAGACTAAGAGTGTGACGTTTTCCCCACTGCTCTGGATTCTGTCCACCACCTTCTCATAGGGTTCGTCGAGCACATTTACACCATCCACTTCAATGATGACATCCTCATCCTCCAGCCCAGCCAGGTCAGCAGGGCTGCCCTTCTGTACCTCTTTGACGAATGAGCTCGGCTGACCTTGAATCGCATTTAAGTGAAAGCCATAGCCGTTTGCACCTTTCTCCAGCCTGCAGAGTTTAGGCTTATGATCCTCTGCTTCCTCTGTAGGATCTGCATTTGGGACCTCCAGAGGAACAGGAGTGGGACCTGCAGCCTCCTTGACAGAACCATTAGGCAGTTCTTGACTTTGGTAGTAGAAAAATGGGGAAAAATGAGCCAGCTTATAGAGACTGTCCATCTCTTTGTCAACCACCAGCAGGGAAGTCTGGTCTCCACCTTTTTTAATCATTTCCACCACACTGTCATGACCGAGGGATTCCACAGACATGCCATTGACCGTAATTACCAGATCGTTGTTCTTCAGGCCAGCTGCCTCTGCTGGACTTCCAGAGTCTATGTCCTTGATGATCTGACCTTGCTGTTCTGAACTTGCCCTTAGATAGAAACCATAGCCATTGCTTCCCTTCTTCATCTCCACGAGGCGGGGCTGCTGGGGCAGCAGCTTCAAACTGGCCGACTCTCTCCTGAACTGTATCTTCTGCTCACTGTGGCGTTTATCCGTGTCTTTGTCCACTAGAAGGAACATGATCCGGTTGCCTGACTTCTTCACCTTTTCAACCACCTCCTCATGGCTGGCATCTTCTACATTCTCTCCATTCACTTCAATCAAGTGATCTCCAGCCAGGACACCAGCCTTCATAGCCACACCCTGAGGAATTATATCTGTCATGTACACTCCCTTTTTGCCACACCAAGGCATTTGTAACAAATTGTAAACGATCAAGTTGAGAAAAGGGATGCCTACAATGGTAGTGAGATAAGCCCCCAGCAGCATGGAGCTGGCCATGCCAAGAACTCACCCCCGTGCCTGGCTGAACCTACTATTTGAAGAAATACCTTCACTGCCATGTGTCAATAAATATAGCTAGTCTTGAAGGGGACTACCTGAAGTCCAGTGGAGGTGTGTGAATGCAAGGATTCTGCAATTGTACTTCTGGCTACTAAGTCTAGCAAGGGACCTCATTGCTTACTCCTACGAGCATCCACTATATCCCAGTGAAAAGTGCATGTGTGGAAAGTTGATAAATTAAATATAACAGAAATATCCCAACATTCTATAGCTTGAGAAGTTAACTTGATAAGTGGACCACACTTGCACAGCTCCCTCTTTCATGGTATTCCAAAATGCGGGCATTTGGGAGAAAATCACTCTTTCTCCTTCTGGTCAGGTACCTGCAAATTCTGAGCAACATGGAGGACTGAGTTTAATAAAACAGATGATACAAATTCTTGGGTCTATTTTGATTTTGTTGCATGTTCTTCTGGGTCTTATAAAATAATTGTTTACACTTTTCTGTGGGTGTTTCACCTGTGATTTGTGCTACCTAGTAGCTTTGTAGCAACTTCATAGTTCAGGTATTAAATTAAGAACTTTGATTGACTTTGAGTGGAGTATTTATTTTGGGTGGAACATAGGAATAGTTTAATTTTTACATGAATTTCCAGGTTTCTCAGAACAATGTTTTTTTGAAGGAAAAAATTTCACAGTGGTAAACACACAGTAATGATAAGGAGATAATAAAAAAATGTTGATCATCCTAATAAGAGTAGTGCCTATTTAGTATGTATTTTGAAATATCTCACTAAAATTCCATTAGAACACAAAACAAGGATTGTAAAAATAAAAAGATGCCTGACAGGAAAAAAATGCTCAGAATGAATATGTATAAAATCAGCACAAATGTGAGTGTCCCCATAGACTTCATCATACCTTTGCACATTCTTGTCCAGGACTCATTTCCTTCTCTGTTGTCCCTCTGGTTTGGGACAAATGTCACTTCAGAAAGGACTTGCACACCAACGGGTCTTGAGTGCTATGGTTTTCTTTTCAGAACTGTATTAGGATGTTCCCTTTCTGTTGAAGAGTCCTCCAAGCCTGAAGGGTGATGCTCATGAATGCTCACACACTAGCAGCCAGAAGTGTCAAAGCTAGTTGGCTGTAATGATCTGTGTTTTAAGGCCAGTATCATGGTGCAGCAAATTAAGCAGCTAGCTGTAATATGGGCTACTACTGCTGATCTAGCTACCTACTAATGCACCTAGAAAAGCAGCAGCTTTTTTGAAAGGTGGAATATTAGATAGCAAGGCAAAGACATGCGTACACAGAAAGAGATCTCCCATCTGTCAGCTCAATGCCCAAAATGGCCACAACAGGCTGGGCTATGCCAGAGTCCAGCTCTAACTGAGTTCAGAGTTTGAGAAGGGTGCATGAAATAGGCATAGAGAGAACAGAAATGGACCACTACAATTCCAAGATCATCGTGGACAATGTGAGAAAGCTGTCTGCTTTGTTTATACAGAAGCAGTACAAGGTTTTCCTTTAGGTGCAATTTGACATAGCCTCAAGAGAGGCACAACTTACAGCAGCTTGAGAGATAAATGAGGGAAGATTACACATTCCTTGCTTATTTTGGCTTGCCAGCCCCCACCTGCTCTCTTCAAGTTTGGGCTCTATCCTTGGATCTGCCCATGACAACCAGACCCCTATCTTAAATTATCTATGGGTTAATAAATTTGGGGGCTTAGTTTATGGGGATTGGGGTCATTGGCATCAGTTGGCCATTGGGTCTGCAAGCTTACATAGTTTGTTAACACAACAAGTAAAGCAGGAGTTGTAATGGCGAAAAGAATTGCAGTTAGCAATGGACCATGTTTACTCTATTTTGGCTTCAACTCTAAAATGGACAAGTGGGTACTTCCAAAAATAATTCTGTTATTTGTTTCACCTTAAGACAGGGCATTATCCATGCTGACGCTGCAGCCAATAATTACTCAGTAGACAACACATCTTAATCAGTAATACATTCATACTACAATTCTTATTCTACATCTTATCCATCACTTAATGGGAGAAATACATCAAAAGACAAAAAAAGTTTCAAACATTAAATCCCCCTATAATTGCAGGCCCCAGAACCTCATAAACAATCAAACAATTATCAAAAGTATATCTTTATGATGTTAGTAAAATGGCCCTATATTTCCTCTAGTTAAAAAATTATGAAAGCAGCTAAAACAGCCATATTTTCTTGTTCTAAAGAATTGCAA
Source organism: Ochotona princeps (assembly GCF_030435755.1). Lineage (NCBI taxonomy): Eukaryota > Metazoa > Chordata > Mammalia > Lagomorpha > Ochotonidae > Ochotona > Ochotona princeps. Next base: position 74,519 of record NW_026698629.1, read on the forward strand.
GGACAGGCTGATCTTCAAGCTCACAGTAACTATATTTTTTGCCATAGCAGGATAGCCTTTAGGGTCACAGTAGCTATATTTTTTGTCATAGCAGTTTCAGCCCATTCTCCCATCACTTCCATTAGTTTGTAAAATTCTTATCAAGCCATTTTCCAGAAGGCGTGCTATATGTCTGGGACAGATTTCAGAGCAATGGGTAGGTACACAATAAAGTGTCCAGAAATGGCACGGGTTTAATTGTACTCCTGTGTGCAGTTAAAGGCACACTCACCAAGACATTATCAATAACATTAACTCTCAAGCTCATGTTGGTTGCAAAAGCCGTCTCACAGGGGCAAACTATGCCTCAATAGATTACAAAATTCTTAGTGGAATGTGTCCATGCAAAAGGGGGTGAAACTGTGTCAAGGTGGTCAGAGAAATCTGCTGGGCTGTGCCACCCCCGGGCCCTGCCAAGCAGGGGAGCTGTTCTCTTCACACCTTCGTGTTATTCACACCTACTGCATGGACTCCAGCAGGGGTAGGTCAGGCCAAAGCCAAGAACCTGGAACTACATCCAGGTCTCCCACATGGGAGGCAGTGGCCCAGGCATTACTTGGGTCATCTCCTACTGCCTTCCCAGGTGCATTAGCAGGGAGGTGACGCTCAAGTAGATGAAGGGGACTCAAGCCCCCTAAGATGGGTGCTGGAGTCACAAGTGGTGGCTTAGTCCACTGTCCCTTAATGCTGCTCCTTCCCACAAATAATATATAATTTTAACTGTATTTTTCCCTTTTTATTATAATATTATTGGAATACATGAAATAATGTATTATATATGGATTTTAAGGCTTGCTTCTTTAATTTAGCTTACCCATCTCACTAGATTATTTCTTTTTTTGGCTTAATAACATTCTCTTATTATGAATCTACTCATTTATCCTTTCATCCGCTGAACTAAGTGTTATATTTACATGTTTTAGTGATTATGAAATAGGCCATTATAAAAATTCACACACAACTTTTGATATGCACATGTATCTTCACTTCTGTGGCTATAGATCTTGGAATGAAAACGCCTTGAGAATGAGACTGCTGGCAATTATGTATCTGATGTGCAGAAATTAGAAAATTTGTTCTCAAATTACGGTTAACATTTACATTCTAAGAATCAGTGCATTAAGCTCTCCTTGCATCTTTCCCAGTCCTTGATATAATTTTAGTATTTTTGTTTTTAGTTTAGTTTTGTTTCCAAACATTATTTTAACAGACTTCATGGGGTGGTTTCATTTTGTAATTTTAATAACAAGTACCTGATGACTAATTCTGTGAGCATATTTGCAGAAATTGATTTGCCATCTAATTTTCTTCTTTTCTGAATTATTAAATACTTTCTATTTCTTAAATTGAGTAGTTTTCTTTCTGGTTAACTATAATTTGTTGGACCCAGAGCAATTGCTCAGGGGTTAAATCCTCACATTGCAAGCCAATTCATGTCCCAGCTGCTTTATTTCCCTTTCAGCTTCTGTTTGCGGCCTGGGAAAGCAGGGGAGGATGGCTCAAAACCTTGGGACCCTGCACCCATGTGAGAGACCTAGAAGAAGCTTCTGGTTCCTGGTTTCAGATCAGCTAAGTTTTGGTGGTTGCAGCCGCCACTTGGGGAGTGAACCAGCAGATGGAAGATCTTTCTATCTCTTCTTCTCTGTGTAAATCTTTAATTAAAAAAAAAAAAAAAAACCTAAAATATTGCTGAACAAGCATTCACAGAATTTCCAAATTCTGATCATCTAAAATACACTCTTCTTTAAATAAATGTAGCTGAATCAAATTATTTCCTTGGCCCCAATATTCTCATCACCTGTCAATCTCTTTGCTTATCTTTCTTAAAATTAAGCATTGAGTCAGCTGTAACAGAGAGCCAAAAAGTGGCAGCAAAGGTTCCTGAAATACATACTACCAACTGAGCAACGAGAAAATAGTATCAGACAGTGAACACCTTCATTTCTTCCAACAAGTACATAAGATGTAGGAAACTGAGATTTCCAGAGTAAAAACGTCTCTAGCTGAAAAGGCTAGTGTGGAGGATAAACAGGCTCTCCTCAAAACAAGTGAATCAGGGCCCAGTGCCATTGCCTAGTGGCTGAAGTCCTAGCCTTGAATGCGCTGGGATCCCACATGGGCTCAGGTTCTAATCCTGGCAGCCTCATTTCCCATCCAGCTCCCTGCTTGTAGTCTGGGAAAACAAAGACGGCCCAGAGCATTGGGACCCTCCACCCGTGTGGGAGACCTAGAAGAGGTTCCTGGCTCCTGGCTCTGGATTGGCACAGCACTGGCTGTTGCACTCACTTAAGGAGTGAATCATTGGACAGAAGATATTTCTCTGTCCCTCTTCCTCTCTGTATGTATCTGAATTTGCAATAAAAATAAATAAAATCTTTTACAAAATTAAAATAAAAACAAGTGAATCAGAAAATTAAACTGAAAAGTCATGTTGATGCAAACAGATAAACCACAGCAGGGACTCAGAAATGGAAGTGTGTGCCCTGTCTGTGAGTGAGTGACCACCGACAAGAAACTGATCAATGTTACAGGTCCTGCTCCTTCTGATTTGCAGGAAACATTGGTTGCCTACAATTTTGGGTGAAATTCAGAAATCCTTAAATATCAGTAGCTAATTGAAAATTTTAAAATGATGTTAAGATCAACACTGTGTCAAACAAAATACACCTGGTTATAAGATCTGGTCTAAGGACTGCCAGAGCACAACTTCAGGAAGATGCCAAATTATAAAGGTACTAATAAATTTGTGGCATAACAGATTGGATGATTTAGTTCTCTATAAAAGCACAGGGACAGGCATTTCCTTAGCAGGTTAGCTGCCTCCATTCCGCACGGAAGAGCCTGGCCCAGTCCTGCCACTGCAGGCATTTACTGGAGTGTGCCAGTGGGCAGAAGCATTCTCTCTCCCTCTCTCATGTATTCTTTTTTTTTTTTTTTTAAGATTTTATTATTATTGGAAAGCCGGATATACACAGAGGAGGAGAGACAGAGAGGAAGATCTTTCATCCGATGTTTCACTCCCCAAGTGAGCCGCAACGGGCCGGTACGCGCCAATCCGATGCCGGGACCAGGAACCTCTTCCGGGTCTCCCACGCGGGCGCAGGGTCCCAAAGCTTTGGGCCGTCCTCTCCTGCTTTCCCAGGCCACAAGCAGGGAGCTGGATGGGAAGTGGAGCTGCCGGGACTAGAACCGGCGCCCATATGGGATCCCGGCGCTTTCAAGGCAAGGGCTTTAGCCGCTAGGCCACGCCGCCAGGCCCTCTCTCATGTATTCTTTACACAGTGCATGTGTATTCCAATTTTAAGGTTGCCAGGCAACACAGAGCTAGAGAGTGATAAAGTCTCCAGCTTTTTGCTCCCCCAAACATGTAGAAAAGTGCCAACTAAACAATTTGGTCCCACAACATCATCTCTCACATCCACACACTTACACACAGCACAGGGGGAGGCAGGGGACACAGACACGGCTTACCTTTCTGTCTTCCTGCCACTGCTGATGCTCCAAGCTATGTTCTTAATCACATTAAAAAAAGAAAAAGCATCTTTACTCAAGCTGAGGGCTTCATCTGGCTTGGCTTTATCGTTTGAAATTTTACATTTTATGTTCTGATAATGAACATGAACATTCACTGTTTTCTAACACAAAAACAGAAATCCATTATTGCAATTTTTAGGGAGAAAAAGTTTAAGACCAGAATACAGCAAGATTGACTTCCTCGGTAACTGTGAGCTGACAGGGAACATGATTCTAAAGTAAACTGAAACTAATACAGTCACGCAATCAAAGAAGTACAACAGTATTTACAAGAATGTTTCCTGGGGTACAGATTCATTAACTCAACAGATATGAATTAAGATACATTAATATGGAGAATACTGTGAATTGGTTAACAGAAATATACTCCAGGCAATAAGAAAAATCATTGCAATATAATGTACCATTAATTATCACTACTGAAAACTAAGATATCATTACAATAAAATATTGTCACATTAAAAACATTTATATAGAAGTTGGAATAATGGCTCAATGGGCTAGTTCTCTGCCTACTAGCACTGGCATATCAATTGTGCACTGGTTCATGTCCTGGCTGCTCCATATTCCACCTATCTTCATGCTTATGGCCTGGGAAAACAGCAGATAATAGCCCAAAGCAATGGAAATCTGCACCCACATGGGAGACCTGGAGCAAGCTCCTGGCTCCTGACTTTGGGTCACATCAGCTTGGGCTGTTGTGGCCATCTGGAGAGTGAACCAGCAGATGGAAGATTTTCTCTGTCTCTCCTACTCTCTGTAAACCTGTATTTCCAATAAACCAAATTAATTTTTAAAAAGTATATAGTACTGGAAATTCTTTAAAAATGATTCTCATTCAATTCTCAACAGATACTCAATATGCCTGTTCCCTTAAGTCCCATCACTACTTAAGTAATAGGAACTGAAGATGGTTTATGACACTAACACTAATCATGGTGTCATCTATTAAATAGACCTTCCCTTGTCAGAGAAGTCCAGCCAAAAGGGGGATGCAGAGTGGAAAGAGCAGTCTGTGTGTAGGGAGAAAGACAGTATGTTGTGTGAGACCTGAGAAATCATGGACCTGCACAGGCACCTGATTCCAAATCCAGCAAAGCACTGGTGACAGCCCCATTACAGACAGCCACTGCACCCTGTGAGACATCCCCAACTCGAACTACTCAATTCATTTCTAGTAGATTCTGATGAAATCAACACCCTGAAAGAATCAGAAACTGCTCAGTGATGGTGAATGCTCAAGCCTGCAGAACCTGCCAGTAAACAGTGCCCAACATGGAGAGCCCTGAACTATTTACAGGAACTGGGCTGCTGTTTGACCGCAGGCAGAACAACTTGGGAAAGGCCAGCAGCTAGCCTCACTCTAAGCCGGAGTTCTGCGCAGGCCAGATGAGAATCATGTCCCACATCTCCACAAAATGAGGCAATGCCACAAATCCATTGTTGTCGGCATGAAGTGAGCTTTGCAGGTCAAAGTGTCCTGTAGAAAATAAAGGACAGCACACAAGTAAAAGATTGAGAAGTGGAAGCGCGTGGGCTCGACCAGAAGAGGGCGACACTCAGACCCAGAACTGCACCTTATTTCCCTCAAGCTGCGGTCTGAAAATCTGCTTCCTTGCTCATAAAACTGGGAGGAAGTACCTCTATAGAATTACTGTAATGGGGCCCGGCGGCGTGGCCTAGCTGCTAAAAGTCCTCACCTTTAAAGCCCCGGGATCTCATATGGGCGCTGGTTCTAATCCTGACAGCTCCACTTCCCATCCAGCTCCCTGCTTGTGGCCTGGGAAAGCAGTTGAGGACGGCCCAATGCATTGGGACACTGCACCCGCGTGGGAGACCAGGAAGAGGTTCCAGGTTCCCGGCTTTGGATCGCGCGCATCGGCCCGTTGCGGCTCACTTGGGGAGTGAAACATCGGATGGAAGATCTTCCTCTCTGTCTCTCCTCCTCTGTGTATATCTGGCTGTAATAAAATGAATAAATCTTCTTAAAAAAATTACTGTAATGACTTCTTTATTGTGATTGTATAAATTAAGGAGTCCTGGATTCAGTGCCTGCCTATTGGCTTTGGCATGTTTAGCCCCTGTATTTGGGGAGTTAAACACATACGGAAAATTTCTGTTTGCCTGCCTGCCTTCCTGTCTCTCTTTCAGATAAAAAAATATATTTTAAAAAATCATACACATTCCTGCTGACCATTTCCTGTCTGGTTCTAAGCTTTCCTTGTTGTTCTCTATCTATTTTAGTTTTGTTTGTTTGTTTGTTTGTTTTGAGGGGTTTCTGGAGCGCTCCTGATGGTTATTACGAGAGGGGGGTGGGGATGCACTTATACCTCACTGGGTTGGGACACAAAGATTAGTTACTCCTAACTGGGGTATGGAAGATTTCTCTGCACACCCCTCCTAAACATGCTCACCTAAACTATTGACAAGCTGTAGCTCCCACTGGTTGATGTAAGGGCCGAACCAGACTGGACTGCAACACCCATTGATTCCAGTGCAACTCGGGACCAAAAACAGAACCAACACAGCAACTGCAACCACTAGCTGATTGGGGTGATGGACTGTGCCAGGCCCTGTGCTTGCTAGAACATACAAGAAGCTAGTCTGGGAATACCTCAAAGTTTCTTTGGAGATCTCCCCAATCGAACTGCTGGACTCAGAACTCTAATCAAGAAAAGACAGAAGACAGAGCAGATCAATCATTCATCTCAGCTATATGTTGGCAGCAAAATATGGGGCAAACGGAGACTTTATAATGGACCATATCAATCAGTGGATGACCTCATTGAGCGAAATTGGCAGCGATTCATAACTGGAGAACTATTAACACCACTCGAGCACATATCTCAGAGCATGCCCCACATCCGGGACTCCGGGTGGGCAGGAAACCGGGTGGGGCTTCTCCCTCAATATCCCCCTTTACCTCAGATACATGATGGAAACAATATGGACATAATGGTATTACCCACCTCCCTATAGCCCCTGAACCTTTTTTTTTTTCTTTTTCTTTCTTTAACTGCAATTAACTATGTAAAGATTGTCAACAACAATGCAATAAAATAGATAAAAAAAAAAAAAAGAATTATAGAGTTAGATCACCCGAAAAACAGCCAGGGTCAGCGAAATCATGCTTCAATGCTATAAACTGCTAAAGACTAAAATTAAAATAGTCATGAGACAGCTGAATAGCAATCTAAACCATTTTAAGGTGTATAGAATACGGTTGAATGTAAACCAAAATTGAAATGTCTATGAAGAAGTCACAGGTTGTGGTTGAGAACCTGCATTTTCCTATTAACATATTGGTTAATCAATACCATGTCAATTAATGCCATAATGTTGTAAATGGTTGGAAATATTATGTTGGGACTTTTTTTTTAAAGATTTATTTTATTTTCATTACAAAGTCAGATATACTGAGAGGAGGAGAGACAGAGAGGAAGTAGAGCTGCCGGGACCAGAACCAGAGGCCACTTGGGATCAAGGTGAGGACCTTAGCCACTAGGCCACGCTGCCGAGCCCATGTTGGGACTTTTAATTGATTGGAATGATACTCTGCTGGCTCTACCTTCAGACCAGAGATGGTCTCACCAAGAAACCATTGAACTTACCAGGACAATAAAATGCTGAACTTTATGCTTGGTAAATACCTCCAATGAAAGAATGTCAAATGAATTTGAACTATGGAAATGCAACAAGGTGGAGCAATCCACCGTGGGGGGGAGGGTTTTGGGAGGGGTGGGGGGAATCCCAGTGCATAAAAAAAATGTATCACATAATGCAATGTAATTAGTTTTTTAAAAAAAGGAAATACAATAAAAATATATGTTTAAAAAAAATCATACACATACACACAAACACATACACATGCACACATGCACACACACACACAAAAGGAAATACACAGAAATAAAATGATCTGCTCATGATCATTGTAAGAATAACTACAATTAGAAATCAGATGTTTCATTAGCATCTCTTCATTTTATTACACGTCCTCAAGCACAAAACTAGAACCAGTGAGTGGCACAATCATGAACACAGAAGCTGCATGGCATTCATAGACAGCAGAAGAAAAACAGAAAAATGTGAATGCAAGAATCACAAGTGAGGATGGGTCACATCTGTGCTAGGAAAGGAGAAATACAGACAGCAGACACAGTTTTGAAAGCAGATCTGTGTCTAGGCAAAACCCTAGTCAGCTGGGGGTTGTCCAATGCACAGGTCACATGAGGGCCTGCCATGGCAACTTCAGGCAGGGCTGGAAATCTGATGAATCTATAGCAGGTTAATTTTGAGTTGAAAACTCTGTGTGGCTTGTGAATGACAAATATTCAAATGGCCCATTGCAGAAAAAGGTTCCTGATCCTTGCAAGCCAGGATACCCTCACACAGAGCCCTCAACATTAGAATCTTGCTATAAAGAATGATAGAAATTTCCTCTATTGCTAACTCACTCCCCAAATTCCTGCAAAAGTCAGGACTGGCCAAACTGAAATCAGGAGCCAGGAAACTATCCAGGTCTTACATGTGGTCGGCATGAATCCAAGGTGGTGGCTGCTGCTTCTGCTGCTGCTGCTGCTTCTTTTTCTTCTTCTTATTCAGATTGATTGATTGATTGATTGATTTTGGAAAGAGAAACAGAGAGGAGAGACAGAGAGGAAGATCGTCTGTCCATTGATTCACTCCCCAAGCAGTCATAATGACCAGAGATGCACTGATCCAAAGCCAGGAGCAATCTCTGCTTGGTCTCCCACATGCATGCAGGGTCCCAAGGCTTTGGGCCATCCTCAACTGTTTTCCCAGGCCACAAGTTGGGAACTGGATGGGAAGTGGGGCTGCCGGGATTAGAACTGGAATCCATACTAAATCCTGGCACATGCAAGGCGAGGACTTTAGCTGTTAGGCCACTGTGCTGGGTCTCCCAAGGTAACTTCTGGGCTGGATGTTAGAAAAATCTGGATGAGGACCTGGCACCTTGGTTCAGTGGCTAAATCTTCACCTTACAAGCACTGGGATCATATATGGGCACTGATTCCTGTACTGGTTGCTCCATTACTCATTCAGCTCCCTGCTTGTGGCCTGTGAAACCTATAGAGGATGGCCCAAAGCACTGAGACCCTACACACATATGAGGCAAGGCAGAAGTTTCTGTCTCTTGGCTTTGGATCAGATCAGCTCCAGCCATTGCAGATATTTGGGGAGTGAACCAACAGATGCAAGATTTTCTGTTTCTCCTTTTCTCTGTAAATCTGACCTGCTTTTTCCAATAAATACAAATAAATATTACAAAAAATCTGGATCAGAAAAGCAGCCAGTAATCAAACCTGGGAACTCGAACATGGGATATGGTATCCCAAACAGTGGCTTAATATTTGTGCTCCAAATACCCATTCTAATTAACTGTCAATCAGGGATAGGACCATCAACTTTTACTAGAAGTATTAACCAGTAATTGTTGTGGATGAGTGTTTGGCCTTGTGGTTAAGAACCCTGCATCCACCACTGGAGCCCCAGGCTTCCATCCCCAGCTCAGGCTCCTGACTGCAGCATCCAAGCACTGTAGATCCTGGGAGGTGTTGTGGGCTGAGGAGCTGATTCACATTGCTTTAGCTCAGCACTCAGGAATCAGGCCTAAGGCAGTAGCACCTGGCCTTTGCAGACTCATTGACGTCCTATTGTCCTGTTAATGGACTTGGGGGGAAGAGGAGATAATATGTAACAAAGAGGCTTAGGAGCAGACTGCTCCCAGCACTTCTACCATGGTCTCTGTGTTTTGGTGCTTTTCCCTTGGACATTCGCTGCGCCTACTATGCTGGCTCAGCGGAAGAATTCTAATCTGTCCAGGCATTTTTGCTATTGTGAGACTGGCTTTTTACACAATGTGAGCTTGGAGGTTAATGTCAATAATAATGTCTTACAAAAGGGCTTTCTATTGTTCCTACTGTCATGGCTGTCTCCATTGACCTTATGCTAATCAAGGGACCTGTATTTAGGGTTTCATCCTTTCCTTAATTTTTAGGTTCTCCTTTTCTTTGTGATACAAGATTAGGTTGTAGGATAAGAATTGTAGCAGGAATTTCTATTGTTTTTGGATAAAGCAGATGGCATGGTTGTCCTTAAAAACACCCACCTGACCATGATGTGGAAAGTCTGAGCCAGAGTTTGACTGGTTCTGTATAAATAAAGCAGACAGCTTTACTGTGTCGTCCACCATCATCATGGAAACCTAGTGGTCCGTCTCTTTCTTTCTGTGCCTCATCCACGCACTTTTCCCGAGTTCCAAAACCCAGGCTGGAGCTGGACTCCGGCAGGGAGGCAGCAGAGAGGCTTCAAGCTGACCTTGGCTGCATGCAGGGCTCAGAGGTATGGTCAGCCTACCTGACCAATGAGGTCATTTGGAGAGTGAACCAGCATCAGAACACTACATCTCTAAAAATAATTGATTTTTAAACAATACATTTTTTAAGAATATTGTAGGAGTAAAACAATTTACACAGAATATCTTCATATCCCTTGCATATACTATTTCTTTGTACATTTCATAAGCTAATTTCTCTTTAATGTATTGATTCCTAACCTGCTGAAACTTTGTGGCAGGATGAGTCTGGGAGGAGTTCGGGCCTTGGGGTTGGGGATGGCTTGCAGCTCCCTGCAGTGTGGCAGCTGGGGGGGGGGGTGATCCTACTGGGCCAAACCCAATGCTGGGGACTCAGGCCAAAGCCACTGCTGAAAGGCAGTGAATGAGTCCTTGGCTTTGGGCTCTTCCTGTTGTCCACCTGGCAGCAAGCACTGGAGTTTTTAGAATATGAAATTGCTGCCTAGGGACACCCATGAATAAGGTCAGTTTTGGTGTAGGTGAGAGATGAATTCTGGGTGATACCCAGTAATGGGGTCATGAAACTTAGGCAAGTGTGGGGACTGAGACCTGATGGTTTAGATGGGCATATTCATAAGGTCTAATTGGGCCAGATTGATTCACCAGCCAAATTAGGAATCCTGGGCTGTTAGCATAGAGCATCACTGACTGCCACACACCAAAGCTATGGATGCAAGCCTATCTGGTAGGGCTAGGTACCATTACTTGACTGGGTGGTGAAATGGTGGATTTGTCACACTTGGCAGGGTCAAGACACTAACCAGAACGTGAGAGAACTTGGTCTGGGGGTAAACTCAGTGGGGGAAATGTGGACCCAATCCTGTGGGTTGGGTCCCGCTGGTTAGCTCGCCAGCTGGTATGGTGATGGGCTAAGCTAGGACTGACCATGGCACCTGCCATCACTTACAAGTAAAGGAACCACTGGCAATCTGGACAGGTCAGGCAGCACCACCCGAAGGTGCATCCTACAATAGGATGTGGGGTGGGCCAAGCTGCAGCTGGAAGGGGTTAGACCGATCAAGGCCAAGCAAACTCCAACTCACAAAAAAGAATAGAAATCAGGATGGAGCACATGTCATTCCGACCAAGATTCTTACACCAACTGGTCTGCATCATGCAGGGATACTATGCCACAGCATCAAAGGCAGAGGCTGAGACAGGTGAGGGGCTAAGCCAACTGGGTCAGAGCAACCATGGCACATATGCAATCTAGGCTGGAAATAAACTCAGTTGGGGAGTTGTGAGAGTACACCCTTGCTGGGTTGGGATTCCCACAGGAGAGGGGGGCTGGAGTGGGGGCTGCATTCCAGTCTGGATATGGCTGGAATATCCCAGGCACAAGTGTGGACTGGGGCTGGGCACACCAAGCTGGGCTAGACACCAGCACCATCTGGTGCTCTGGAGAACCTGGGCAGATGTATGATGGACTAGGCTGGTCTCTGACTCTACTGAACCATGTGTGAGCAGTGTCTGGGTATGGACTAGCCTTGGCTGGGGTGAAACATCCAATAGTAAGAACTGGAATGGATTGAAGGCCAGTAATGAGGGCTGGCCCATGGAATCACCATTACATGCAAGACCTGGCATAGGGAGAGGTTCTGAAGGAGGAGCTTGGAAACTCCTCTGGCAGGACACAGCCCCTACAGGTGAATGCAATAACCATGATAAGGAGCAACCCAGACCAGGCCAGAGGAAGATACCCACCATCATACATATGGCATAGGTGGCAGGCAGACCAGGCTGAACCCATTCACATCAACCACCAGTGAATCCAAGTGCCAGCATAGAGTGTGGGTCGGGCCAGCTTCAGTCACAACACATACCAGTGCACATTAAGGAATGCCAAGAGGAGGTAAACCATACCTGATGTGGTTGCAATGCCCAAACAGCACACGTGAGAACCGGGGGGGAGGAGGCAAAGACGTCAGGGGAATGTGGGCTCCCCTTCTAGATAATCACTCCCATTGGAGAGCATGACTTGGGATGGTGGCAGACCAGACCAGGCAGGGCTACATCTGTGGCCCTCATGTGAGCTAAATTAGGGAAGGGCCAGGTTTGGCTGACTATTCCGACTGGTGTAAGCAAAAATTAGAGTGGGTGAGGGTTGGTTGGGTTTTGCCGCAGCATCAAATGGCAAAGGCTGGCACTGGGAACTTAATCTGTCAAGTCAAACTCCAGAGCCACCTGAAGAGTGCATAATCCGGGAGTTGGAATGGACTAGTAGGAAGTTGGTGGGCACCTCCCTTGTGGGTTACCACTCTCACTGGAGAGCCCAAAAATCAGGACAGGGGCAGGAGTGGCTAGACAGAAAGGCACCTGCTAGTGTGTGGGAGGGCTGGACAGTAGGTTGGTTGAGTTGAACTAGGCTTCAATGCCCATTGACAAGTACGAGAGCTAAATGGGATGTGGGACAGACTGAACAAGCCTGCGATATATACTGGCATGCATGGGAACCAGGGTAGCGGGCAGGCTGGTGGGGGGTATGGGGAGTTGTCTCCAGCTAGGCTGTACCTCCCACTGGTTTGTGTGAAGACCGAGTATGAAGTGGGTAGGATTGAGCTGGACTACAACACCCATTGGTTCAAGTGGATGACAGTGCTGGAAACAGAACTGACCCAGCAAGTGCAACAACCAGCATGTGCATGAGCTGATTAGGGCAATGGATGGTGCAGGACCCTGTACTGGCAAACTCACACAAGAATCAGGTTTGGGAACATTTCAGATGAAGTTTCTTTGGAGATCCCTCCAACTGAACTGCTGATCTCAGAACCCCAACCATGAAGAGACTATGCCAGCCAGGGAATTCTGAATAGGTTTCATCGTGATTGGAACAGCGATATTGGCAGTAATTCAGACCTGTTGAACTATCAAAATTGCTTGAGCAGGACCCTCAGAGCTTGCCTCACACCGGGGACCTGGGATGGGTGGGAGGCTGAGTGGGGCTTTTCCCTTTCTCTCCTGACCCAAGTTACAGGGAAAAAATCACAATATTAGTGTGGAAACAATGTTATTATCCACTTTCCTGTAGCCCTTGACCCTTTGTATCCTAATCAACTAAATAAGATTATGAGAGAAAGAAAGAAAGAAAGAAAGAAAGAAAGAAAGAAAGAAAGAAAGAAAGAAAGAAAGAAAGAAAGAAAGAAAGAAAGAAAGAAAAGCTCTGGGGGGAAAAAAGGAATAATTTAAGGTATATATAAAAAAATCTTTGCTCAACAATATAGTCATTTGGGCTCAGCAAGATGGTGCAATTGGCTAATTATCTGCCTGCAAGCACTGATATCCAATACACACATTTCCCGGCTGCTCCACCTCCCATCAGCCTCCTTGTTTCTCGCCTGGGAAAGCAGTGAAGGGCGGCCCAAAGACTTGGGATCCTACATCCACATGGGAGACCCAGAAAAGGCTGCTGGCTCCTGGCTTCCGGTCACCTTAGCTCTGACATTTTTTGTGGCCATTTGAGGAGTGAACCAGCAGGTGAAGATCTTTCTCTGTGATTCTCCTTCTCTCAGTAAATCTGTCATTCCAATAAAAACAAATAAATACACACATATTCACTTTTCAGAAAAGGTCCAGAATACCTTCAGAAATCATTTTTCTACCTGAATTAAAACTCATCATTGATACAACTGACCAGCTAGCACTCCAACATGCAGCATCTAAGAAAAGTATGATCAAATTAAAGCTCTGATACATTATTCACTGATGACGTGAAAATAAAACAGGCAAAGATTGAGGTTTAAAAAAAGAAATAGAGGGCCCGATGGCGTGGCCTAGCGGCTTAGGTCCTCACCTTGAAAGCGCCGGGATCCCATATGGGCACTGGTTCTAGTCCCGGCAGCTCCACTTCCCATCCAGCTCCCTGCTTGTGGCCTGGGAAAGCAGTCAAGGATGGCCCAAGGCTTTGGGACCCTGTACCCGCATCGGAGACCCGGGGGAGGTTCCTGGTTCCTGGCTTCGGATTGGCGCGCATCGGCCTGTTGCGGCTCGCTTGGGGAGTGAATCATCGGATGGAAGATCTTCCTCTCTGTCTCTCCTCCTCTCTGTATATCCGGCTTTCCAATAATAATAAAATCTTTAAAAAAAATAAATAAAAAAAGAAATAGCATTTTAATGTTTATATGTCATACTCATGGTTCACATACGCTTTCAATTCTCATGACAAATAGATACAAATTAGAATACCAAAATCAATATTACTGAAAGGAAAACTAAGCCTCACAAACACTAGCTCCTCCTCCACCTCCCACATGGAGGCCACTGCAGTGTCACCGTGCAGGGTTAGAACGCAGTGGGGTTTCATTCGCACCCCGGGACAATGTTTCTTCTCCACTCATGTCAAAGCATCATCACTGCTCACCTGTTCAAGACAGATTTTTCTAAACAGTCAACAAAACCCAAGTAACACCAAAATATATTAGATATAAAACTCTTTTAAGATGTTATCTTACTGATAACTTCTTTAATTTTCTATTCAAGAAATAAACACATTCTATGAAAGAATCAAAATAGGGCCAGGTGCAGTAGCCTAGCAGCTAAAGACGCCTCCCTGCACACACTGGAATCCCACATGAGTGCTGGTTGCTGTGCCTGTGGCCCAACTTCCCATGCAGTTCCCTGGCTGGTGGCCTGGGAAAGCAGCTGAGGATGGCCCAAAGCCTTGGGAACCTGCACCTGCGTGGGAGACCCAGAAGAAGCTCCTGGCTCCTGGTTTGGGTTGGCTCAGCTCCAGCTGTTGTGCTCACTTGGGCAGTAAATCAGCACATGGAAAATCTTCCTCTTAGTCTCTTCTCCTCTCTGTATATCTGCCTTTCCAATAATAAATTTAAATAAATAAATAAATAAATAAATCTTTAAAAATCAAAATGAAGCCACTTTAAAAACTATTCGGTGACCTCCTTCACATCAAGCATAAATATTACTTATAGTATTTGAATGAACCCCCTTCAAGTCCAAATTCAGTTCTCTACAATTTTCTATTTCTCATTCTGTTTCAATATTTATAAATCTTTATACATTCAGGGTGTTCTAATACTACAGGGAAAATATTCCACAATTTGTTAATATCATTAGACAAATCAAGCCCAGTGCCATGGTTCAATTAGCTAAATCCTCACCTTGTAAACACCCGGATCCAATATGGGTGCTGGGTCATGTCCTAGCTGCTCCACTTCCTATTCTGTTCCACGCATAGGAGTTGGCAAGGCAGCAGAGGATTGCCAAAACCTTGCGACCTTTCCCTCAGGTGGAAGACCCAGGTTCTGGATCAGCACAGCTCTGGTCGTTGCAGCCATCTGGGGAGTGAATCAGTGGATAACAGATCTTGTCGCTCCTGCATTATGTAAATCTGATCTGCCAGTCCAATAAAATAAATAAATATTTAAAGAATATTACACAAATCACCAGTATACTTCAGAGTATCTCAACATACAGTGGGCAATCAAATACTTTTTGTAAACCTTTCAAGAGCACAAAAGCAAATAACCTCTCACAGGCCAAAAGTGATCTGCTTTATTACATGATTAGCTGTATCCTTAAGTTCTGTAACTTCAATTCATTGAATTTTTCCCTTCCTAATATATAGCCACAGGGCAATGATTTTAAAATGTATGCATTAAGTATTTTTTAAATTACTAAAACACAAGTGAGCCATAAAAACTGTCTGTATGCACAGATGAACACAAGTAGCTTACCCTTTTCCCAGATTCAGGTAAGCTTCAGAGAAGTTCCAGGCTCAGCCAGCCAAAGGCACAACCGGAACCAGGGCTCTTCCTGCCCAGTGTCAATGATCTCAAGATTGACGAAATAACAGATTTCATTAATAGTTCCAACCTCCCACCAACTGATGCTTAGAACTCCTTGGTCCCACTTCAGGGCTTCTCTGAAGTTTCCTCATAGCTATTTGCTTAGTATTTGACATCCAAAACACACACTGCTTTGAATGTAGATACTGCATTTTGCATACAGGAAAAAGTACAATCGGAAAACATTTCTCCTTTTATTACAAGACTAAAGTTGTGAACAATGTAATATTATTTTTACTTTCTGGAGAGTGACATGTTTAATAGAAAATGAAACAAAGTTGCATTCTGAATGCACAGTTATTTCAAGCAACATACCCAATTTGGGCATTGCTATAAAGTGAAATATTTTCTCTAGCCATGGCTTCTGAAAATGCAAGCAGCATCAAGACACTGTGCACTCAGGAAACCACGCTGACACTTTAAAACTTCATCATAATTCTTCATGGCATCTCTGATCTGCAAGCAGGAAGAAGTTAACAAAAACAACAACAAAAATACAGGAAATGTACATTTTTTCCACAAATGTAATATAAAATGTTAGCATTGTTAAAATCAACTTAAACTGAAAATATGGTATTTCACACTACTGCTGGGAAAAACATCTGAAGAAATACTACCTTTTGCTTCAGTTGGCACAGTGGGTGTTACAGAGTCCGTGGAGCAGATACTAGCCACCAACCCGGATCTGGAAAGCGTGTGGAGGTAAAAAGTATCGCCAAGCCAAAGCCAACGCTTCCTTTGTAAACGTGTTCTTCTCGATCTCATTTTCCCCACTGCAAAACAAGAAGAAAATATGGTCTGACTGAGTAAATGGTGAATAATGGTCAGAACGGGTGTTTTTGAGCATATTTCCTAAACACACGGAAAAAATGGAACAAAAAGTTGGAAAAGCAACTTTTAAATCCACATTTTTTTCATGAATTCCCTTAAGCTCCTTTGGAATGATGTCAATAACAGTGATTTGGGTAAATATTCCATCCCTGATTCATTCACAGTTCAAGCACTAACAGCTCATTCTCTGCTGCACTTCTTACACGGAGGCACACATGTTTACCAGGTAAATATCATGTAGCTCCCAAGAACATTATCTTTACTAGCTAGACTGGACATACAAAGTATGCAAAGCATCAATGGCTTCTTGAGTATGTAAAGCATCTACCCAAACATCGTGGTGACACTGCAGGCAAACACGGCCTTTACTGTAGGATGTCATCTTCCCCAGGACTCGCAGGGATTTGGACCAAATCCTCTTTGCTCTTGGGAGCCAGCTAAAATATTTGAAAAAGAAACAATGAGATACCCTTCTTCAAATTGCAGTTTTAAAGATAGCAAAGGCACAATTTTGGATGTTATTGAAGTTTCTATGCAAGACTGGATATTAGCACAGGAAAAAAAAAAAACCTGTCTATTTTAAATGAAGCTTTGCCTAAAAATTTCTCCAAGTATTTGCAGATGAAACTGGTTGTTGCTCACACTTTATAACATACAATGAAAGTTTTTATGTCCTAACAGCAGCCTAACCAATGAGGCGATCAGCCTGGCAGACAGCAATTACAGGTGCTACCACACCTGGGTGGGGGAGACGGGGCTGAGAGATCTGGCCATTTGGTTCATGGATAGTAACCATACCCACAAAACTCCAAAATACCTACTTTACAGTCGTGGTGACCTTGAAAACAATTTCTACAGACACTCCATCACTCACCCCGGGGCCCCGCTATTTTCTCATTTTAGGTGTTCCCTATTAGGAAAAATAGGACAGCACTGGATGCAACTTCCTGACATTCTGCTTTTCACTGGAAGGGGCACAGAGATGATGGCATTTTTTCTTACAGCTTCAGCTGGTGCCTTCCAATACCTAATTCACCAACTATCACATGCATACTATTGGGGAAATTACTGTCAACTACCTAAATCTCAACTTCCTTATGTATAAAACAAGGACAATTACACCTCATTTTAAGAAGCGCTTCATGGATGAAATAAATTAAGCCAAGAGGCATTACATCTACTAGTCGTTCATGAAGCTCGTGGCCTTAGTCGTACAAGGTACCTCCCCTTTGTACATCTCATTTGTTTCTAGAAAGAGAACTTTCCTTTCACTAAGCAGATCAGTTCTAAACACGCAGTCTCATTCACTCATTTAGACCTTTCACATGCTATATTAAGCTCTGCCAAGATGAGGGAAAACTAGAAAGAACCCTGAACGATGATGGGACACTCAGATCACACTCAGACAGACATGTCCTGAACCGGCACCACCAACGGGCCCTGCCAGGGTCCACTGCAAGGGGCAGTTCGGGCAAGTAACCTGCAAGAGGGGAAAGGTCTGCGGATTGGCCCCCGGACTGGCATCCTAGGACTCCCAGTCTGTGCTCACAGCCACTGTCCTTCCCACCCCTCAGTTCCACTGAAACAAGCCAGGCGAAAGCAGACAATCACCTGGTGCGACGTGCCGTGCAGAACTGGCACCGACACCTCAGTCCAGAAGGCAAAAGCCGCCTCTGTTCCCCGGGCCTGAGAAAAGGCAGGCCGGTCTAAGGGGTAAACGCCAGGCCTGGGAAGGCCCTGATAACCCAGAGCAGGTGCGGGCGAGACCATGCGCTTTGCACGACACTGGCAGAGGGACAGACAGGCAAGGAGAAAGTGGGCTGCTCACCAAAAACAGCCACTAGAAAATGGTCCAACCGGGCCCGGCGGCGTTACCTAGCGGCTAAAAGTCCTCGCCTTGAAAGCCCCGGGATCCCATATGCGCGCCGGTTCTAATCCCGGCAGCTCCACTTCCCATTCAGCTCCCTGCTTGTGGCCTGGGAATAGCAGTTGAGGACGGCCCCAATGCATTGGAACCCTGCACTCGCTTGGCAGACCAGGAAGAGGTTCCAGGTTCCCGGTTTCGGATCGGCCCGTTGCGGCTCACTTGGGGAGTGAATCATCGGACGGAAGATCTTCCTCTCTGTCTCTCCCCCTCTGTGTATATCTGGCTGTAATAAAATGAATAAATCTTTAAAAAAAAAGGGTCCAGCCTTCACACAGCCACGAGAAAACGGTCACGACCTTAACAGCACGAGAAAACGGTCCGGACCTCCACACAGCTCCACAATTCCGAGAAGTCCCGGATGCGGCTCCTCAGCGACTCAATCGTCCTCCGGCAGAGCTCCAAGGAGCTCTCAAGAAGCCGCTACACCCAGGGACCAGCGTTCTTCTGGGCTCCAAGCCCTCCGTTTCCAGACCAAACACAAGAAAGGGGTTTACAAATGGAGGCGTGGACTCCTGCGGCCTTCCCGTCTGCCACTGAAGGATGTGAAGGCTTTGGTTTCGCCCCAGCTAAGAGACCCTGACAGAAATCTACTTTCAGAGCTGAGGAGAAACCGTCCCAATGGCCGTTTCTCCCACTTGAGCAGAAGGCGGATGAAATGGGCCAACATTGTCCTGAGCGCATTGTGATCTGTGCCGGCATCACACCCCCTTGGTGCTTTGCAGCAGCAGCAGCGCCACTCTCCTGGTCGCTGGTGGCTCCAGCGAGGCCTGACCGCCCTAGCCAGCCTGTCCCCGGCTCCCGGGTGTCCCCGCTGGGCAACCTGTCCCTGGTTCCCGGTGTCCCCACTGGGCAGGTGTTCCCTGCTCCTGGTGTCCCCGCTGGGCAGCCTGTCCCTGGTTCCTGGTGTCCCCACTGGGCAGCCTGTCCCTGATTCCGGGTGTCCTCGCTGGGCAGGCAGCCTGGCCCCAACTCCCAGTCTCCCCTCTGGGCAGCCATGCCACACACTCCCCAGGCTGGTGATCCGGGAAGGTGTGTACAGCCTGGCCCCCAGGAGCTGTTGGAGGCAGCAGGCAGGTCCTGGGAGCCCCTGCAGGGGAGTGTGAGATGGACCTTCCCAGGGTCAGGGAGCGCCTCGCTTGGGCACCATGGAGCTTGCCGCGGGTACAGGGTACAAGTGCTCTCTGCTGAGCAGGAAGGAGCAAGCCTAGTCCCTTTCTGAGCAGGCAGTCCTAGGACTGTCTAGTCACTGGAGTGAGGTTTTCCCCACCTCTAAAAGGAGATAGGAACAGCGAAGTTGATTTGTATCAGCTGGGGAAAGACCTTGCAGGGCTGAGGAGATAGCACAAAGAGTCAATTTCCTTCATGAAATTGCGGGGCAACGCCGTGAAGGGGAGGGGCGTCAGGCTGGGGTTACTGGGCTACAACTGTGGTGTGTCCACAGGGAGTCTCTCTGCCCGGTGGACGCTGCTGAATGACTTCCAGGATGTGACCAATATGCTTGTCAAGGTCTTGGTGAAGCCCTGGAGGAGCGTGAAGTCTTCTTGTAGGTGTTTGTAGTCCATGGCCCAGAGGACAGTTTGGAAAGCTGCCTCCTTGGCGTCCAGGAGGAGTCACCGTCCGTGTGCCTCAGGGTTTTTCACCCAGCTAGCTGCCAGCCTTCCTGAGGCGGTTTCTCAGACCGGGTCACGTCCTTTGGTATTGCCTCTGGCTCTGCTGGATGCCCCTGCTTTCCAGCACAAGAAAGGAGGGAGGAGAGGCAGGTTCTGTTCCTATTCATCCAAGCGCTGGAGCGTTTTTAAGGCTCCAGTCTGTGTGGATCAGTCCTGCTTGTTCCCTCTGCCTTTGGGGCAAGGCTGGACGTCTGGACCCTGGCCAGTCACGACTTCGGTGCAGTCCCCTCCATCCTGGGCCCTTCCCACTGCATAGGCTGGTCTGCCTTCATTTCAGACCTGAGATCAGGTGGCAGTTCCTCCTAAGATTGTCTTTCCTGGCTGGACTAAGGTGTTGGTGCCTGTCCTGTCCTCGTGGCACCCCATGCATATCTGTTCTCTCCTCAGGTGTTTCTTTGGGGTTGTAAGGTGGAAAAGGACCTTGGCTGCTGTCCAAGGTTGCCAGACTGAAGGCGGGTCCACCGACCTCTCCCTCTAGCAGGTTACTTAACTGAACGGACTGACCCTTACAATGGACACAGTGACGTGCCTGATGGCGGTGCTGGTTAGGGGAGGTGTCCATCCTAGTGTGATCTCAGTTTCCCAGAGCTGATCATGGTGGTTTCTTCCTAGTTTTCCCGCTTGTAGACTGAGCCTGTTGAGGACTGAGACTGGAGGCATTTGCTGTTCCCATTAGTGTAACACGTCTAAAACTGAAGAAGGTATTGGGACTCGGTGTAGCCATTAAGACACTGTTGGGGAAATCCATTCATTTCTGCAATGTTTCACTTTCATGTGTTTAATCATGTGTTAACTTTTGTAATTAGAATAACTCATGAATTTCTAAAATGTAAACTAATCATAATTCCATAGAATGAGACAAGGAGAGGAACTGACGTGAAGAGGCAAGGTGGCTGAAAACCATGCTGAGAGCTGTGTCGTGACCAGGCCTCAAAAAATGTGAACTGAAGATGCTTAGACGTCAGTTGGTCGGCAGAGGCATGTTTTCTCCTATTTTGAGGAGAAAGGAAAAGCTCTGGCATGACCAAAGTTTTTGAAAATAACAGTCTGAGTGCAGTACAGTAGGTGCGTGGCTTATTTCTCCATCAGCCCAAGCCTCCTGTGTCCGTAGTCCTGCCTCATTTCTACAGTCACCCGGCCCAACATCGATGACTCCTAAAACTGAACCACCATGCCAGGTTTTCACTTAACATTGTCATTTCCCTCTCGTCCTCCTTACCTAGCTTGCTACACCCAGACTGATTATCCTCAAGGAACACTGTGGTCATGCCACTGTCTGCTCAGCTGAAACAGCAGACCTGAGATGAAAGGAGGCTGTGAGCATCCACGCCTGAGTCTTTAACTGCTGTCTATGGCACTCTCAGGTAATTCAATAGAGCTCAAATTAGGGAACCACTCAAGTGGTAATTATATTCCACACACTTAGCTTTGAGCTTGTGAAACTACCTCAGACCTGTGTGAGAATTAGTTTTGGGAGTGCCTGAAGCTAATAATTTCAATGTTAAAATATAATATAATATATATATATATCCTAAAAATGTTCAAATTTTGACTGACGCCTTTGTAAAATACATTACATTCTTTATGTTTTTTGTATTTCCTGAAGTGTGCTTAATTCATCATTTTTAATAATTACACAAGTGATAAAATAGAATGTAATTTTTACAAATGTATTTAGAACTCAATCGTGTACATAATTTTCTCCTGATTCACTGTTCAGTATATTTCACATAGAGATTTTACATGCAGAGTTTTTGCAGATGGGTTTTTTTAAAAAAAAACTTTTTTATTTGGCAGATATACATAAAGAAGAAGAGACAAAGAGAGAAAGATCTGGTATCTGCCGATTTACTTACTAAATGGTTACAACAGCCAATCAAATCCAGAAGTAGGAGCTTTTTCCAGGTTTGCTACATGGGTGCCAGAACCCAAGGACTTGGGCCATCCTTGACTGTTTTCTAGGCCATAAGCAGGGAGCTGAAACAAGAGTGGAATAGTCAAGCACAAACTGGTGCCCTGATGGGATGCTAGTGCTTGCAGCAGAAGATTATCCTCTTGAGCTACCACACTGTCCCCTACATATATATTTCTAAAAACACTAATGCTGATGTAGATGGGTATAGATGGAATATTATGAAACCAATATTAATTTTGATAGATAATATTACCTACAAACTTGTGAGCATGTGACACAAATGCACGGGTATATCTCTTAAGATGCATGAATAGCTGTAAAAAGAGATTTCCTAAAAGATTACAAATCTTAAGGAAAACATTGAAAGTTGTGCTACTTGGGCCGGGTGCAATGTCTTCATTGGCTAAACCTCCCCCTTCATGCACAAGCAAACCATATGGGTACCATTTGTGTAGCAGTTGCTCCACTGCTAATTCAGCTCCCTGATTATGGCCTGAAAGAGCAGCTGAGGATGGCCTAAAGCCTTGGGGTCCTGCACCTGCTTAGAAGACCTAGATGGAGCTCCTGGCTCCTGACGTTGGATCAGATCAGCTCTTGACATTTGAACAATTTTGGGAGTGAATCAGTGGGTGGAAGATTTTTCTGTCCCTCTTTGTATATTTGTCTTGCCAATAAAAATTTTAGAAAGATTTTTTTAAATGTAAAAAAAAGAATTTAAAAAACTAAAAAAAATAAAAAAATAAAATCTGGACTATTTAAGTCTTACAAGTCTTTACAAGTAAGGTAAAATTCTGTTTTTTAAAATTCATTTATACTTTCTAAATTTATTTTTAAAATTGTTTATGGAGTATAGGAGAGACTACAAGAAAGATAGTTATTCCATTCACTGTTTCTGATGACCACAATGGCTGGAGCTGAGTTAATCTGAAATCAGGAGCCAGGAGCTTCATCTAGATCTCCCACATGGATACCAGGTCACAAGCAGGGAGCTGGATGGCAAGTGGATCATCTGGTACACAAACCATAGCCCATATGGGATCCATGTTCTTGCAAGGTGAGAATTTAGCATTTAGGCCATTGAATTGAGCCCAATTCATTTTTTATGTTTATTTATGAGATAGTGTGGGATTCCATCTGCTGGTTTAGTCCTCAAGTATTGGCAATAGCCATGCCTTGGAAAGGCCAAAGCAAGAAGCCAGAAACTGAATCCCTAATCTCTCATGTGGGTAGCAGGGACCCAAGTACTTGACCATAATCTGCTGCTTGCCAGGGTGCATATTAGCAGGAACTTGAACAGTAATGGAGATGAAGGCAGGATCAATGTTGGGTGCTCTAGTATGGCATGTGAGAATCCCAATTGATGATACAATCTGCTACTCCACAATACACCCCCCCCCCCGTTCTGTTTTAATACCTTAACGAGAAAATGGGATTAGTTGGGTACTAATCAAAATTCTGTCATTTATTCAGTTCTGTTTTGAGCACTTTATTCATTCCATAAACTCCATGCTTGATGATGATTCCAGCAGGCCCATATTCAAACAGAAATCTTAAATTAAGAAACATTTAAGTTTCTTGCCTCTCTATGTTAATAGTACAATTAGCATTTCAATTTTATGAAGCATTTTATTATTAAGTAGTTGAATCAATTTCTAATCATTTGATAAATATTTGTTAGGATCCCACTATGTGCCAGGTTATTTTATATGCCCTGGTGCTGGGATCCATCATGGAAGTTCATCATCCATCCTTGTGGCATTTACATGCCAGCAGAAAGAGCTAGACCAGCAAAACACAGATGAATGTACACATGAGGTAGAGAATGGGATATGGAGAAGGAAGCACAGCAAGAGGACCAGAGTGAGTGGGAGCAGGGTTGCTTTGGGAGTGTTGTATGCTAAATGCCACATTATAAGGTGGTATTTGATTAATTTGATCAGATAATTCCCCAGCTAAAAGAGGAAAATATAGAACACCCTGTGTTTTGGTAATGAAAGTTAATTACAAATTATGAATAGAAAAAAGCAGAGAAGTAGTGTTCTTTATATTCACAAAAATGGGATGTTCAACTTTAAAATTATACTTATTAGTCTGATAACATTGAGGTAACGCCAAATATTTCCTAATGTTCAATTTTCTAATTGTCCAGTTTTTCCTAATGTCCATTTTCCTAATCTCCACAGACATGTCCACTGTTCTGTGTGACAGAGAATATCTCATATCTATGTCTGAATAATTTTGTTCTTCCTCTTTGTTGGAAAAAAATTAGACTATTGTCAAATACACATGCAAGTATGTTCATGTTTTTAAAGAATGTGTATTCTGGAATGCATCATTCTACTTATCATTGCAATTTGGTTTTAGTTTAAATTTTAAGTTTTTATGTTGTAAAATTGACATTTTGGAGGGCTAATGGGGTGATGCAGTGGGTTAAGCTACTATATGGCTCAGCGTCCCATATGGGTGTCAGTGTGAGTTACAATCCAACTCCCTGGCAATGTCCTGGGAATGCAGCAGAGGACCAGCTGAGTGCTTGGGCCTCTGTACCCACATAGAAGACCTGGAAGAAGCACCTGGATTCTGGCATCAGCCTGGTCCAGCCCTTGCTATTGCACTAATCTGGGATCTGAACCGGCACAGGGAGGATTTTTCTATTACTACCTCCCTCTCCAACCCCTGTAACTCTGTCTTTCAAATAAATAAATCTTTAAGAATTTGATATACTTGGGGCCCGGCGGTATGGCCTAGTGGCTAAAGTACTCGCCTTGAATGCCCCGGGATCCCATATGAGTGCTGGTTCTAATCCCGGCAGCTCCACTTCCTATCCAGCTCCCTGCTTGTGGCCTGGGAAAGCAGTCGAGGATGGCCCAATGCATTGGGACCCTGCACCCATGTGGGAGACCTGGAAGAGGTTCCTGGTTCCTGGCTTCAGATCGGCGCACACCGGCCGTTGCAGCTCACTTGGGGAGTGAATCATCAGATGGAAGATCTTCCTCTCTGTCTCTCCTCCTCTCTGCATATCTGACTTTGTAATAAAATAAATACATCTTTTAAAAAAAGAATTTGATATACTTAATGTAAAAAAGCTTGCTGAAAGGTTAATATTCTGTGTTTCAAATATTTCTTAAATATTTTCAGGTAACAAGATAAATCTTTCAAGTCTGAACCTGGTTATTTTTTTTGACATTTTATCTATTATTGTTATTGTTGTCATTTTATGAAACGGTTCAATAGGTTCCTGGCTTTTCTCTTACTCCCTCCCCAACTGCCCCCCACCTGGTTCTTCTATATCATTAGTAAAGTATTGTTGTTTATACACAGTCATATGTCAATCATTGCGGTCATGGACAATGGCAGAGTCCAGCATCTTATTGTCAGGATCTAGTAAACAGTTTTATTGTAAGTCCATCTTTGTTTGGAAGTAGAGATGCATACTACATTGTATCCTCACATCTGGATATATTAGTTTCCATTTCACAGTTACTGTACATCCCCTAAAATGAAAAGTCACAATACAAAATCAACAATAGGAAGAAAAATAGAAATTTAGAATCCCATGACGTTAAATAACACTTTACTAGCTATGACAGTCTCCATTACATAGCTACTATACATCCCCTTAAATGAAAAGCCACAAAATAAAATTAACATCAGGATGAAAAAGAAATTAACAACACCACAAAGTTAAATAACATGATACTAAATGATTAATGTGTCACTGAAGAAATGAAAATCAAGAATCTTCTTGAAGAAAATGATGCTACTGGTGGTGGGCCCCAGAAAGGGGTGTCCTGCTCGGATCCCGACTCCAGCCACCATGTGCACGTGGTGAGCTGTCCCTGGGCCTGCCAGTGCGCCATTTGGCACCAGGCTCTGCCTGATGGCCGCCCGGCCAGGGAGCTCTGGGGTGTTGGTTGTCTGAATCGCTGTGTAGGTAGCTCCAGGTTGATCCCACTGTGCTTCTGGGATTTGAGTCAATCCTAAACATTCCCAATGGCAGTAACCCTTCCTTTGAAGAACTTGTAATCCCATAACAATGCTGAGCGGGGAACACCAGTTCATGCAATAGCTAAGGCTTGTGGCTTGTCCAGCAGGATATCCTTTTACCTGGCATGATGATGGATCAGGAGACTGGTCACATTAGGCAGGGCCATAACTTTGAGTAGCACTCGAGAACCATATCTGGTGGTAGATTCTGTGTGGGATGTGTGGGCCACACCCTGTGGAAAGTCTAGCCCCACTGGTAAGCACAAGAGTTTGGGTGGTTTTGGATTAAGCTAGGTGTGACCAAGGAGCCTGCCATCAATCACAGGTAAAGGAACCTGCAGCAGTCTGGACTTGTCAAGGCAGCAGCACCCAAAAGTGCATCCTGAATAGGGTGTGGGGTGGGTTGGGCTGCAACATTCACCAGCGCACATAAAGCCAAATGGAAGGCCAGACAGCACCGGACACTGGCCTAAAACCCATTGGCATGTATGAAAACTGAGTCTGGGAGTGGATCAAGTGGAGGAACTTGGGAAACTCTCCTGGGGAGTCACAGCTCCCGCTGGTGAACATGTGGTCCAGACCTGGGGGTCAGACAATCTGGGCAAAGTAGCTCCAACAGTTGGCTAATGTGTAAATTGGTAATGGAACGGGATGTACTGGGCAGGACTGAGCAAACCTTAGCCTACAAGCAAAACTAGAAGCCAGGATGGAGCACAGGTCATGCCGAGCTAGGCTCTTGCACCTAATGGTCTACATGAGTCAAGTACGCTAAGCCACAGTGTCTAAGGCAGAGGCCAGGACAAGTGAGGGACTGAGCGAAGCTGAGTCAGAGCAACCACTGGCATGCGCGTGATCTATGGCTGGGAACAGGCCTGATTGGGGAGCTAAGGGGACACCCTAACTGGGTTGAGGTTCCCACCAAGGGGTCCGTGTGCTGGAATGGGGGCTGCATCCTAACTAGGAAACAGTTGTACTCTCCCATGGCACTAGTGTGGACTGGGACTGAATGCACCAGGCCGGTTTAGATCCCAACACCATCTGGTGTCCTGCAGAACCAGGATAGATGTGGAACTGACTAGGCTAGGTCTCAACCCCCTACTGAGCCATGTGTGTGCTGTATGTGGGTATGGGCGAGCCATGGCTGGGCTGAAACATCCAACAACAAGAACCAGAATGGGGTTGAAAGCCAGCCAAGAAAAGCCACTGTTCCTCCTAGGACAGGAGGTGAACGGAGTAGGTAGGGCTGGCTCATGGACCCCCTGGTATGCGCAAAATCTGGCATTGGGAAGGATTCTGATGGAGGAGCCTGGGCAACTCCTCTGGCAGGGCACAATCCTGCAGGTAAGCGCAAGAAGCATGATAGGAAACAGCCCAGAATAGGCATGGAAAGTTTCCCACTGGCATACATTTGGCATGGGTCGGGGGCAGACCAGGCTGAATCAGTTCATGTCATCCACTGGCAGATCCGGACACCAGAACAGAGTGTGGGTCGAGCCAGGTTTGGTCACGACAAAAACCAGTGCACAATATGGAATGCCAGGGTGAGGTTGCCTGTACTGGATGTGACTGCAGCGCCCAACCAGCACACGTGAGATCCAGGAATGGAGGGGACAGAGCCAGCAGGGGGATTAATGGGCTGGTCACTTCGCCACACAGCTACTCCCACTGGAGAGCGTGGGCTGAGATGGGGACAGACCAGACTAAGCAGGGCTATAACACCTGTGCACTGCATGTGGACTAGATCAGGGAAAAGCCAGGCTGGGCTGATTATTCCTACCGGTGCAAGCATAAATTAGAGTGGGTGAGGGTTGTTTGGGCTTAGCCACAGCATCAGATGGCAGAAGCTGGCACTGGGGGCTAATTCTGTCAAGTCAAACCACAGAACCACCCGAAGAGTACATAAACCGGGATTGAGAGAGACCTGGGAGGGAAATAGTGGGTTCCCCCCTCTTGGGTTACTACTCCCGCAGGAGGGCATGAAAACTAGGTTAGGGGCTGGGGTGATTAGACAGAGAGGCACTCAACAACATCCGTGAGGGCTGGAGAGTTGAGCTGGTTAGATGGAACAAAGCTTTAATACCCACTGATAAGTACAAGAGCCAAATGGGATGTGGGACAGACTGGACTAGTCTGCTATACATACTGGCAAACCAGGGTAGGGGGCAGGCCTGGTGGGGGTTATTGTGGGTCGCTCCAACTAGGCTGCAGCTTCCACTAGTTGATGTGAGGGCCGAGTATGTGCTCGGCAGAAGCTGGCTGGACTGCAACACCCATTGGTTCCAGTGGAACTCGGGACTGAAACCAGAACCAACCCAGCAATTGTAACCACCAGCTGATCGTGGAGATGGACTGTGCCAGGCCTGTGCTTGCTAGAACATACAAGAACCTGGTCTTGGAATACCTCAGAGTTTCTTTGGGGATCTCCCCAATCAAAATGCTGGACTCAGAACCCTAGCCAAGAAAAGACAGAAGAAAGAACAAGTCAATCAACCACCTCAGCTATGTGTTGGCAGCAAAATACTGGACAAATGAAGACTCTATGATGGACTATGTCAATCAGTGGATTCTTCAACGACCTCATTGTGTTTGGAGTGGCGAAAATGGCAGTGATTCATAGCTGATGAACTATTAAAACCACTTGAGCAAGGATCTCAGAGCATGCCCCATATCCGGGACCTGGGGTGGGTGGGAAACTGGGTGGGGCTTCTCCCTCAATATCCCCCTTTACTTCAGATACAAGAAGGAAACAATATGGACATAATAGTCTTACCCACCTCCCTATAGCCCCTGAACCTTTTTACCGTAACTAACTATGTAAAGATTATCAACAATATAAATAAAAAATTTAAAAAAGAAAATGATGATACTGTATGATCTATGAGTCACTGAATAGTTTAATCACAAGAAACTGTTTTGAAGAGTTGAAACTAATAAAAACAAAAACATTAAAATCCATGAGATACAGCTTCTGCTGATTCTTGTTGGTGAAATGTGTCTCTTCTAGACAACAAATAGATGTGCTTTGTTTTTTAATCCAGTCTACTAATCTATGGCATTTGATTGAGCCTAAGCCATTTATTTTCAGGGTTAATAAGTGTGCATTGTACTTTGGTCTTGTCATTTTAGGAATGGGTTGTTCATTGATTTAGGTTTCGGTTGTCATTTCACTGGGATGTTCTTCTTATTTGCCTTTGGTTTTGGTGGGTGCTATACCACTTCTCTGTTAAGAGAACATCTTGAAGTATCATTAGTAGGGCAGGTTTGGAAGAGGCATATTCTTTTAACTTTTCTTTACTATGGAAGAATTTTATTTCATTTTTAAAGACAAAAGAAAGCCTTGCTGGATGTGTTAACCTGGGCCGACTATTGTTTTCTTTTAGAATCTGGAATATGTCGCTCCTTTCTCTTCTTGCCTGTAGTTTCCTGTGAGAGATCTCCTGTGAGTTTAAGTGGCATTCCTTTATATGTCAGTTGATTTTTTTTTTCACGTGCACATTTAAGGATCTTTTCCTTATGTTCAACTGAAGAGAGCTTAATGATCATGTGTCGTGGTGAACATCTCTTTTGATCAAGCCAGTTGGGAGTTTTGTGCCCCTCCTGGAAATTGTTTCCCAATTCTTTCTCTAGATTAGGGAAATTTTCCTTTATTATTTCATTAAATATATCTGTAAAACTAGTTTCTCTTTCTACACTTTCTGGTACTCCCATAACTCTTATATTAGGCTTCTTCATAGTGTCTGTCAATATTTGAATACTTTTTCTGGCCTGATCCAGCTCTGCTTCCAGCTTTTTGTTTGCTTCCCCTGGTGACAGGAAATATCTTCCAATTTTGAGATTCTTTCTTCTGCTTGCTTTATTTTATTTTGCAGACTCTCCACTATACTTTTAATTTTCTCTACTGTGTTCTTAATTTCTAATATATAAACTTTGATTTGCTTTATTGCTGCTATTCCTAGTGTAACATATTCCTTAAATTCTTTGAACTCTTGTATGTGCTTCTCAGTGTTGATTAGAAGCTTTAAAATGAGTTTTCTGAATTCTGTCCCCCATTTTCTTGATATCTTCCTCAGCTAACTCTGAGGTTGGCATAGGGTTTTGCTCCTTTGCAGGGGAGTTTTCAGTTGTATTTATTGTGCCTTGTCTCTTCTTTTGTTCTTGGTCATTGTACTTCTGGTTATCAGTCTTCTCCTTGGAGCAGTTTTCTAAACTGTGTCATCCACAGGTCTAAAGTTCAATTTTACATATTACCATTTGTACACAGCTCTTTGCTTGCATCCATGTGTCCCACTACTTCCAGCAAGTTCCAGGTCCACCATGGTCTCCATAGCCCCAACTCCTGGCTCACCACTCTCCACCTCATGTACTATCATGCTGAGGTTGTACTGTTGTCTATACAACCTTTATCCCACTTCCAGTTGGAGCAGGTCCAGGATTAGGGAGACAATAGGTCTCGTGTAAAGCTAGACTGTTGGTGGTACTGATCTTATCAGAACCTTTTGAACGTTAGGTCTGGGTGCTACACGTACCTATTTTGACCCCTACAATGCTACAGTCGGTATTATTTTCCTATGGGACCAGTGCAATCCACTGAACACTGGATTTTGGCGAGCTCAGTACATGTGCAGTTTACTATTGTCCCCTGCAGTCCTAAACTTTTGCCACAGTGTACAAAATGGTGCCTGATGTGCCCCTACTGGAGTTCTTGATCTGCTGGCCATCGGGTCTGAGAGCTACCCATACCTGTCTTGGGTGGAACCTGTAGAATGCCACATTGATGCAGTTCACTGAGTCAAAAATGAGTTCACCCCAAGCTCAGTTTATGCTCAGTCCTTTCCCTTGCCTTTGCCTCCTTACGCAAAATGGTGCCCTATTTGGCTTTAGGGGGCTGACTGGGCCGTGAAATCCACCCTGTTCTCACACTGCCCATCTGGGATCTGCTGCTGTCTCTGCTTCTGGTCAAATCAAATGGACCAGCAGGACAGACAGTTCTTTGTTTGGGTTCACCTCCCAAGCTCCCAGTGAAAGTCCCTCCCCACCTGGTTGCTGGTGGAATTCCTGCTGCTGGTGGAGTTCAGATCACTGTTCGCTGAATGCCACTGGAGCATCAGTCACTGCAATACCACACCATTGTTTTCATTGGTCTCCTGTGTGTGACAGTCTCCAGGTATCCCTCTGCTGCTGTTCTGTCCTCTCCTATTTCCTAGAATGTGTCCTCTCCACTTCATTCTGTTTAAATGTTTCTCCATCCATTTAAACGTGTCCTTACCCTATTCTGCCATCTTGATTTTCCATTTTCATTTCTGAACTGTGCCCTTGAGTAGTCTTCAGCTGTGCTTTGAATTTCCTTCATTTCCTAGGTGCTTCAGGGTGTAGTGCACATTGCTAGCTGAGGCCCAGCAGCAGTAGCAGCAGAAGGGTGTAAGCCTGCTCCTTAGGACTGACTTCAGCCTGTGAGAGAATTCATCCCATAAGGCCACTGTTTTGAGTCCCAGTGGCTCTTTTCCCATATGGCGCCCTTCCTAGTGGCTTAGAAAACAAGTGGAGGATGGTCCAAGTATTTGGGACCCTGAATCCATGTGAGAGACCTAGAGGAAGCTCCAGGCTTTTATCAGCCATCTGGGGATTGAACCAGCAGACAGATCTCTGCTCTCTACCTCTCCTTTTTCTGTAACTCCAACTTTCAAATAAAAATGAAATCTTTCAAAAAGTAAGAGGTACTTAAAAAGGTCTACATATCATATGAAACTGTTCAGGAGAGAGACTTCTTCCTGTTCATTCTTCAAATGGTTACAATGGTTGGGGCTAGGTCAGAATGGAATCAGGAGCCTGGATAGCCTTCTGGCTCTCTCACAAGTGTTGCAAGTATCTGCAGACCTGAGCTGTCCTCCACTGTTTTAACAGGTGCATTATTGAATATATGGAGTAGAAGTGGAGTAACCTGCATTTGATCCCATGCTCACAAACATGCTGGCATTGCAGGCAGTGTCTTATCCCACTATGCCACAATGCTGCTTCCCAAAGCCCCTCTTAGCCCTGTGAGGAAGGACTGCAGACTTCTCTGCATGGGGGCTTTCCATCTTCCTTTCAATCTTCTATCTCTGCTACTCAGCTGGCATGGAGCTGGGTTTCCAGACACAACTTTATGATGTTTGGTGAGTAAGTCAACAGATGGATAATATACTCTCTGTCACTCAGCCACTCACATGATTAGTTTAGAGGGTGTCCCCCAGAATCCTACATGCCCACCCCTGTGACGACTGAATTCATAGTGGTGCCTTCTGCTTTCATCCTGGCAATCAGTGCTGTGTCTGCTGAAACGTCGTGTGAGTGAGGCCTTAAAGTCAGCTGTGCAGACTGGTCTCTCTCACCAAGCACTGTGCGTGGAGGATTTGCCATGTCTGTTACTGGTAAGCCCTACTGTATATTACCCTGATCTGATTATTCAGCTATAAAAAGATGCTGTTGTTATTAAAATTGTGACCATTATAAATGAAGGTGTTGTACTTGATCATTTTCTGGGTGATGGTTGCTATGGGAATGGGTGATGGGTAAAGCAGACTGAGGCAGGTGCTCACTCTGGTTTCACTGGAGAATGCAACATCTCTCAAGGCTAATAGATAATGCACAGGCCAATAGTGGGTGAGGGCCAACAATCCTTACTGTATTAGGGCCCAGGCAGGGCCAAAACCAGTACCTACATCAGAAGGGGTATAAAGCTTTTATTCTCATGGCCTACTCAGCTCTTTCTTCTTGTCCATGGTTCTGTCTGTTCCCTCTCGCCCCTCAGTGGTGCTAGGGAAGAGGCTAGGAGTGAACTTCCTTTTGTTTAATAAGGCTCGTTCATACTCGGCCGGTGTTTTACTTTCACAGGAGGTTGATAAATCTAGCACTGGGTTTTGGTTGAACTTTTTTTTATTCAAAGAAGTACATGCAATTAACAGAAGTAGTAGCTGATGGAGTCAGAGAAACTGCCAGACTTCCATTCTGCCAGGGAGGGTCCCAGGGACTGGGGTGCTCTTATTAGTTTTGTAAGGTTTATTTATTTCACTAGAAAGAAAGAGAGATCTTCCATGTACTGCTTCATTCCCCAAGTGACTGCAACAAAGCTGAAGCCAGGAGCTACTTCCAGGTCTCTTCACCCCTCCAATTTGAGGTGAAATTTCTATTTCCTTTGGTCCCTGATCCCTTCCTTCATGTTGCCCAGGTGTCGATGACAGGGTGGGCACTTAGCTCTTCTCTGACTGTGGGTTGGGCTGCTGTGAACACTCCTGTGTGTGTCATTGTATACCCACCTTCCTGTCTCACATGGTATGCCCAGAGGTCAGTAATGCATAGGTCATGTGTTGTCCAGAGTAACAAACCCTGCTGTCCCTCCTGCCCCTGACTTAGCATGCTAGTCTCTGCTCCCCTTCATGCCAACAAGCCCACTTCTTTGCTTCCCCTTCCCTTCACTTGTGCTCCTTGCTGCATCTCTCTGTGCCACCCTGACGCTGCCTATGCCCCAAGGAACCCGACCTATGGAAACAGGCAGAACAGCCATGGACTCTTGGTCCTACCTGTACCAGTGGAGACTCATCACAGCAGTGTGAGCAGGAAGATCCCATTCAGACTTCCCAGGTTAGGAGCAAAGAGGTTTTGGCCTGGCTGAGAGGTTTCATAGGCCTTCCTTCTGGGGAAGTTTTCCATATTCAGTAAGTGTGTGACAGGTTCCAGGAAGGGTTATAGATGTTCAGGTTCATAGTTCAGCTAAGTCACCATGTACACTGTACGTATTTTGTGTTCAATTGCTGGACATTCAACATATGGGGTTAAGCTGCTCAAACTGGACCCCACTGAGTCAGACTTGCAGACAATCCTCTGAGAAGTGTACCAGTAGCCAAGTTTGGTTTAATCCAGTCAGCTGTCCCTGCCCATTCTATTGCAGGAATCCCTGGTTCTTCACATCAAGCTCTCTGCCAGAACTAGGTTTTTTCCCAAGAGGGAGGAAAGGTCAATCTTGGCTTTAGTGACTTATAAATTTTGGAGCCAAAAGTGAAAAGGGTGTCACTGTCTTCTCACAGATTCTGGTGATATTGGAACCAGGGGACTTTTACGGGGGAATGATGGAGCTGTAAGGATTGGGGAGCCCATTTCTGTGTGGGTGAAAGTCCTTGGGCCAGGAATGTTTCACTGGGATTTTTTTGAATACAATTAAAATGGTAGAAAGGAGGAAAGCATGGTCCATGTATGTAGATGAGAATGCACATGGGAGGGATGAGCACAGTGAACACAGGAAAAGCTGGGGGGAGGGCCGGATGAGAGCATCATCCTATCCCACCAGTCTCACATGCCCTGATCTCAGCCACTTGGATGTTTGAAGGCCTGAAGAACCCTTTGTCACACTGGACATGTTCACTCAGCTCAGGAGGGGACTGTTGGATCACAAAACCATCTTGGTTCTGCAAGGGCAAAGATCAAGGCAGTTCTTGCCTGCTAGGCCATGTCTTCAGAGCGTCAAACCTTGGGGAGATATGGTTAAGCCATGCCTTATTCACTTCCACAACGTTTTTTCAGTTTGACTGATCTTCTGGTAAGTTGGTGAAATTCACAGATACATAAGTCCTTGGGAGCTTTGGGCTTCAGGGTGAGGTCAGTTTGCTCTCCTGCTCCACAGAACTGATCCTCATGACCCATCTCTTTGGGAATCTGTTGTTGTTTCTTGGATGACAGCTGCCACCTGTGTCAAGCCAAACCTTCGTCAAGCAGTTCCTTGCCATGAAGAGGAGCCACAGACGAACTTAGCAGTTTGTAGACATATTTCTCGGTGTACAGGATTTCTTCAGGACTCTAATATGAACGGTTGGTGCATGGATGAGTGTCCAAGGGACAGTTGTTGAGCAAACTGAAGGTTTGGGGGTGCATCCTGTGCAGGTCAGGCTGATTGATCACTGATAGGTTTTCTGGTATCTGCTCATTGAAGTGTCACTTTAGTGTGGTCTCGTAGCTCCATCTGCAACTCTCATAGTAAAGGATCCAGGTGTTTTTTTTTAAAGATTTATTTATTTTTATTGCAAAGCAAGATATACAAAGGAGGTAAGACAAAGGGGAAGATCTTCCATCCAATAATTCACTCCCCAAGTGGCCACAATGGCCAGAGCTAAGCCAATCCAACACCAGGAGCCTCTTCAAGGTCCCCTACTTAAGTGCAGATTCCCAAGAATTTGGGTCATCCTTGACTGCTTTTCCAGGCCACAGGCATGGAGCTGGATGGAAGTGAGGTTTCTGCGATTAGAACCAGTGTTCATATGGGATCCTGGCACATGTAAGGTGAGGATTAGCTGCTAGGCTGCCACACTGTGTCCAGGCTCAAGGTTTAATTTATCATGTTCATTTTCAATTTGCTGTTGAAAAATCCCCATTTCCTTCCAAACAGGCATATGGAACCAAAAACTCACACATGGAAGTAGAACCAATGTCTGCTTTTTCCTGCGCACCAAAGAGCAGAATGCCAGTCTACATGCTTGGGCCCTTTCTCTCTCTCTCTCTTTGATCATGTTTCCGTGTTTCTTACACATTATGAATGTTAGTCTTTTGTCATGTGAAGAGATTATGAATATGTTCTTTCTGTTGGTTTTTCTTCATTCTGTGGGTTCTTTTGCTGTGCAGAAGCTTCTAAGTTTGAGAAAAATCACATTTTCCTATTTTGCTGTGATTTTTGTTTTTTCTTAAAGAGTTGATTGCCTGTGGATAACTCTTGAAGTGTTTTCTCCTATGATTTTATGTGTGGCTTCATACATTTTGGTCTTCTGTTTAAATATTTGATCCATTTTGAGTGTATTATTGTGTAGGATTGGTAATGGTTCTACGTTACATACATTTGGCTTTGCAACTTTCCAAGCACCGTTTAGCAAAGACTCTGTCCTTTCTCCATTTTGTGTTTTAGACAACTTTGTCAAAAGCATGCTGACTGCAGATACACAGATTCATTTTTTGACCTTTATTCAGCCTTTATTCACTTTTATCTTGGTGCCTGCCTTTGTTTCAGTATCCTGCTGTTTGGTTGAAACAGCTCTGTAGAATGTCTTCAAGTCTGGTATTCTGATGTCTCCCACTGCGTTACTTTGTTCAAGACTAATTCACCGATTTAAAGACTTCGGTAGTGCTAAGCGAAGTTTAGAATTTTTTGGTACATTGGAGACTATAATTTGTATTTTCTTGACTATATTAAATCTGTAAATTCCTTTGGCGATTGTGGACACAGAATAAGTGTTCACAGGCAGGCACTGAGGTGCAGTGGATAAAGCCATCTCCTGTGACATCTGCTGTTGGGGTTCAATGAAACCGAGTGAGACTCCAAGGAGAATGAAATGATTTTAATTTCTAGTCCAGGGGCAACCTCTGGGGCTTACAGTAGGGGCTTACTGTTACACAAAACAGAAAGTAAGCAATAGGAATTTACAATGCAGAGGTTGGGGGTCCTGATCATATCACTTCAATGTAGACAGTAATAAAACAGCATGCCTCGAAGGTAGCTATCTTTCCAGTAAATCTAAAAACTCTAAGATTCCCTTTATCTCCGGTCTGCCTCCTGGTGTTTCAGCAAGCAGGAGCTTTTCCCCATAACAGGACACAGGTGTGGCTTTGGAGATTCCAGATTTCTAGAAGTACAGTCACCTTCATAATTAACCCTTTCAACCTGCATCCCATGAACTGCTACTGATGTCCTAGGTGATTCACTTCCAACCCAGCTTCCTCATGGTAGCTTGGGAAATGCACTGGAAGAGGGCCTCAGTGATGGGATGCCTGCACCCATGTGGGAGACTGGATGAAAACCATGCCTCAGCCTGGCCCAGTGCTGGCAACTGAGACCACATGGGCCTCAACCATCAGATAAGGGACCTGTTTGTCTCCTCATCTCTCTGGGACTCTAACTTCCCATTTAAAAAAAAAAAAAAAAACAATCTTTATAAAAATAAATAAGTAAATTTTCCATCCCATGAACATGATAGATCTTTCTTTGTTAAATATCCTTTGTAAGTATATTTAATTACTTTCTTTAGTGTTACATAATTGTATTAGAGAAATATATTTTATATTCTTGGTTTACATCATTCCATTAAGATTTTTGTCATAGCTAATGAGATAGCTGTTGTAATTTCCTGCTGGTGGAGTTCATATTGACAATTATAAATGCACATTCAGTTTGAACTGTGCAAGTTTACTGAGTTTGGCATTGAACTTAACGTCTGCTGTTTCCAATTTTCTCCAAAACTGAACCAGGAATCTGCAGTCAGGGATACCTGGACTTATACTTTTTCTAACAGTAAGCCTTTCATTTATTTCTCTTGCCTAACTGCGTTGGTAGGAATCCGTGGTTTTAAATGAAAAAGAGGAGTGAGGATAGGCATTCTTGGGTTCCCAATTTTTTCCCATTCAGCATAATATTGGGCGTGGATTTATCCAACCCAGCCATTACGAGGTTGAGATACATTCTTTGTAGAGTGAATTTGTTAAAAGTTTTTAAATCACAAGCCATTGATCTGTCTATTGTAGTGACCCTGTGAATTTTCTACTTCATTCTGTTGGGGTGAGGCATGCTATATTTCTCGGCTTTCAGGAAGTTTGTGCACCAGAATCCCTAAATAATTCTATTAGAATTGTTTTTTGATGTGTTGCTTGATTCAGTTCACTTAGCGTTGTTGAAAACTTTTACAGCTCTGTTTATGAGGATATTGATCTATAGTTTTATTTCTATTTTTGAATGGATGATAAAGCTGTGTTCATAGAATCAACTTGGAATTGTTCCCAGCAGTTCAAACTTCTTAGAATTATTGGAGGTTGAGCAGAGTCTGCTGAGGCTCAGCAGGGAGGTTACCTTCTCTTGGGATTCTCTTTGTTGGGGTTTGTCATTACCACTTCCAACTCTGCCCTTGTTGCTGACTGCAGCCATTTTGTGCCTTATTGTGTCCACTGGAGTAAGCCACATGTGCAGACTTTTATCTCTCTTTGTCTTACCAAACATTTAACTCTCTTTGGTTTTATTTTACTATTTCTACTTTGATATTTATCATTTATTTCTTCTTCAAACATTGGAATTTTTCCCTTCATTTTCTTTTTTTTCTCAAGATTTATTTTTATTACAAAGTCAGATATACAGAGAGGAGGAGAGACAGAGAGGAAGATATTCCATCCGATGATTCACTCCCCAAGTGAGCCGCAACAGGCCAGTGCGCGCCAATCTGATGCCAGGAACCAGGAACCTTTTCCAGGTCTCCCACATGGGTGCAGGGTCCAAAAGCCTTGGGCCGTCCTCGACTGCTTTCCCAGGCCACAAGCAGGGAGCTGAATGGGAAGTGGAGCTGCCGGGATTAGAACCGGTGCCCATATGGGATCCCGGGGTGTTCAAGGCGAGGACTTTAGCAGCTAGGCCACGCCGCCGGGCTCCCCTTCATTTTCATAGTCTTTTAGTTGCCTTCTTTCTGTTTGATATGCTTCTATTTATTTCTGAATGTGCATGTGATCATTGCTATAAAGCCTCAGAGTTTGCTTTTGTGATAAGCATTCCTCTATGTTTCAGTGTATTGGTGTTTCCACTTTTTTTTTTTTCATTTAGGTAATTGATTTTTTTTTTTCCCTTTGGATTTCTTCATTGATCGATTACTCCTTCAGCAGGGTGTTGTTTACCAGCTCATGTATTTTCAGTATTTCTAGAGTTTCTGTTGTGACAAGTTGTAGTTGTATTCCATTTTAACCAGGGAGGACAATGTGATATTATTTCGGTTTTCTTGAGTTTACTAAGATTCATTTTGTGGCTTAGCGTGTCCTGTGTGTCATGGTTTGTGGGTTAGACGCCCTGTGTGTCACGGTTTGTGATTTAGCATGTTCTGTGTGTCATGATTTATATCTTAGCATGTTTTTTGTGTCAGGGTCTGTGATTTTCCAAGTTCATGTATCAGTTTGTGGCTTAGTGTGTTCCATGTGTCACAACTGCTGATGAACACACTGTGCATGTGGCTCCTGGTGATAGGATATCTGAGTCTGTGTTGCTTGCTGGGTATAGAGAAATTTCCTTCTAATTCTTTTCTCTCTTGGTGTGACTGGCACCTTGATGGTATTAGAACATTGTATTGCCCCTGCAAGCCTGTGTGCTAAAAGGATCCGTGTTGGATGGGTCTGATTCTAGGATGTGTACGTATGACCACCCACAGCAGAGCAAGAACATGCCTGTCTTGGGAAAGGGAGCCATACAGCAGACAATCCTGAGTTTGCCAAGGTCACCACTCCTTCTTCAAACGGTTTGGGAGTAGGACCCATTTGCCTGCCCGTCACTTGCAGGACTTTGGTTAGGCTGACATAATGGGGTCATACGAGCTACATTGTCCAGCTTGGCCTGTGACGCTACAGTGTAGTTCACTATGTGATGTATTGAGCCTGGGGTTCCCAGGAATGCTCTGTGCTGCTGAGGGTTATATTTAGGGTTGAGGTTGGGGTAGGTTTGTTAGCTTTGGGATTGAGGTTAGGGTTCAGGTTCCGGATAGGGTAGGGGTTTCAGGTAGGGTTTGGTTTGCGGTTCAGTTAGGGTTATACTTAGGGATTAAGGTTAGGGTTCAAGTTTGCATTAGGTTCCAGATTTGGGTTAGGATGGGGTTTGGTTTTGGGTTACACATTAGGGTTCATATTCAATCTCAGGTAGGATAAGGGTTAGGGCTAGGGCTAGGGTTCAAATATTTAAGCCTCTAATTCACATTAGAGATCCTTATTTTAAAAAGATAAAACATTATTCTTCCCTGGAGGAGTTTATATTTAGGAGATTTGAAACAATAAGGCCGTTTTAATTCCAGAAGGTAAGGGTTAGGTCATGACCATGTCAGATGTTGACTAGGAATTCCAGCCCTGTTCCACCAGTTCCCAACTAAGGCAAATGTCAGGTGGGAGATATTCCTCCAGTACCATGGAACAATTTGTGGACCTTGCGGGAATGAGCACTGGACATTACCACGTGAAAACCAGCACGAGGGGACCATGTGGCTATGATGTGGGGATTAGCACAACAGAACTAAATGGAGGATCTTGGAACCAGCACCAGGAAACACGCAGGGACAGGCACAAGGGAATGACCAGAGAATTTGTGGCAGACAGTATCAGAGAAACATGAAGAAAAGTTGTGAACTCAGAAATAGTCTCCACTATGTTCAGATTACTACTATTTTGGCATTGGGTCTAAGCTGGTGTAGATGTTATGGGGTGAGGAAACACAAGAAAAACTTTTTCTGACTCTCTGCAACAGAAAAAAATGAAATCTATAAGGCAGAAGCTAAATTATATCAGAAATATGTAAATTTGTGGGCACTTGGGTTAAAATGTGAGAAAAGAGACAGAGGCCGTGAAAACTCGGGAAGATTATTAGCCTTTTGAGAAACGGCGCCAGACCCACAGCTGATAGGTTGCTAATTCCTCTTTGTACTCACACACACACGCACACACACACACACACACACACACACACACACACAAATAAGAGACTGATGTTTACGGAATAGGCAGATTGACAGAGGGGGAGAGAGCGGGAAAGCAAGAAAGGGAAAGCAGGATCTGCCATGTGCTAGTTCACTGCCCAAATGGCTGCCACAGCCAAGGCTGAGTGGATCTGAAGCCTGGAGTCAGGAGCTTCTTCTGGGTCTCCCAGGTGGATGCAGCCTCTCGAGTCTTTGGGCCACCCACCACTGCTTTCCAAGCCCATAAGCAGAGAGCTGAATGTGAACAGGTGCGCCTGGGACCCAGACCACACCCATAATACATGCTGGCACTGCAAGGCCGAGGCTTTGCCACTTAAGCCATAACTCCAGCCAGGGCTCAGGGTCAGGGTCAAGGTCAGGGTCAACATCAGCATCAGGGTCAGAGTCAGGGTCAGGGTTAGGGGTTACGGTGAGGGTTAGGGTTAGGGTTAGGGTTAGGGCTAGGGCTAGCCCTTCTATTTCCTCTTCAATGGCTCTGCAGGGCAAGACTATTTAACCACTGATGGAAGAACGTAATGCTTAAAAATACCTTGTCAAACTTTCATATC
This sequence comes from Ochotona princeps, assembly GCF_030435755.1. Lineage (NCBI taxonomy): Eukaryota > Metazoa > Chordata > Mammalia > Lagomorpha > Ochotonidae > Ochotona > Ochotona princeps. The sequence goes on from NW_026698629.1 coordinate 115,645, forward strand.
TCCAAACACTCTTCAAACACACACACACAAACATGCACACACACACACATACAAACACACAAACACACACACACAAACATGCACACACACACACACACACACACAAAGACACAGACACACCCACACTCAGAGAAGAGAAATTGCCTCCCTAGCAGAGCAGAGGGACACAAAGAAGAAAACGAAAGGCGCATTGCAGAGCAAAGTTTCCAAAATGCAATGGTGAATTTTGGTGAGAGGTAAGAAATATGGCAGGGTCTGCTCAAATTGCTAGCGACCCAAGGAGGATGCCTTCTTTTGCTCAGACAGAATCTGATGAAGCTTGACTGGATTTGTGATGCTCAGATGAACAGGCTGTATGCTAATCCCATGGTAGGGCCCTATATAAGGCCTCCGCCCTTCCCTCTCTGCCTTGCTGGTGCTCTGCTGGGAGCCTGCACTCTCCACGGCGGTTTGTCAAGCATCATCCAGCAGCATTTTTGTGCCTCTGGAGAAGCACACTACTTTGCACCAGACAGAAAGTCCTTCAGAACATGCAGGTGGAGCGGTGGCTGTCGATGCAGAAGACACAGCCCCAGACCCACAGAGCACTGACATCTCAGAAGATGGGCAAGCAGCGTATGGTCGCAGCTGGGCCCAGAGTTCCTCCAGCAGAGGAGGAGGACCCCAGGGTGAAGTGCAAGAACTGTGGCGCCTTTGGTCACATGGCCAGCAGCAGGAGGTGCCCCATCAAGCGCTGGGATGGGACCCTAGCCCTGTATCCCTTGAAGTCCAATGAAGAGAACCTGGGGCCACAGAAGATCCAGCAGTCCAAGGATTCTGGGCCCTTTACCAAGACAGTACAAGACAAGGAGGGACACAGGCGACAAGAGAAGCATTGCATAACTCCCCTCCAGACATGTCTCACCAAAGCCCAAGCAAGACAGCAACACCACCGTGAGAATGCGACTGACTCCTCTGAAAAGCTTCTGAGGACACCCAGTAGGCCGCGGCCTGTGCACACAAGCAAGAAGACAACCGGCATGAATCCTCTTCTCCAAGCTCAGGCAGAAGAGAGGTCTGCAGTCCCTGCGTCTCCTCTTCCCCAAGAGGCCTCCACGATGCAAGGCCGACCTCAAAGCATCCAATCTCATGCACCAGTCAGGTGTCCTGAGGGGTGGACACAGGCCAAGCCGCAGGGTCCCGCACGCAGAATGTGTCCACGCTCCACTCTCGGCAGCATCATTCCAGGCAAGAGATCTGCCCATTGGCCCAGAGCTTCTTGGCAGACGGGCGCCAAGAGGCCAAGGCTCGCTGCTGCTGTCCCTGCATCACACAATGCCAGTCAGACCAGAGAGCCGGTGACTCTCCAAACACAACAGCCACTGCCACAGCCACAGCCACGGCCACTGCCACTGCCACGGCCACTGCCACTGCCACTGCCACTGCCAGCTACAGCAGGAGTTGCAAGGAAACCATCATGGCATGTGACCCAGAGCTCACCAAATCCAGAGCTCAGCGCTCATCAGCAGCCTCCAAGCAACAGACCTCAGCTGAAGCCTTCCCCGGACTGCACTGTCTCCCATGCCCCAAGTCCTGGCTCTGCCCCTCACCTGCAGTCCCTCAAGATGCTCCTCAGCAGAGTTCAGGGCAACCGGTGGAGCTGCACAATCATCAGCACTCCCTCCTCCCAGCCTCCTGAGGAGGCCGTTCCTCGACCACTGAAGACCCCCGTTGCAGATGACAGAGTGGGATCCTGCTCCAAATCCCCACTCAGCGTGCTCTATGAGGATCTCCAGGTCTCATCCTCTTCCGAGGACACTGACCAGGAGTGAGATGCCAAAGGGAAGGGAATGTGAACTTGGGCTAGGGGAAAGCTGCAAGCAGCAGGCTGTGCCTGCGCAATCACAGCGCCCTCAGGTGGAGAGGTGGCTGTCGATGCAGAAGACACAGCCCCAGACCCACAGAGCACTGACATCTCAGAAGATGGGCAAGCAGCGTATGGTCGCAGCTGGGCCCAGAGTTCCTCCAGCAGAGGAGGAGGACCCCAGGGTGAAGTGCAAGAACTGTGGCGCCTTTGGTCACATGGCCAGCAGCAGGAGGTGCCCCATCAAGCGCTGGGATGGGACCCTAGCCCTGTATCCCTTGAAGTCCAATGAAGAGAACCTGGGGCCACAGAAGATCCAGCAGTCCAAGGATTCTGGGCCCTTTACCAAGACAGTACAAGACAAGGAGGGACACAGGCGACAAGAGAAGCATTGCATAACTCCCCTCCAGACATGTCTCACCAAAGCCCAAGCAAGACAGCAACACCACCGTGAGAATGCGACTGACTCCTCTGAAAAGCTTCTGAGGACACCCAGTAGGCCGCGGCCTGTGCACACAAGCAAGAAGACAACCGGCATGAATCCTCTTCTCCAAGCTCAGGCAGAAGAGAGGTCTGCAGTCCCTGCGTCTCCTCTTCCCCAAGAGGCCTCCACGATGCAAGGCCGACCTCAAAGCATCCAATCTCATGCACCAGTCAGGTGTCCTGAGGGGTGGACACAGGCCAAGCCACAGGGTCCCGCACGCAGAATGTGTCCACGCTCCACTCTCGGCAGCATCATTCCAGGCAAGAGATCTGCCCATTGGCCCAGAGCTTCTTGGCAGACGGGCGCCAAGAGGCCAAGGCTCGCTGCTGCTGTCCCTGCATCACACAATGCCAGTCAGACCAGAGAGCCGGTGACTCTCCAAACACAACAGCCACTGCCACAGCCACAGCCACGGCCACTGCCACTGCCACTGCCACGGCCACTGCCACTGCCACTGCCAGCTACAGCAGGAGTTGCAAGGAAACCATCATGGCATGTGACCCAGAGCTCACCAAATCCAGAGCTCAGCGCTCATCAGCAGCCTCCAAGCAACAGACCTCAGCTGAAGCCTTCCCCGGACTGCACTGTCTCCCATGCCCCAAGTCCTGGCTCTGCCCCTCACCTGCAGTCCCTCAAGATGCTCCTCAGCAGAGTTCAGGGCAACCGGTGGAGCTGCACAATCATCAGCACTCCCTCCTCCCAGCCTCCTGAGGAGGCCGTTCCTCAACCACTGAAGACCCCCGTTGCAGATGACAGAGTGGGATCCTGCTCCAAATCCCCACTCAGCGTGCTCTATGAGGATCTCCAGGTCTCATCCTCTTCCGAGGACACTGACCAGGAGTGAGATGCCAAAGGGAAGGGAATGTGAACTTGGGCTAGGGGAAAGCTGCAAGCAGCAGGCTGTGCCTGCGCAATCACAGCGCCCTCAGGTGTTGGGCAGGAGCACCGCGGGGACCTCACAGAGTGTGAGGCTTCTTTGAATCCTGTTGGTTGTCATTCTTTGTCCGGTGCAAGCCCACTGGGAAGAATGGCTTTTCCACGAAGGTGAGGATGCTATGCAGTTGCTTGCAGGACACCTAGTGTGACACCTAGCACAGCTAGAAATCTGAGAAGCTCATCTGCACGGGTCTCCCAATGAAGCTTTGGGGGTCACGAGGGCTGGACTTTGGGCTCGAACTCTTGGAAGCAGGGCCCGGCCAGAGCTCCCAAGAGGAAGAGCTATCATGCCAAGATGCCGCTCCTGGTGTCCCAGGCACTTCACTCCGAGAGCCTTTCGCATGTATGTCTTGGCGGCAGGGTAGTGCACAAGTGAAGTGCATGGGTGTGCTCGTACAAAGGCTTTGTGCCCTGTGATCTTCTCTCTGAGTGAAATCCTACCTCTCATGCATCCCGCGGGTAAGGACATTCTCCCAAGTCTTCCGGCGCAGCCGGCATTGGATGCCAGCTCTGCCAGTGACCACTTGACCATTATGCCGGAGCACCGGCCTCCTGCAGAGGCTGGCAAGCGAGGGGCACAGGGTGTGGGCAACACTCGGGAGGCTGTCGCTTCGGTGCAGACCTGTAGGACTGTCAGATAGGTTGTCCACCACAATTTTGCTCCCGTGGAATGCACCAGATTGGGGAGGCAGAGACACACGATGTTTCCCAGGAAACACCGGGGTTCCCTCGAGCAGCCACATCTGGTTCCGGTTTGGATAGAAGCAGTGGACCCTGCCTTGCACTTCCCAGACTGCTGTGAATGACATGGGGCTGAGCTGCCTCCACAGCCTCTGGGTTAAGCTGCCAGGTGCTAAGAGGCAGCAACAGCCCAGAGTGCTCCCGAATCCTGCTATTCCACAGATTCCATCATCTCTGAAGCCTAGAAAATGTTCTGTATATGTGTCCAAAGGCCATCGACCCATGCCGTAGTGATGCCAGCACTTTGCGTGTACAAAGAAACGAGGACAATATTTGTTCAAAAATCACTCCACAAACAGACAAACAGCAAGATATGCTAGGATGCAATTAGAATTCTTTTCCAGAACCTGTTTCTCGTTATGGGAACTGCAGTTTTCACAGAGAAGACGGGATGGCGAGAGAAAGATCTTGCATCTGCTGTTCACGCCCCAGATGGCTGCCATGGACTGAGCTGAGCCAATCTGAAGCCACAAGCCAGGAGCTGGTTCGGGTCAACCTTGGGAGATGGGGGGCAGGGACTCAAGGACATGGGCCATCCTCTGCCACTTCCCCAGTCTCTAAGCAGGGAACTAGATGGGAGTTAGAGCGGCCAAGCCTTGAGGCAGCAGCCCTGTTGGATGCTGTCACTTAGGGTGGAAGATTATTAGCCTTTTGAGCAACGGCGCCAGACCCACAGCTGATAGGTTGCTAATTCCTCTTTGTACTCACACACACATGCGCACGCGCACGCACACACACACACACACACACACACACACACAAATAAGAGACTGATGTTTACGGAATAGGCAGATTGACAGAGGGGGAGAGAGCGGGAAAGCAAGAAAGGGAAAGCAGGATCTGCCATGTGCTAGTTCACTGCCCAAATGGCTGCCACAGCCAAGGCTGAGTGGATCTGAAGCCTGGAGTCAGGAGCTTCTTCTGGGTCTCCCAGGTGGATGCAGCCTCTCGAGTCTTTGGGCCACCCACCACTGCTTTCCAAGCCCATAAGCAGAGAGCTGAATGTGAACAGGTGCGCCTGGGACACAGACCACACCCATAATACATGCTGGCACTGCAAGGCCGAGGCATTGCCACTTAAGCCATAACTCCAGCCAGGGCTCAGGGTCAGGGTCAAGGTCAGGGTCAACATCAGCATCAGGGTCAGAGTCAGGGTCAGGGTTAGGGGTTACGGTGAGGGTTAGGGTTAGGGTTAGGGCTAGGGTTGGCCCTTCTATTTCCTCTTCAATGGCTCTGCAGGGCAAGACTATTTAACCACTGATGGAAGAACGTAATGCTTAAAAATACCTTGTCAAACTTTCATATCTCCAAACACTCTTCAAACACACACACACAATCATGCACACACACACACACACACACACACACACAAAGACACAGACACACCCACACTCAGAGAAGAGAAATTGCCTCCCTAGCAGAGCAGAGGGACACAAAGAAGAAAACGAAAGGCGCATTGCAGAGCAAAGTTTCCAAAATGCAATGGTGAATTTTGGTGAGAGGTAAGAAATATGGCAGGGTCTGCTCAAATTGCTAGCGACCCAAGGAGGATGCCTTCTTTTGCTCAGACAGAATCTGATGAAGCTTGACTGGATTTGTGATGCTCAGATGAACAGGCTGTATGCTAATCCCATGGTAGGGCCCTATATAAGGCCTCCGCCCTTCCCTCTCTGCCTTGCTGGTGCTCTGCTGGGAGCCTGCACTCTCCACGGCGGTTTGTCAAGCATCATCCAGCAGCATTTTTGTGCCTCTGGAGAAGCACACTACTTTGCACCAGACAGAAAGTCCTTCAGAACATGCAGGTGGAGCGGTGGCTGTCGATGCAGAAGACACAGCCCCAGACCCACAGAGCACTGACATCTCAGAAGATGGGCAAGCAGCGTATGGTCGCAGCTGGGCCCAGAGTTCCTCCAGCAGAGGAGGAGGACCCCAGGGTGAAGTGCAAGAACTGTGGCGCCTTTGGTCACATGGCCAGCAGCAGGAGGTGCCCCATCAAGCGCTGGGATGGGACCCTAGCCCTGTATCCCTTGAAGTCCAATGAAGAGAACCTGGGGCCACAGAAGATCCAGCAGTCCAAGGATTCTGGGCCCTTTACCAAGACAGTACAAGACAAGGAGGGACACAGGCGACAAGAGAAGCATTGCATAACTCCCCTCCAGACATGTCTCACCAAAGCCCAAGCAAGACAGCAACACCACCGTGAGAATGCGACTGACTCCTCTGAAAAGCTTCTGAGGACACCCAGTAGGCCGCGGCCTGTGCACACAAGCAAGAAGACAACCGGCATGAATCCTCTTCTCCAAGCTCAGGCAGAAGAGAGGTCTGCAGTCCCTGCGTCTCCTCTTCCCCAAGAGGCCTCCACGATGCAAGGCCGACCTCAAAGCATCCAATCTCATGCACCAGTCAGGTGTCCTGAGGGGTGGACACAGGCCAAGCCACAGGGTCCCGCACGCAGAATGTGTCCACGCTCCACTCTCGGCAGCATCATTCCAGGCAAGAGATCTGCCCATTGGCCCAGAGCTTCTTGGCAGACGGGCGCCAAGAGGCCAAGGCTCGCTGCTGCTGTCCCTGCATCACACAATGCCAGTCAGACCAGAGAGCCGGTGACTCTCCAAACACAACAGCCACTGCCACAGCCACAGCCACGGCCACTGCCACTGCCACTGCCACGGCCACTGCCACTGCCACTGCCAGCTACAGCAGGAGTTGCAAGGAAACCATCATGGCATGTGACCCAGAGCTCACCAAATCCAGAGCTCAGCGCTCATCAGCAGCCTCCAAGCAACAGACCTCAGCTGAAGCCTTCCCCGGACTGCACTGTCTCCCATGCCCCAAGTCCTGGCTCTGCCCCTCACCTGCAGTCCCTCAAGATGCTCCTCAGCAGAGTTCAGGGCAACCGGTGGAGCTGCACAATCATCAGCACTCCCTCCTCCCAGCCTCCTGAGGAGGCCGTTCCTCAACCACTGAAGACCCCCGTTGCAGATGACAGAGTGGGATCCTGCTCCAAATCCCCACTCAGCGTGCTCTATGAGGATCTCCAGGTCTCATCCTCTTCCGAGGACACTGACCAGGAGTGAGATGCCAAAGGGAAGGGAATGTGAACTTGGGCTAGAGGAAAGCTGCAAGCAGCAGGCTGTGCCTGCGCAATCACAGCGCCCTCAGGTGTTGGGCAGGAGCACCGCGGGGACCTCACAGAGTGTGAGGCTTCTTTGAATCCTGTTGGTTGTCATTCTTTGTCCGGTGCAAGCCCACTGGGAAGAATGGCTTTTCCACGAAGGTGAGGATGCTATGCAGTTGCTTGCAGGACACCTAGTGTGACACCTAGCACAGCTAGAAATCTGAGAAGCTCATCTGCACGGGTCTCCCAATGAAGCTTTGGGGGTCACGAGGGCTGGACTTTGGGCTCGAACTCTTGGAAGCAGGGCCCGGCCAGAGCTCCCAAGAGGAAGAGCTATCATGCCAAGATGCCGCTCCTGGTGTCCCAGGCACTTCACTCCGAGAGCCTTTCGCATGTATGTCTTGGCGGCAGGGTAGTGCACAAGTGAAGTGCATGGGTGTGCTCGTACAAAGGCTTTGTGCCCTGTGATCTTCTCTCTGAGTGAAATCCTACCTCTCATGCATCCCGCGGGTAAGGACATTCTCCCAAGTCTTCCGGCGCAGCCGGCATTGGATGCCAGCTCTGCCAGTGACCACTTGACCATTATGCCGGAGCACCGGCCTCCTGCAGAGGCTGGCAAGCGAGGGGCACAGGGTGTGGGCAACACTCGGGAGGCTGTCGCTTCGGTGCAGACCTGTAGGACTGTCAGATAGGTTGTCCACCACAATTTTGCTCCCGTGGAATGCACCAGATTGGGGAGGCAGAGACACACGATGTTTCCCAGGAAACACCGGGGTTCCCTCGAGCAGCCACATCTGGTTCCGGTTTGGATAGAAGCAGTGGACCCTGCCTTGCACTTCCCAGACTGCTGTGAATGACATGGGGCTGAGCTGCCTCCACAGCCTCTGGGTTAAGCTGCCAGGTGCTAAGAGGCAGCAACAGCCCAGAGTGCTCCCGAATCCTGCTATTCCACAGATTCCATCATCTCTGAAGCCTAGAAAATGTTCTGTATATGTGTCCAAAGGCCATCGACCCATGCCGTAGTGATGCCAGCACTTTGCGTGTACAAAGAAACGAGGACAATATTTGTTCAAAAATCACTCCACAAACAGACAAACAGCAAGATATGCTAGGATGCAATTAGAATTCTTTTCCAGAACCTGTTTCTCGTTATGGGAACTGCAGTTTTCACAGAGAAGACGGGATGGCGAGAGAAAGATCTTGCATCTGCTGTTCACGCCCCAGATGGCTGCCATGGACTGAGCTGAGCCAATCTGAAGCCACAAGCCAGGAGCTGGTTCGGGTCAACCTTGGGAGATGGGGGGCAGGGACTCAAGGACATGGGCCATCCTCTGCCACTTCCCCAGTCTCTAAGCAGGGAACTAGATGGGAGTTAGAGCGGCCAAGCCTTGAGGCAGCAGCCCTGTTGGATGCTGTCACTTAGGGTGGAAGATTATTAGCCTTTTGAGCAACGGCGCCAGACCCACAGCTGATAGGTTGCTAATTCCTCTTTGTACTCACACACACATGCGCACGCGCACGCACACACACACACACACACACACACACACACAAATAAGAGACTGATGTTTACGGAATAGGCAGATTGACAGAGGGGGAGAGAGCGGGAAAGCAAGAAAGGGAAAGCAGGATCTGCCATGTGCTAGTTCACTGCCCAAATGGCTGCCACAGCCAAGGCTGAGTGGATCTGAAGCCTGGAGTCAGGAGCTTCTTCTGGGTCTCCCAGGTGGATGCAGCCTCTCGAGTCTTTGGGCCACCCACCACTGCTTTCCAAGCCCATAAGCAGAGAGCTGAATGTGAACAGGTGCGCCTGGGACACAGACCACACCCATAATACATGCTGGCACTGCAAGGCCGAGGCATTGCCACTTAAGCCATAACTCCAGCCAGGGCTCAGGGTCAGGGTCAAGGTCAGGGTCAACATCAGCATCAGGGTCAGAGTCAGGGTCAGGGTTAGGGTTAGGGCTAGGGTTGGCCCTTCTATTTCCTCTTCAATGGCTCTGCAGGGCAAGACTATTTAACCACTGATGGAAGAACGTAATGCTTAAAAATACCTTGTCAAACTTTCATATCTCCAAACACTCTTCAAACACACACACACAATCATGCACACACACACACACACACACACACACACAAAGACACAGACACACCCACACTCAGAGAAGAGAAATTGCCTCCCTAGCAGAGCAGAGGGACACAAAGAAGAAAACGAAAGGCGCATTGCAGAGCAAAGTTTCCAAAATGCAATGGTGAATTTTGGTGAGAGGTAAGAAATATGGCAGGGTCTGCTCAAATTGCTAGCGACCCAAGGAGGATGCCTTCTTTTGCTCAGACAGAATCTGATGAAGCTTGACTGGATTTGTGATGCTCAGATGAACAGGCTGTATGCTAATCCCATGGTAGGGCCCTATATAAGGCCTCCGCCCTTCCCTCTCTGCCTTGCTGGTGCTCTGCTGGGAGCCTGCACTCTCCACGGCGGTTTGTCAAGCATCATCCAGCAGCATTTTTGTGCCTCTGGAGAAGCACACTACTTTGCACCAGACAGAAAGTCCTTCAGAACATGCAGGTGGAGCGGTGGCTGTCGATGCAGAAGACACAGCCCCAGACCCACAGAGCACTGACATCTCAGAAGATGGGCAAGCAGCGTATGGTCGCAGCTGGGCCCAGAGTTCCTCCAGCAGAGGAGGAGGACCCCAGGGTGAAGTGCAAGAACTGTGGCGCCTTTGGTCACATGGCCAGCAGCAGGAGGTGCCCCATCAAGCGCTGGGATGGGACCCTAGCCCTGTATCCCTTGAAGTCCAATGAAGAGAACCTGGGGCCACAGAAGATCCAGCAGTCCAAGGATTCTGGGCCCTTTACCAAGACAGTACAAGACAAGGAGGGACACAGGCGACAAGAGAAGCATTGCATAACTCCCCTCCAGACATGTCTCACCAAAGCCCAAGCAAGACAGCAACACCACCGTGAGAATGCGACTGACTCCTCTGAAAAGCTTCTGAGGACACCCAGTAGGCCGCGGCCTGTGCACACAAGCAAGAAGACAACCGGCATGAATCCTCTTCTCCAAGCTCAGGCAGAAGAGAGGTCTGCAGTCCCTGCGTCTCCTCTTCCCCAAGAGGCCTCCACGATGCAAGGCCGACCTCAAAGCATCCAATCTCATGCACCAGTCAGGTGTCCTGAGGGGTGGACACAGGCCAAGCCGCAGGGTCCCGCACGCAGAATGTGTCCACGCTCCACTCTCGGCAGCATCATTCCAGGCAAGAGATCTGCCCATTGGCCCAGAGCTTCTTGGCAGACGGGCGCCAAGAGGCCAAGGCTCGCTGCTGCTGTCCCTGCATCACACAATGCCAGTCAGACCAGAGAGCCGGTGACTCTCCAAACACAACAGCCACTGCCACAGCCACAGCCACGGCCACTGCCACTGCCACTGCCACTGCCACTGCCAGCTACAGCAGGAGTTGCAAGGAAACCATCATGGCATGTGACCCAGAGCTCACCAAATCCAGAGCTCAGCGCTCATCAGCAGCCTCCAAGCAACAGACCTCAGCTGAAGCCTTCCCCGGACTGCACTGTCTCCCATGCCCCAAGTCCTGGCTCTGCCCCTCACCTGCAGTCCCTCAAGATGCTCCTCAGCAGAGTTCAGGGCAACCGGTGGAGCTGCACAATCATCAGCACTCCCTCCTCCCAGCCTCCTGAGGAGGCTGTTCCTCGACCACTGAAGACCCCCGTTGCAGATGACAGAGTGGGATCCTGCTCCAAATCCCCACTCAGCGTGCTCTATGAGGATCTCCAGGTCTCATCCTCTTCCGAGGACACTGACCAGGAGTGAGATGCCAAAGGGAAGGGAATGTGAACTTGGGCTAGGGGAAAGCTGCAAGGAGCAGGCTGTGCCTGCGCAATCACAGCGCCCTCAGGTGTTGGGCAGGAGCACCGCGGGGACCTCACAGAGTGTGAGGCTTCTTTGAATCCTGTTGGTTGTCATTCTTTGTCCGGTGCAAGCCCACTGGGAAGAATGGCTTTTCCACGAAGGTGAGGATGCTATGCAGTTGCTTGCAGGACACCTAGTGTGACACCTAGCACAGCTAGAAATCTGAGAAGCTCATCTGCACGGGTCTCCCAATGAAGCTTTGGGGGTCACGAGGGCTGGACTTTGGGCTCGAACTCTTGGAAGCAGGGCCCGGCCAGAGCTCCCAAGAGGAAGAGCTATCATGCCAAGATGCCGCTCCTGGTGTCCCAGGCACTTCACTCCGAGAGCCTTTCGCATGTATGTCTTGGCGGCAGGGTAGTGCACAAGTGAAGTGCATGGGTGTGCCCGTACAAAGGCTTTGTGCCCTGTGATCTTCTCTCTGAGTGAAATCCTACCTCTCATGCATCCCGCGGGTAAGGACATTCTCCCAAGTCTTCCGGCGCAGCCGGCATTGGATGCCAGCTCTGCCAGTGACCACTTGACCATTATGCCGGAGCACCGGCCTCCTGCAGAGGCTGGCAAGCGAGGGGCACAGGGTGTGGGCAACACTCGGGAGGCTGTCGCTTCGGTGCAGACCTGTAGGACTGTCAGATAGGTTGTCCACCACAATTTTGCTCCCGTGGAATGCACCAGATTGGGGAGGCAGAGACACACGATGTTTCCCAGGAAACACCGGGGTTCCCTCGAGCAGCCACATCTGGTTCCGGTTTGGATAGAAGCAGTGGACCCTGCCTTGCACTTCCCAGACTGCTGTGAATGACATGGGGCTGAGCTGCCTCCACAGCCTCTGGGTTAAGCTGCCAGGTGCTAAGAGGCAGCAACAGCCCAGAGTGCTCCCGAATCCTGCTATTCCACAGATTCCATCATCTCTGAAGCCTAGAAAATGTTCTGTATATGTGTCCAAAGGCCATCGACCCATGCCGTAGTGATGCCAGCACTTTGCGTGTACAAAGAAACGAGGACAATATTTGTTCAAAAATCACTCCACAAACAGACAAACAGCAAGATATGCTAGGATGCAATTAGAATTCTTTTCCAGAACCTGTTTCTCGTTATGGGAACTGCAGTTTTCACAGAGAAGACGGGATGGCGAGAGAAAGATCTTGCATCTGCTGTTCACGCCCCAGATGGCTGCCATGGACTGAGCTGAGCCAATCTGAAGCCACAAGCCAGGAGCTGGTTCGGGTCAACCTTGGGAGATGGGGGGCAGGGACTCAAGGACATGGGCCATCCTCTGCCACTTCCCCAGTCTCTAAGCAGGGAACTAGATGGGAGTTAGAGCGGCCAAGCCTTGAGGCAGCAGCCCTGTTGGATGCTGTCACTTAGGGTGGAAGATTATTAGCCTTTTGAGCAACGGCGCCAGACCCACAGCTGATAGGTTGCTAATTCCTCTTTGTACTCACACACACATGCGCACGCGCACGCACACACACACACACACACACACACACACACACAAATAAGAGACTGATGTTTATGGAATAGGCAGATTGACAGAGGGGGAGAGAGCGGGAAAGCAAGAAAGGGAAAGCAGGATCTGCCATGTGCTAGTTCACTGCCCAAATGGCTGCCACAGCCAAGGCTGAGTGGATCTGAAGCCTGGAGTCAGGAGCTTCTTCTGGGTCTCCCAGGTGGATGCAGCCTCTCGAGTCTTTGGGCCACCCACCACTGCTTTCCAAGCCCATAAGCAGAGAGCTGAATGTGAACAGGTGCGCCTGGGACACAGACCACACCCATAATACATGCTGGCACTGCAAGGCCGAGGCATTGCCACTTAAGCCATAACTCCAGCCAGGGCTCAGGGTCAGGGTCAAGGTCAGGGTCAACATCAGCATCAGGGTCAGAGTCAGGGTCAGGGTTAGGGGTTACGGTGAGGGTTAGGGTTAGGGTTAGGGCTAGGGTTGGCCCTTCTATTTCCTCTTCAATGGCTCTGCAGGGCAAGACTATTTAACCACTGATGGAAGAACGTAATGCTTAAAAATACCTTGTCAAACTTTCATATCTCCAAACACTCTTCAAACACACACACACAATCATGCACACACACACACACACACACACACACACACACACACACAAAGACACAGACACACCCACACTCAGAGAAGAGAAATTGCCTCCCTAGCAGAGCAGAGGGACACAAAGAAGAAAACGAAAGGCGCATTGCAGAGCAAAGTTTCCAAAATGCAATGGTGAATTTTGGTGAGAGGTAAGAAATATGGCAGGGTCTGCTCAAATTGCTAGCGACCCAAGGAGGATGCCTTCTTTTGCTCAGACAGAATCTGATGAAGCTTGACTGGATTTGTGATGCTCAGATGAACAGGCTGTATGCTAATCCCATGGTAGGGCCCTATATAAGGCCTCCGCCCTTCCCTCTCTGCCTTGCTGGTGCTCTGCTGGGAGCCTGCACTCTCCACGGCGGTTTGTCAAGCATCATCCAGCAGCATTTTTGTGCCTCTGGAGAAGCACACTACTTTGCACCAGACAGAAAGTCCTTCAGAACATGCAGGTGGAGCGGTGGCTGTCGATGCAGAAGACACAGCCCCAGACCCACAGAGCACTGACATCTCAGAAGATGGGCAAGCAGCGTATGGTCGCAGCTGGGCCCAGAGTTCCTCCAGCAGAGGAGGAGGACCCCAGGGTGAAGTGCAAGAACTGTGGCGCCTTTGGTCACATGGCCAGCAGCAGGAGGTGCCCCATCAAGCGCTGGGATGGGACCCTAGCCCTGTATCCCTTGAAGTCCAATGAAGAGAACCTGGGGCCACAGAAGATCCAGCAGTCCAAGGATTCTGGGCCCTTTACCAAGACAGTACAAGACAAGGAGGGACACAGGCGACAAGAGAAGCATTGCATAACTCCCCTCCAGACATGTCTCACCAAAGCCCAAGCAAGACAGCAACACCACCGTGAGAATGCGACTGACTCCTCTGAAAAGCTTCTGAGGACACCCAGTAGGCCGCGGCCTGTGCACACAAGCAAGAAGACAACCGGCATGAATCCTCTTCTCCAAGCTCAGGCAGAAGAGAGGTCTGCAGTCCCTGCGTCTCCTCTTCCCCAAGAGGCCTCCACGATGCAAGGCCGACCTCAAAGCATCCAATCTCATGCACCAGTCAGGTGTCCTGAGGGGTGGACACAGGCCAAGCCGCAGGGTCCCGCACGCAGAATGTGTCCACGCTCCACTCTCGGCAGCATCATTCCAGGCAAGAGATCTGCCCATTGGCCCAGAGCTTCTTGGCAGACGGGCGCCAAGAGGCCAAGGCTCGCTGCTGCTGTCCCTGCATCACACAATGCCAGTCAGACCAGAGAGCCGGTGACTCTCCAAACACAACAGCCACTGCCACAGCCACAGCCACGGCCACTGCCACTGCCACGGCCACTGCCACTGCCACTGCCACTGCCAGCTACAGCAGGAGTTGCAAGGAAACCATCATGGCATGTGACCCAGAGCTCACCAAATCCAGAGCTCAGCGCTCATCAGCAGCCTCCAAGCAACAGACCTCAGCTGAAGCCTTCCCCGGACTGCACTGTCTCCCATGCCCCAAGTCCTGGCTCTGCCCCTCACCTGCAGTCCCTCAAGATGCTCCTCAGCAGAGTTCAGGGCAACCGGTGGAGCTGCACAATCATCAGCACTCCCTCCTCCCAGCCTCCTGAGGAGGCCGTTCCTCGACCACTGAAGACCCCCGTTGCAGATGACAGAGTGGGATCCTGCTCCAAATCCCCACTCAGCGTGCTCTATGAGGATCTCCAGGTCTCATCCTCTTCCGAGGACACTGACCAGGAGTGAGATGCCAAAGGGAAGGGAATGTGAACTTGGGCTAGGGGAAAGCTGCAAGCAGCAGGCTGTGCCTGCGCAATCACAGCGCCCTCAGGTGGAGAGGTGGCTGTCGATGCAGAAGACACAGCCCCAGACCCACAGAGCACTGACATCTCAGAAGATGGGCAAGCAGCGTATGGTCGCAGCTGGGCCCAGAGTTCCTCCAGCAGAGGAGGAGGACCCCAGGGTGAAGTGCAAGAACTGTGGCGCCTTTGGTCACATGGCCAGCAGCAGGAGGTGCCCCATCAAGCGCTGGGATGGGACCCTAGCCCTGTATCCCTTGAAGTCCAATGAAGAGAACCTGGGGCCACAGAAGATCCAGCAGTCCAAGGATTCTGGGCCCTTTACCAAGACAGTACAAGACAAGGAGGGACACAGGCGACAAGAGAAGCATTGCATAACTCCCCTCCAGACATGTCTCACCAAAGCCCAAGCAAGACAGCAACACCACCGTGAGAATGCGACTGACTCCTCTGAAAAGCTTCTGAGGACACCCAGTAGGCCGCGGCCTGTGCACACAAGCAAGAAGACAACCGGCATGAATCCTCTTCTCCAAGCTCAGGCAGAAGAGAGGTCTGCAGTCCCTGCGTCTCCTCTTCCCCAAGAGGCCTCCACGATGCAAGGCCGACCTCAAAGCATCCAATCTCATGCACCAGTCAGGTGTCCTGAGGGGTGGACACAGGCCAAGCCACAGGGTCCCGCACGCAGAATGTGTCCACGCTCCACTCTCGGCAGCATCATTCCAGGCAAGAGATCTGCCCATTGGCCCAGAGCTTCTTGGCAGACGGGCGCCAAGAGGCCAAGGCTCGCTGCTGCTGTCCCTGCATCACACAATGCCAGTCAGACCAGAGAGCCGGTGACTCTCCAAACACAACAGCCACTGCCACAGCCACAGCCACGGCCACTGCCACTGCCACTGCCACGGCCACTGCCACTGCCACTGCCAGCTACAGCAGGAGTTGCAAGGAAACCATCATGGCATGTGACCCAGAGCTCACCAAATCCAGAGCTCAGCGCTCATCAGCAGCCTCCAAGCAACAGACCTCAGCTGAAGCCTTCCCCGGACTGCACTGTCTCCCATGCCCCAAGTCCTGGCTCTGCCCCTCACCTGCAGTCCCTCAAGATGCTCCTCAGCAGAGTTCAGGGCAACCGGTGGAGCTGCACAATCATCAGCACTCCCTCCTCCCAGCCTCCTGAGGAGGCCGTTCCTCAACCACTGAAGACCCCCGTTGCAGATGACAGAGTGGGATCCTGCTCCAAATCCCCACTCAGCGTGCTCTATGAGGATCTCCAGGTCTCATCCTCTTCCGAGGACACTGACCAGGAGTGAGATGCCAAAGGGAAGGGAATGTGAACTTGGGCTAGGGGAAAGCTGCAAGCAGCAGGCTGTGCCTGCGCAATCACAGCGCCCTCAGGTGTTGGGCAGGAGCACCGCGGGGACCTCACAGAGTGTGAGGCTTCTTTGAATCCTGTTGGTTGTCATTCTTTGTCCGGTGCAAGCCCACTGGGAAGAATGGCTTTTCCACGAAGGTGAGGATGCTATGCAGTTGCTTGCAGGACACCTAGTGTGACACCTAGCACAGCTAGAAATCTGAGAAGCTCATCTGCACGGGTCTCCCAATGAAGCTTTGGGGGTCACGAGGGCTGGACTTTGGGCTCGAACTCTTGGAAGCAGGGCCCGGCCAGAGCTCCCAAGAGGAAGAGCTATCATGCCAAGATGCCGCTCCTGGTGTCCCAGGCACTTCACTCCGAGAGCCTTTCGCATGTATGTCTTGGCGGCAGGGTAGTGCACAAGTGAAGTGCATGGGTGTGCTCGTACAAAGGCTTTGTGCCCTGTGATCTTCTCTCTGAGTGAAATCCTACCTCTCATGCATCCCGCGGGTAAGGACATTCTCCCAAGTCTTCCGGCGCAGCCGGCATTGGATGCCAGCTCTGCCAGTGACCACTTGACCATTATGCCGGAGCACCGGCCTCCTGCAGAGGCTGGCAAGCGAGGGGCACAGGGTGTGGGCAACACTCGGGAGGCTGTCGCTTCGGTGCAGACCTGTAGGACTGTCAGATAGGTTGTCCACCACAATTTTGCTCCCGTGGAATGCACCAGATTGGGGAGGCAGAGACACACGATGTTTCCCAGGAAACACCGGGGTTCCCTCGAGCAGCCACATCTGGTTCCGGTTTGGATAGAAGCAGTGGACCCTGCCTTGCACTTCCCAGACTGCTGTGAATGACATGGGGCTGAGCTGCCTCCACAGCCTCTGGGTTAAGCTGCCAGGTGCTAAGAGGCAGCAACAGCCCAGAGTGCTCCCGAATCCTGCTATTCCACAGATTCCATCATCTCTGAAGCCTAGAAAATGTTCTGTATATGTGTCCAAAGGCCATCGACCCATGCCGTAGTGATGCCAGCACTTTGCGTGTACAAAGAAACGAGGACAATATTTGTTCAAAAATCACTCCACAAACAGACAAACAGCAAGATATGCTAGGATGCAATTAGAATTCTTTTCCAGAACCTGTTTCTCGTTATGGGAACTGCAGTTTTCACAGAGAAGACGGGATGGCGAGAGAAAGATCTTGCATCTGCTGTTCACGCCCCAGATGGCTGCCATGGACTGAGCTGAGCCAATCTGAAGCCACAAGCCAGGAGCTGGTTCGGGTCAACCTTGGGAGATGGGGGGCAGGGACTCAAGGACATGGGCCATCCTCTGCCACTTCCCCAGTCTCTAAGCAGGGAACTAGATGGGAGTTAGAGCGGCCAAGCCTTGAGGCAGCAGCCCTGTTGGATGCTGTCACTTAGGGTGGAAGATTATTAGCCTTTTGAGCAACGGCGCCAGACCCACAGCTGATAGGTTGCTAATTCCTCTTTGTACTCACACACACATGCGCACGCGCACGCACACACACACACACACACACACACACACACAAATAAGAGACTGATGTTTACGGAATAGGCAGATTGACAGAGGGGGAGAGAGCGGGAAAGCAAGAAAGGGAAAGCAGGATCTGCCATGTGCTAGTTCACTGCCCAAATGGCTGCCACAGCCAAGGCTGAGTGGATCTGAAGCCTGGAGTCAGGAGCTTCTTCTGGGTCTCCCAGGTGGATGCAGCCTCTCGAGTCTTTGGGCCACCCACCACTGCTTTCCAAGCCCATAAGCAGAGAGCTGAATGTGAACAGGTGCGCCTGGGACACAGACCACACCCATAATACATGCTGGCACTGCAAGGCCGAGGCATTGCCACTTAAGCCATAACTCCAGCCAGGGCTCAGGGTCAGGGTCAAGGTCAGGGTCAACATCAGCATCAGGGTCAGAGTCAGGGTCAGGGTTAGGGGTTACGGTGAGGGTTAGGGTTAGGGTTAGGGCTAGGGTTGGCCCTTCTATTTCCTCTTCAATGGCTCTGCAGGGCAAGACTATTTAACCACTGATGGAAGAACGTAATGCTTAAAAATACCTTGTCAAACTTTCATATCTCCAAACACTCTTCAAACACACACACACAATCATGCACACACACACACACACACACACACACACAAAGACACAGACACACCCACACTCAGAGAAGAGAAATTGCCTCCCTAGCAGAGCAGAGGGACACAAAGAAGAAAACGAAAGGCGCATTGCAGAGCAAAGTTTCCAAAATGCAATGGTGAATTTTGGTGAGAGGTAAGAAATATGGCAGGGTCTGCTCAAATTGCTAGCGACCCAAGGAGGATGCCTTCTTTTGCTCAGACAGAATCTGATGAAGCTTGACTGGATTTGTGATGCTCAGATGAACAGGCTGTATGCTAATCCCATGGTAGGGCCCTATATAAGGCCTCCGCCCTTCCCTCTCTGCCTTGCTGGTGCTCTGCTGGGAGCCTGCACTCTCCACGGCGGTTTGTCAAGCATCATCCAGCAGCATTTTTGTGCCTCTGGAGAAGCACACTACTTTGCACCAGACAGAAAGTCCTTCAGAACATGCAGGTGGAGCGGTGGCTGTCGATGCAGAAGACACAGCCCCAGACCCACAGAGCACTGACATCTCAGAAGATGGGCAAGCAGCGTATGGTCGCAGCTGGGCCCAGAGTTCCTCCAGCAGAGGAGGAGGACCCCAGGGTGAAGTGCAAGAACTGTGGCGCCTTTGGTCACATGGCCAGCAGCAGGAGGTGCCCCATCAAGCGCTGGGATGGGACCCTAGCCCTGTATCCCTTGAAGTCCAATGAAGAGAACCTGGGGCCACAGAAGATCCAGCAGTCCAAGGATTCTGGGCCCTTTACCAAGACAGTACAAGACAAGGAGGGACACAGGCGACAAGAGAAGCATTGCATAACTCCCCTCCAGACATGTCTCACCAAAGCCCAAGCAAGACAGCAACACCACCGTGAGAATGCGACTGACTCCTCTGAAAAGCTTCTGAGGACACCCAGTAGGCCGCGGCCTGTGCACACAAGCAAGAAGACAACCGGCATGAATCCTCTTCTCCAAGCTCAGGCAGAAGAGAGGTCTGCAGTCCCTGCGTCTCCTCTTCCCCAAGAGGCCTCCACGATGCAAGGCCGACCTCAAAGCATCCAATCTCATGCACCAGTCAGGTGTCCTGAGGGGTGGACACAGGCCAAGCCACAGGGTCCCGCACGCAGAATGTGTCCACGCTCCACTCTCGGCAGCATCATTCCAGGCAAGAGATCTGCCCATTGGCCCAGAGCTTCTTGGCAGACGGGCGCCAAGAGGCCAAGGCTCGCTGCTGCTGTCCCTGCATCACACAATGCCAGTCAGACCAGAGAGCCGGTGACTCTCCAAACACAACAGCCACTGCCACAGCCACAGCCACGGCCACTGCCACTGCCACTGCCACGGCCACTGCCACTGCCACTGCCAGCTACAGCAGGAGTTGCAAGGAAACCATCATGGCATGTGACCCAGAGCTCACCAAATCCAGAGCTCAGCGCTCATCAGCAGCCTCCAAGCAACAGACCTCAGCTGAAGCCTTCCCCGGACTGCACTGTCTCCCATGCCCCAAGTCCTGGCTCTGCCCCTCACCTGCAGTCCCTCAAGATGCTCCTCAGCAGAGTTCAGGGCAACCGGTGGAGCTGCACAATCATCAGCACTCCCTCCTCCCAGCCTCCTGAGGAGGCCGTTCCTCAACCACTGAAGACCCCCGTTGCAGATGACAGAGTGGGATCCTGCTCCAAATCCCCACTCAGCGTGCTCTATGAGGATCTCCAGGTCTCATCCTCTTCCGAGGACACTGACCAGGAGTGAGATGCCAAAGGGAAGGGAATGTGAACTTGGGCTAGAGGAAAGCTGCAAGCAGCAGGCTGTGCCTGCGCAATCACAGCGCCCTCAGGTGTTGGGCAGGAGCACCGCGGGGACCTCACAGAGTGTGAGGCTTCTTTGAATCCTGTTGGTTGTCATTCTTTGTCCGGTGCAAGCCCACTGGGAAGAATGGCTTTTCCACGAAGGTGAGGATGCTATGCAGTTGCTTGCAGGACACCTAGTGTGACACCTAGCACAGCTAGAAATCTGAGAAGCTCATCTGCACGGGTCTCCCAATGAAGCTTTGGGGGTCACGAGGGCTGGACTTTGGGCTCGAACTCTTGGAAGCAGGGCCCGGCCAGAGCTCCCAAGAGGAAGAGCTATCATGCCAAGATGCCGCTCCTGGTGTCCCAGGCACTTCACTCCGAGAGCCTTTCGCATGTATGTCTTGGCGGCAGGGTAGTGCACAAGTGAAGTGCATGGGTGTGCTCGTACAAAGGCTTTGTGCCCTGTGATCTTCTCTCTGAGTGAAATCCTACCTCTCATGCATCCCGCGGGTAAGGACATTCTCCCAAGTCTTCCGGCGCAGCCGGCATTGGATGCCAGCTCTGCCAGTGACCACTTGACCATTATGCCGGAGCACCGGCCTCCTGCAGAGGCTGGCAAGCGAGGGGCACAGGGTGTGGGCAACACTCGGGAGGCTGTCGCTTCGGTGCAGACCTGTAGGACTGTCAGATAGGTTGTCCACCACAATTTTGCTCCCGTGGAATGCACCAGATTGGGGAGGCAGAGACACACGATGTTTCCCAGGAAACACCGGGGTTCCCTCGAGCAGCCACATCTGGTTCCGGTTTGGATAGAAGCAGTGGACCCTGCCTTGCACTTCCCAGACTGCTGTGAATGACATGGGGCTGAGCTGCCTCCACAGCCTCTGGGTTAAGCTGCCAGGTGCTAAGAGGCAGCAACAGCCCAGAGTGCTCCCGAATCCTGCTATTCCACAGATTCCATCATCTCTGAAGCCTAGAAAATGTTCTGTATATGTGTCCAAAGGCCATCGACCCATGCCGTAGTGATGCCAGCACTTTGCGTGTACAAAGAAACGAGGACAATATTTGTTCAAAAATCACTCCACAAACAGACAAACAGCAAGATATGCTAGGATGCAATTAGAATTCTTTTCCAGAACCTGTTTCTCGTTATGGGAACTGCAGTTTTCACAGAGAAGACGGGATGGCGAGAGAAAGATCTTGCATCTGCTGTTCACGCCCCAGATGGCTGCCATGGACTGAGCTGAGCCAATCTGAAGCCACAAGCCAGGAGCTGGTTCGGGTCAACCTTGGGAGATGGGGGGCAGGGACTCAAGGACATGGGCCATCCTCTGCCACTTCCCCAGTCTCTAAGCAGGGAACTAGATGGGAGTTAGAGCGGCCAAGCCTTGAGGCAGCAGCCCTGTTGGATGCTGTCACTTAGGGTGGAAGATTATTAGCCTTTTGAGCAACGGCGCCAGACCCACAGCTGATAGGTTGCTAATTCCTCTTTGTACTCACACACACATGCGCACGCGCACGCACACACACACACACACACACACACACACACAAATAAGAGACTGATGTTTACGGAATAGGCAGATTGACAGAGGGGGAGAGAGCGGGAAAGCAAGAAAGGGAAAGCAGGATCTGCCATGTGCTAGTTCACTGCCCAAATGGCTGCCACAGCCAAGGCTGAGTGGATCTGAAGCCTGGAGTCAGGAGCTTCTTCTGGGTCTCCCAGGTGGATGCAGCCTCTCGAGTCTTTGGGCCACCCACCACTGCTTTCCAAGCCCATAAGCAGAGAGCTGAATGTGAACAGGTGCGCCTGGGACACAGACCACACCCATAATACATGCTGGCACTGCAAGGCCGAGGCATTGCCACTTAAGCCATAACTCCAGCCAGGGCTCAGGGTCAGGGTCAAGGTCAGGGTCAACATCAGCATCAGGGTCAGAGTCAGGGTCAGGGTTAGGGGTTACGGTGAGGGTTAGGGTTAGGGTTAGGGCTAGGGTTGGCCCTTCTATTTCCTCTTCAATGGCTCTGCAGGGCAAGACTATTTAACCACTGATGGAAGAACGTAATGCTTAAAAATACCTTGTCAAACTTTCATATCTCCAAACACTCTTCAAACACACACACACAATCATGCACACACACACACACACACACACACACACACACAAAGACACAGACACACCCACACTCAGAGAAGAGAAATTGCCTCCCTAGCAGAGCAGAGGGACACAAAGAAGAAAACGAAAGGCGCATTGCAGAGCAAAGTTTCCAAAATGCAATGGTGAATTTTGGTGAGAGGTAAGAAATATGGCAGGGTCTGCTCAAATTGCTAGCGACCCAAGGAGGATGCCTTCTTTTGCTCAGACAGAATCTGATGAAGCTTGACTGGATTTGTGATGCTCAGATGAACAGGCTGTATGCTAATCCCATGGTAGGGCCCTATATAAGGCCTCCGCCCTTCCCTCTCTGCCTTGCTGGTGCTCTGCTGGGAGCCTGCACTCTCCACGGCGGTTTGTCAAGCATCATCCAGCAGCATTTTTGTGCCTCTGGAGAAGCACACTACTTTGCACCAGACAGAAAGTCCTTCAGAACATGCAGGTGGAGCGGTGGCTGTCGATGCAGAAGACACAGCCCCAGACCCACAGAGCACTGACATCTCAGAAGATGGGCAAGCAGCGTATGGTCGCAGCTGGGCCCAGAGTTCCTCCAGCAGAGGAGGAGGACCCCAGGGTGAAGTGCAAGAACTGTGGCGCCTTTGGTCACATGGCCAGCAGCAGGAGGTGCCCCATCAAGCGCTGGGATGGGACCCTAGCCCTGTATCCCTTGAAGTCCAATGAAGAGAACCTGGGGCCACAGAAGATCCAGCAGTCCAAGGATTCTGGGCCCTTTACCAAGACAGTACAAGACAAGGAGGGACACAGGCGACAAGAGAAGCATTGCATAACTCCCCTCCAGACATGTCTCACCAAAGCCCAAGCAAGACAGCAACACCACCGTGAGAATGCGACTGACTCCTCTGAAAAGCTTCTGAGGACACCCAGTAGGCCGCGGCCTGTGCACACAAGCAAGAAGACAACCGGCATGAATCCTCTTCTCCAAGCTCAGGCAGAAGAGAGGTCTGCAGTCCCTGCGTCTCCTCTTCCCCAAGAGGCCTCCACGATGCAAGGCCGACCTCAAAGCATCCAATCTCATGCACCAGTCAGGTGTCCTGAGGGGTGGACACAGGCCAAGCCGCAGGGTCCCGCACGCAGAATGTGTCCACGCTCCACTCTCGGCAGCATCATTCCAGGCAAGAGATCTGCCCATTGGCCCAGAGCTTCTTGGCAGACGGGCGCCAAGAGGCCAAGGCTCGCTGCTGCTGTCCCTGCATCACACAATGCCAGTCAGACCAGAGAGCCGGTGACTCTCCAAACACAACAGCCACTGCCACAGCCACAGCCACGGCCACTGCCACTGCCACGGCCACTGCCACTGCCACTGCCACTGCCAGCTACAGCAGGAGTTGCAAGGAAACCATCATGGCATGTGACCCAGAGCTCACCAAATCCAGAGCTCAGCGCTCATCAGCAGCCTCCAAGCAACAGACCTCAGCTGAAGCCTTCCCCGGACTGCACTGTCTCCCATGCCCCAAGTCCTGGCTCTGCCCCTCACCTGCAGTCCCTCAAGATGCTCCTCAGCAGAGTTCAGGGCAACCGGTGGAGCTGCACAATCATCAGCACTCCCTCCTCCCAGCCTCCTGAGGAGGCCGTTCCTCGACCACTGAAGACCCCCGTTGCAGATGACAGAGTGGGATCCTGCTCCAAATCCCCACTCAGCGTGCTCTATGAGGATCTCCAGGTCTCATCCTCTTCCGAGGACACTGACCAGGAGTGAGATGCCAAAGGGAAGGGAATGTGAACTTGGGCTAGGGGAAAGCTGCAAGCAGCAGGCTGTGCCTGCGCAATCACAGCGCCCTCAGGTGTTGGGCAGGAGCACCGCGGGGACCTCACAGAGTGTGAGGCTTCTTTGAATCCTGTTGGTTGTCATTCTTTGTCCGGTGCAAGCCCACTGGGAAGAATGGCTTTTCCACGAAGGTGAGGATGCTATGCAGTTGCTTGCAGGACACCTAGTGTGACACCTAGCACAGCTAGAAATCTGAGAAGCTCATCTGCACGGGTCTCCCAATGAAGCTTTGGGGGTCACGAGGGCTGGACTTTGGGCTCGAACTCTTGGAAGCAGGGCCCGGCCAGAGCTCCCAAGAGGAAGAGCTATCATGCCAAGATGCCGCTCCTGGTGTCCCAGGCACTTCACTCCGAGAGCCTTTCGCATGTATGTCTTGGCGGCAGGGTAGTGCACAAGTGAAGTGCATGGGTGTGCTCGTACAAAGGCTTTGTGCCCTGTGATCTTCTCTCTGAGTGAAATCCTACCTCTCATGCATCCCGCGGGTAAGGACATTCTCCCAAGTCTTCCGGCGCAGCCGGCATTGGATGCCAGCTCTGCCAGTGACCACTTGACCATTATGCCGGAGCACCGGCCTCCTGCAGAGGCTGGCAAGCAAGGGGCACAGGGTGTGGGCAACACTCGGGAGGCTGTCGCTTCGGTGCAGACCTGTAGGACTGTCAGATAGGTTGTCCACCACAATTTTGCTCCCGTGGAATGCACCAGATTGGGGAGGCAGAGACACACGATGTTTCCCAGGAAACACCGGGGTTCCCTCGAGCAGCCACATCTGGTTCCGGTTTGGATAGAAGCAGTGGACCCTGCCTTGCACTTCCCAGACTGCTGTGAATGACATGGGGCTGAGCTGCCTCCACAGCCTCTGGGTTAAGCTGCCAGGTGCTAAGAGGCAGCAACAGCCCAGAGTGCTCCCGAATCCTGCTATTCCACAGATTCCATCATCTCTGAAGCCTAGAAAATGTTCTGTATATGTGTCCAAAGGCCATCGACCCATGCCGTAGTGATGCCAGCACTTTGCGTGTACAAAGAAACGAGGACAATATTTGTTCAAAAATCACTCCACAAACAGACAAACAGCAAGATATGCTAGGATGCAATTAGAATTCTTTTCCAGAACCTGTTTCTCGTTATGGGAACTGCAGTTTTCACAGAGAAGACGGGATGGCGAGAGAAAGATCTTGCATCTGCTGTTCACGCCCCAGATGGCTGCCATGGACTGAGCTGAGCCAATCTGAAGCCACAAGCCAGGAGCTGGTTCGGGTCAACCTTGGGAGATGGGGGGCAGGGACTCAAGGACATGGGCCATCCTCTGCCACTTCCCCAGTCTCTAAGCAGGGAACTAGATGGGAGTTAGAGCGGCCAAGCCTTGAGGCAGCAGCCCTGTTGGATGCTGTCACTTAGGGTGGAAGATTATTAGCCTTTTGAGCAACGGCGCCAGACCCACAGCTGATAGGTTGCTAATTCCTCTTTGTACTCACACACACATGCGCACGCGCACGCACACACACACACACACACACACACACACACAAATAAGAGACTGATGTTTACGGAATAGGCAGATTGACAGAGGGGGAGAGAGCGGGAAAGCAAGAAAGGGAAAGCAGGATCTGCCATGTGCTAGTTCACTGCCCAAATGGCTGCCACAGCCAAGGCTGAGTGGATCTGAAGCCTGGAGTCAGGAGCTTCTTCTGGGTCTCCCAGGTGGATGCAGCCTCTCGAGTCTTTGGGCCACCCACCACTGCTTTCCAAGCCCATAAGCAGAGAGCTGAATGTGAACAGGTGCGCCTGGGACACAGACCACACCCATAATACATGCTGGCACTGCAAGGCCGAGGCATTGCCACTTAAGCCATAACTCCAGCCAGGGCTCAGGGTCAGGGTCAAGGTCAGGGTCAACATCAGCATCAGGGTCAGAGTCAGGGTCAGGGTTAGGGGTTACGGTGAGGGTTAGGGTTAGGGTTAGGGCTAGGGTTGGCCCTTCTATTTCCTCTTCAATGGCTCTGCAGGGCAAGACTATTTAACCACTGATGGAAGAACGTAATGCTTAAAAATACCTTGTCAAACTTTCATATCTCCAAACACTCTTCAAACACACACACACAATCATGCACACACACACACACACACACACACACACAAAGACACAGACACACCCACACTCAGAGAAGAGAAATTGCCTCCCTAGCAGAGCAGAGGGACACAAAGAAGAAAACGAAAGGCGCATTGCAGAGCAAAGTTTCCAAAATGCAATGGTGAATTTTGGTGAGAGGTAAGAAATATGGCAGGGTCTGCTCAAATTGCTAGCGACCCAAGGAGGATGCCTTCTTTTGCTCAGACAGAATCTGATGAAGCTTGACTGGATTTGTGATGCTCAGATGAACAGGCTGTATGCTAATCCCATGGTAGGGCCCTATATAAGGCCTCCGCCCTTCCCTCTCTGCCTTGCTGGTGCTCTGCTGGGAGCCTGCACTCTCCACGGCGGTTTGTCAAGCATCATCCAGCAGCATTTTTGTGCCTCTGGAGAAGCACACTACTTTGCACCAGACAGAAAGTCCTTCAGAACATGCAGGTGGAGCGGTGGCTGTCGATGCAGAAGACACAGCCCCAGACCCACAGAGCACTGACATCTCAGAAGATGGGCAAGCAGCGTATGGTCGCAGCTGGGCCCAGAGTTCCTCCAGCAGAGGAGGTGGACCCCAGGGTGAAGTGCAAGAACTGTGGCGCCTTTGGTCACATGGCCAGCAGCAGGAGGTGCCCCATCAAGCGCTGGGATGGGACCCTAGCCCTGTATCCCTTGAAGTCCAATGAAGAGAACCTGGGGCCACAGAAGATCCAGCAGTCCAAGGATTCTGGGCCCTTTACCAAGACAGTACAAGACAAGGAGGGACACAGGCGACAAGAGAAGCATTGCATAACTCCCCTCCAGACATGTCTCACCAAAGCCCAAGCAAGACAGCAACACCACCGTGAGAATGCGACTGACTCCTCTGAAAAGCTTCTGAGGACACCCAGTAGGCCACGGCCTGTGCACACAAGCAAGAAGACAACCGGCATGAATCCTCTTCTCCAAGCTCAGGCAGAAGAGAGGTCTGCAGTCCCTGCGTCTCCTCTTCCCCAAGAGGCCTCCACGATGCAAGGCCGACCTCAAAGCATCCAATCTCATGCACCAGTCAGGTGTCCTGAGGGGTGGACACAGGCCAAGCCGCAGGGTCCCGCACGCAGAATGTGTCCACGCTCCACTCTCGGCAGCATCATTCCAGGCAAGAGATCTGCCCATTGGCCCAGAGCTTCTTGGCAGACGGGCGCCAAGAGGCCAAGGCTCGCTGCTGCTGTCCCTGCATCACACAATGCCAGTCAGACCAGAGAGCCGGTGACTCTCCAAACACAACAGCCACTGCCACAGCCACAGCCACGGCCACTGCCACTGCCACGGCCACTGCCACTGCCACTGCCACTGCCAGCTACAGCAGGAGTTGCAAGGAAACCATCATGGCATGTGACCCAGAGCTCACCAAATCCAGAGCTCAGCGCTCATCAGCAGCCTCCAAGCAACAGACCTCAGCTGAAGCCTTCCCCGGACTGCACTGTCTCCCATGCCCCAAGTCCTGGCTCTGCCCCTCACCTGCAGTCCCTCAAGATGCTCCTCAGCAGAGTTCAGGGCAACCGGTGGAGCTGCACAATCATCAGCACTCCCTCCTCCCAGCCTCCTGAGGAGGCCGTTCCTCGACCACTGAAGACCCCCGTTGCAGATGACAGAGTGGGATCCTGCTCCAAATCCCCACTCAGCGTGCTCTATGAGGATCTCCAGGTCTCATCCTCTTCCGAGGACACTGACCAGGAGTGAGATGCCAAAGGGAAGGGAATGTGAACTTGGGCTAGGGGAAAGCTGCAAGCAGCAGGCTGTGCCTGCGCAATCACAGCGCCCTCAGGTGTTGGGCAGGAGCACCGCGGGGACCTCACAGAGTGTGAGGCTTCTTTGAATCCTGTTGGTTGTCATTCTTTGTCCGGTGCAAGCCCACTGGGAAGAATGGCTTTTCCACGAAGGTGAGGATGCTATGCAGTTGCTTGCAGGACACCTAGTGTGACACCTAGCACAGCTAGAAATCTGAGAAGCTCATCTGCACGGGTCTCCCAATGAAGCTTTGGGGGTCACGAGGGCTGGACTTTGGGCTCGAACTCTTGGAAGCAGGGCCCAGCCAGAGCTCCCAAGAGGAAGAGCTATCATGCCAAGATGCCGCTCCTGGTGTCCCAGGCACTTCACTCCGAGAGCCTTTCGCATGTATGTCTTGGCGGCAGGGTAGTGCACAAGTGAAGTGCATGGGTGTGCTCGTACAAAGGCTTTGTGCCCTGTGATCTTCTCTCTGAGTGAAATCCTACCTCTCATGCATCCCGCGGGTAAGGACATTCTCCCAAGTCTTCCGGCGCAGCCGGCATTGGATGCCAGCTCTGCCAGTGACCACTTGACCATTATGCCGGAGCACCGGCCTCCTGCAGAGGCTGGCAAGCGAGGGGCACAGGGTGTGGGCAACACTCGGGAGGCTGTCGCTTCGGTGCAGACCTGTAGGACTGTCAGATAGGTTGTCCACCACAATTTTGCTCCCGTGGAATGCACCAGATTGGGGAGGCAGAGACACACGATGTTTCCCAGGAAACACCGGGGTTCCCTCGAGCAGCCACATCTGGTTCCGGTTTGGATAGAAGCAGTGGACCCTGCCTTGCACTTCCCAGACTGCTGTGAATGACATGGGGCTGAGCTGCCTCCACAGCCTCTGGGTTAAGCTGCCAGGTGCTAAGAGGCAGCAACAGCCCAGAGTGCTCCCGAATCCTGCTATTCCACAGATTCCATCATCTCTGAAGCCTAGAAAATGTTCTGTATATGTGTCCAAAGGCCATCGACCCATGCCGTAGTGATGCCAGCACTTTGCGTGTACAAAGAAACGAGGACAATATTTGTTCAAAAATCACTCCACAAACAGACAAACAGCAAGATATGCTAGGATGTAATTAGAATTCTTTTCCAGAACCTGTTTCTCGTTATGGGAACTGCAGTTTTCACAGAGAAGACGGGATGGTGAGAGAAAGATCTTGCATCTGCTGTTCACGCCCCAGATGGCTGCCATGGACTGAGCTGAGCCAATCTGAAGCCACAAGCCAGGAGCTGGTTCGGGTCAACCTTGGGAGATGGGGGGCAGGGACTCAAGGACATGGGCCATCCTCTGCCACTTCCCCAGTCTCTAAGCAGGGAACTAGATGGGAGTTAGAGCGGCCAAGCCTTGAGGCAGCAGCCCTGTTGGATGCTGTCACTTAGGGTGGAAGATTATTAGCCTTTTGAGCAACGGCGCCAGACCCACAGCTGATAGGTTGCTAATTCCTCTTTGTACTCACACACACATGCGCACGCGCACGCACACGCACACACACACACACACACACACACACACACACAAATAAGAGACTGATGTTTACGGAATAGGCAGATTGACAGAGGGGGAGAGAGCGGGAAAGCAAGAAAGGGAAAGCAGGATCTGCCATGTGCTAGTTCACTGCCCAAATGGCTGCCACAGCCAAGGCTGAGTGGATCTGAAGCCTGGAGTCAGGAGCTTCTTCTGGGTCTCCCAGGTGGATGCAGCCTCTCGAGTCTTTGGGCCACCCACCACTGCTTTCCAAGCCCATAAGCAGAGAGCTGAATGTGAACAGGTGCGCCTGGGACACAGACCACACCCATAATACATGCTGGCACTGCAAGGCCGAGGCATTGCCACTTAAGCCATAACTCCAGCCAGGGCTCAGGGTCAGGGTCAAGGTCAGGGTCAACATCAGCATCAGGGTCAGAGTCAGGGTCAGGGTTAGGGGTTACGGTGAGGGTTAGGGTTAGGGTTAGGGCTAGGGTTGGCCCTTCTATTTCCTCTTCAATGGCTCTGCAGGGCAAGACTATTTAACCACTGATGGAAGAACGTAATGCTTAAAAATACCTTGTCAAACTTTCATATCTCCAAACACTCTTCAAACACACACACACAATCATGCACACACACACACACACACACACACACACAAAGACACAGACACACCCACACTCAGAGAAGAGAAATTGCCTCCCTAGCAGAGCAGAGGGACACAAAGAAGAAAATGAAAGGCGCATTGCAGAGCAAAGTTTCCAAAATGCAATGGTGAATTTTGGTGAGAGGTAAGAAATATGGCAGGGTCTGCTCAAATTGCTAGCGACCCAAGGAGGATGCCTTCTTTTGCTCAGACAGAATCTGATGAAGCTTGACTGGATTTGTGATGCTCAGATGAACAGGCTGTATGCTAATCCCATGGTAGGGCCCTATATAAGGCCTCCGCCCTTCCCTCTCTGCCTTGCTGGTGCTCTGCTGGGAGCCTGCACTCTCCACGGCGGTTTGTCAAGCATCATCCAGCAGCATTTTTGTGCCTCTGGAGAAGCACACTACTTTGCACCAGACAGAAAGTCCTTCAGAACATGCAGGTGGAGCGGTGGCTGTCGATGCAGAAGACACAGCCCCAGACCCACAGAGCACTGACATCTCAGAAGATGGGCAAGCAGCGTATGGTCGCAGCTGGGCCCAGAGTTCCTCCAGCAGAGGAGGAGGACCCCAGGGTGAAGTGCAAGAACTGTGGCGCCTTTGGTCACATGGCCAGCAGCAGGAGGTGCCCCATCAAGCGCTGGGATGGGACCCTAGCCCTGTATCCCTTGAAGTCCAATGAAGAGAACCTGGGGCCACAGAAGATCCAGCAGTCCAAGGATTCTGGGCCCTTTACCAAGACAGTACAAGACAAGGAGGGACACAGGCGACAAGAGAAGCATTGCATAACTCCCCTCCAGACATGTCTCACCAAAGCCCAAGCAAGACAGCAACACCACCGTGAGAATGCGACTGACTCCTCTGAAAAGCTTCTGAGAACACCCAGTAGGCCGCGGCCTGTGCACACAAGCAAGAAGACAACCGGCATGAATCCTCTTCTCCAAGCTCAGGCAGAAGAGAGGTCTGCAGTCCCTGCGTCTCCTCTTCCCCAAGAGGCCTCCACGATGCAAGGCCGACCTCAAAGCATCCAATCTCATGCACCAGTCAGGTGTCCTGAGGGGTGGACACAGGCCAAGCCGCAGGGTCCCGCACGCAGAATGTGTCCACGCTCCACTCTCGGCAGCATCATTCCAGGCAAGAGATCTGCCCATTGGCCCAGAGCTTCTTGGCAGACGGGCGCCAAGAGGCCAAGGCTCGCTGCTGCTGTCCCTGCATCACACAATGCCAGTCAGACCAGAGAGCCGGTGACTCTCCAAACACAACAGCCACTGCCACAGCCACGGCCACTGCCACTGCCACGGCCACTGCCACTGCCACTGCCACTGCCAGCTACAGCAGGAGTTGCAAGGAAACCATCATGGCATGTGACCCAGAGCTCACCAAATCCAGAGCTCAGCGCTCATCAGCAGCCTCCAAGCAACAGACCTCAGCTGAAGCCTTCCCCGGACTGCACTGTCTCCCATGCCCCAAGTCCTGGCTCTGCCCCTCACCTGCAGTCCCTCAAGATGCTCCTCAGCAGAGTTCAGGGCAACCGGTGGAGCTGCACAATCATCAGCACTCCCTCCTCCCAGCCTCCTGAGGAGGCCGTTCCTCGACCACTGAAGACCCCCGTTGCAGATGACAGAGTGGGATCCTGCTCCAAATCCCCCCTCAGCGTGCTCTATGAGGATCTCCAGGTCTCATCCTCTTCCGAGGACACTGACCAGGAGTGAGATGCCAAAGGGAAGGGAATGTGAACTTGGGCTAGGGGAAAGCTGCAAGGAGCAGGCTGTGCCTGCGCAATCACAGCGCCCTCAGGTGTTGGGCAGGAGCACCGCGGGGACCTCACAGAGTGTGAGGCTTCTTTGAATCCTGTTGGTTGTCATTCTTTGTCCGGTGCAAGCCCACTGGGAAGAATGGCTTTTCCACGAAGGTGAGGATGCTATGCAGTTGCTTGCAGGACACCTAGTGTGACACCTAGCACAGCTAGAAATCTGAGAAGCTCATCTGCACGGGTCTCCCAATGAAGCTTTGGGGGTCACGAGGGCTGGACTTTGGGCTCGAACTCTTGGAAGCAGGGCCCGGCCAGAGCTCCCAAGAGGAAGAGCTATCATGCCAAGATGCCGCTCCTGGTGTCCCAGGCACTTCACTCCGAGAGCCTTTCGCATGTATGTCTTGGCGGCAGGGTAGTGCACAAGTGAAGTGCATGGGTGTGCCCGTACAAAGGCTTTGTGCCCTGTGATCTTCTCTCTGAGTGAAATCCTACCTCTCATGCATCCCGCGGGTAAGGACATTCTCCCAAGTCTTCCGGCGCAGCCGGCATTGGATGCCAGCTCTGCCAGTGACCACTTGACCATTATGCCGGAGCACCGGCCTCCTGCAGAGGCTGGCAAGCGAGGGGCACAGGGTGTGGGCAACACTCGGGAGGCTGTCGCTTCGGTGCAGACCTGTAGGACTGTCAGATAGGTTGTCCACCACAATTTTGCTCCCGTGGAATGCACCAGATTGGGGAGGCAGAGACACACGATGTTTCCCAGGAAACACCGGGGTTCCCTCGAGCAGCCACATCTGGTTCCGGTTTGGATAGAAGCAGTGGACCCTGCCTTGCACTTCCCAGACTGCTGTGAATGACATGGGGCTGAGCTGCCTCCACAGCCTCTGGGTTAAGCTGCCAGGTGCTAAGAGGCAGCAACAGCCCAGAGTGCTCCCGAATCCTGCTATTCCACAGATTCCATCATCTCTGAAGCCTAGAAAATGTTCTGTATATGTGTCCAAAGGCCATCGACCCATGCCGTAGTGATGCCAGCACTTTGCGTGTACAAAGAAACGAGGACAATATTTGTTCAAAAATCACTCCACAAACAGACAAACAGCAAGATATGCTAGGATGCAATTAGAATTCTTTTCCAGAACCTGTTTCTCGTTATGGGAACTGCAGTTTTCACAGAGAAGACGGGATGGCGAGAGAAAGATCTTGCATCTGCTGTTCACGCCCCAGATGGCTGCCATGGACTGAGCTGAGCCAATCTGAAGCCACAAGCCAGGAGCTGGTTCGGGTCAACCTTGGGAGATGGGGGGCAGGGACTCAAGGACATGGGCCATCCTCTGCCACTTCCCCAGTCTCTAAGCAGGGAACTAGATGGGAGTTAGAGCGGCCAAGCCTTGAGGCAGCAGCCCTGTTGGATGCTGTCACTTAGGGTGGAAGATTATTAGCCTTTTGAGCAACGGCGCCAGACCCACAGCTGATAGGTTGCTAATTCCTCTTTGTACTCACACACACATGCGCACGCGCACGCACACACACACACACACACACACACACACAAATAAGAGACTGATGTTTATGGAATAGGCAGATTGACAGAGGGGGAGAGAGCGGGAAAGCAAGAAAGGGAAAGCAGGATCTGCCATGTGCTAGTTCACTGCCCAAATGGCTGCCACAGCCAAGGCTGAGTGGATCTGAAGCCTGGAGTCAGGAGCTTCTTCTGGGTCTCCCAGGTGGATGCAGCCTCTCGAGTCTTTGGGCCACCCACCACTGCTTTCCAAGCCCATAAGCAGAGAGCTGAATGTGAACAGGTGCGCCTGGGACACAGACCACACCCATAATACATGCTGGCACTGCAAGGCCGAGGCATTGCCACTTAAGCCATAACTCCAGCCAGGGCTCAGGGTCAGGGTCAAGGTCAGGGTCAACATCAGCATCAGGGTCAGAGTCAGGGTCAGGGTTAGGGGTTACGGTGAGGGTTAGGGTTAGGGTTAGGGCTAGGGTTGGCCCTTCTATTTCCTCTTCAATGGCTCTGCAGGGCAAGACTATTTAACCACTGATGGAAGAACGTAATGCTTAAAAATACCTTGTCAAACTTTCATATCTCCAAACACTCTTCAAACACACACACACAATCATGCACACACACACACACACACACACACACACAAAGACACAGACACACCCACACTCAGAGAAGAGAAATTGCCTCCCTAGCAGAGCAGAGGGACACAAAGAAGAAAACGAAAGGCGCATTGCAGAGCAAAGTTTCCAAAATGCAATGGTGAATTTTGGTGAGAGGTAAGAAATATGGCAGGGTCTGCTCAAATTGCTAGCGACCCAAGGAGGATGCCTTCTTTTGCTCAGACAGAATCTGATGAAGCTTGACTGGATTTGTGATGCTCAGATGAACAGGCTGTATGCTAATCCCATGGTAGGGCCCTATATAAGGCCTCCGCCCTTCCCTCTCTGCCTTGCTGGTGCTCTGCTGGGAGCCTGCACTCTCCACGGCGGTTTGTCAAGCATCATCCAGCAGCATTTTTGTGCCTCTGGAGAAGCACACTACTTTGCACCAGACAGAAAGTCCTTCAGAACATGCAGGTGGAGCGGTGGCTGTCGATGCAGAAGACACAGCCCCAGACCCACAGAGCACTGACATCTCAGAAGATGGGCAAGCAGCGTATGGTCGCAGCTGGGCCCAGAGTTCCTCCAGCAGAGGAGGAGGACCCCAGGGTGAAGTGCAAGAACTGTGGCGCCTTTGGTCACATGGCCAGCAGCAGGAGGTGCCCCATCAAGCGCTGGGATGGGACCCTAGCCCTGTATCCCTTGAAGTCCAATGAAGAGAACCTGGGGCCACAGAAGATCCAGCAGTCCAAGGATTCTGGGCCCTTTACCAAGACAGTACAAGACAAGGAGGGACACAGGCGACAAGAGAAGCATTGCATAACTCCCCTCCAGACATGTCTCACCAAAGCCCAAGCAAGACAGCAACACCACCGTGAGAATGCGACTGACTCCTCTGAAAAGCTTCTGAGAACACCCAGTAGGCCGCGGCCTGTGCACACAAGCAAGAAGACAACCGGCATGAATCCTCTTCTCCAAGCTCAGGCAGAAGAGAGGTCTGCAGTCCCTGCGTCTCCTCTTCCCCAAGAGGCCTCCACGATGCAAGGCCGACCTCAAAGCATCCAATCTCATGCACCAGTCAGGTGTCCTGAGGGGTGGACACAGGCCAAGCCGCAGGGTCCCGCACGCAGAATGTGTCCACGCTCCACTCTCGGCAGCATCATTCCAGGCAAGAGATCTGCCCATTGGCCCAGAGCTTCTTGGCAGACGGGCGCCAAGAGGCCAAGGCTCGCTGCTGCTGTCCCTGCATCACACAATGCCAGTCAGACCAGAGAGCCGGTGACTCTCCAAACACAACAGCCACTGCCACAGCCACGGCCACTGCCACTGCCACGGCCACTGCCACTGCCACTGCCAGCTACAGCAGGAGTTGCAAGGAAACCATCATGGCATGTGACCCAGAGCTCACCAAATCCAGAGCTCAGCGCTCATCAGCAGCCTCCAAGCAACAGACCTCAGCTGAAGCCTTCCCCGGACTGCACTGTCTCCCATGCCCCAAGTCCTGGCTCTGCCCCTCACCTGCAGTCCCTCAAGATGCTCCTCAGCAGAGTTCAGGGCAACCGGTGGAGCTGCACAATCATCAGCACTCCCTCCTCCCAGCCTCCTGAGGAGGCCGTTCCTCGACCACTGAAGACCCCCGTTGCAGATGACAGAGTGGGATCCTGCTCCAAATCCCCACTCAGCGTGCTCTATGAGGATCTCCAGGTCTCATCCTCTTCCGAGGACACTGACCAGGAGTGAGATGCCAAAGGGAAGGGAATGTGAACTTGGGCTAGGGGAAAGCTGCAAGCAGCAGGCTGTGCCTGCGCAATCACAGCGCCCTCAGGTGTTGGGCAGGAGCACCGCGGGGACCTCACAGAGTGTGAGGCTTCTTTGAATCCTGTTGGTTGTCATTCTTTGTCCGGTGCAAGCCCACTGGGAAGAATGGCTTTTCCACGAAGGTGAGGATGCTATGCAGTTGCTTGCAGGACACCTAGTGTGACACCTAGCACAGCTAGAAATCTGAGAAGCTCATCTGCACGGGTCTCCCAATGAAGCTTTGGGGGTCACGAGGGCTGGACTTTGGGCTCGAACTCTTGGAAGCAGGGCCCGGCCAGAGCTCCCAAGAGGAAGAGCTATCATGCCAAGATGCCGCTCCTGGTGTCCCAGGCACTTCACTCCGAGAGCCTTTCGCATGTATGTCTTGGCGGCAGGGTAGTGCACAAGTGAAGTGCATGGGTGTGCCCGTACAAAGGCTTTGTGCCCTGTGATCTTCTCTCTGAGTGAAATCCTACCTCTCATGCATCCCGCGGGTAAGGACATTCTCCCAAGTCTTCCGGCGCAGCCGGCATTGGATGCCAGCTCTGCCAGTGACCACTTGACCATTATGCCGGAGCACCGGCCTCCTGCAGAGGCTGGCAAGCGAGGGGCACAGGGTGTGGGCAACACTCGGGAGGCTGTCGCTTCGGTGCAGACCTGTAGGACTGTCAGATAGGTTGTCCACCACAATTTTGCTCCCGTGGAATGCACCAGATTGGGGAGGCAGAGACACACGATGTTTCCCAGGAAACACCGGGGTTCCCTCGAGCAGCCACATCTGGTTCCGGTTTGGATAGAAGCAGTGGACCCTGCCTTGCACTTCCCAGACTGCTGTGAATGACATGGGGCTGAGCTGCCTCCACAGCCTCTGGGTTAAGCTGCCAGGTGCTAAGAGGCAGCAACAGCCCAGAGTGCTCCCGAATCCTGCTATTCCACAGATTCCATCATCTCTGAAGCCTAGAAAATGTTCTGTATATGTGTCCAAAGGCCATCGACCCATGCCGTAGTGATGCCAGCACTTTGCGTGTACAAAGAAACGAGGACAATATTTGTTCAAAAATCACTCCACAAACAGACAAACAGCAAGATATGCTAGGATGCAATTAGAATTCTTTTCCAGAACCTGTTTCTCGTTATGGGAACTGCAGTTTTCACAGAGAAGACGGGATGGCGAGAGAAAGATCTTGCATCTGCTGTTCACGCCCCAGATGGCTGCCATGGACTGAGCTGAGCCAATCTGAAGCCACAAGCCAGGAGCTGGTTCGGGTCAACCTTGGGAGATGGGGGGCAGGGACTCAAGGACATGGGCCATCCTCTGCCACTTCCCCAGTCTCTAAGCAGGGAACTAGATGGGAGTTAGAGCGGCCAAGCCTTGAGGCAGCAGCCCTGTTGGATGCTGTCACTTAGGGTGGAAGATTATTAGCCTTTTGAGCAACGGCGCCAGACCCACAGCTGATAGGTTGCTAATTCCTCTTTGTACTCACACACACATGCGCACGCACACACACACACACACACACACACACACACAAATAAGAGACTGATGTTTATGGAATAGGCAGATTGACAGAGGGGGAGAGAGCGGGAAAGCAAGAAAGGGAAAGCAGGATCTGCCATGTGCTAGTTCACTGCCCAAATGGCTGCCACAGCCAAGGCTGAGTGGATCTGAAGCCTGGAGTCAGGAGCTTCTTCTGGGTCTCCCAGGTGGATGCAGCCTCTCGAGTCTTTGGGCCACCCACCACTGCTTTCCAAGCCCATAAGCAGAGAGCTGAATGTGAACAGGTGCGCCTGGGACCCAGACCACACCCATAATACATGCTGGCACTGCAAGGCCGAGGCATTGCCACTTAAGCCATAACTCCAGCCAGGGCTCAGGGTCAGGGTCAAGGTCAGGGTCAACATCAGCATCAGGGTCAGAGTCAGGGTCAGGGTTAGGGGTTACGGTGAGGGTTAGGGTTAGGGTTAGGGCTAGGGTTGGCCCTTCTATTTCCTCTTCAATGGCTCTGCAGGGCAAGACTATTTAACCACTGATGGAAGAACGTAATGCTTAAAAATACCTTGTCAAACTTTCATATCTCCAAACACTCTTCAAACACACACACACAATCATGCACACACACACACACACACACACACACACAAAGACACAGACACACCCACACTCAGAGAAGAGAAATTGCCTCCCTAGCAGAGCAGAGGGACACAAAGAAGAAAATGAAAGGCGCATTGCAGAGCAAAGTTTCCAAAATGCAATGGTGAATTTTGGTGAGAGGTAAGAAATATGGCAGGGTCTGCTCAAATTGCTAGCGACCCAAGGAGGATGCCTTCTTTTGCTCAGACAGAATCTGATGAAGCTTGACTGGATTTGTGATGCTCAGATGAACAGGCTGTATGCTAATCCCATGGTAGGGCCCTATATAAGGCCTCCGCCCTTCCCTCTCTGCCTTGCTGGTGCTCTGCTGGGAGCCTGCACTCTCCACGGCGGTTTGTCAAGCATCATCCAGCAGCATTTTTGTGCCTCTGGAGAAGCACACTACTTTGCACCAGACAGAAAGTCCTTCAGAACATGCAGGTGGAGCGGTAGCTGTCGATGCAGAAGACACAGCCCCAGACCCACAGAGCACTGACATCTCAGAAGATGGGCAAGCAGCGTATGGTCGCAGCTGGGCCCAGAGTTCCTCCAGCAGAGGAGGAGGACCCCAGGGTGAAGTGCAAGAACTGTGGCGCCTTTGGTCACATGGCCAGCAGCAGGAGGTGCCCCATCAAGCGCTGGGATGGGACCCTAGCCCTGTATCCCTTGAAGTCCAATGAAGAGAACCTGGGGCCACAGAAGATCCAGCAGTCCAAGGATTCTGGGCCCTTTACCAAGACAGTACAAGACAAGGAGGGACACAGGCGACAAGAGAAGCATTGCATAACTCCCCTCCAGACATGTCTCACCAAAGCCCAAGCAAGACAGCAACACCACCGTGAGAATGCGACTGACTCCTCTGAAAAGCTTCTGAGGACACCCAGTAGGCCGCGGCCTGTGCACACAAGCAAGAAGACAACCGGCATGAATCCTCTTCTCCAAGCTCAGGCAGAAGAGAGGTCTGCAGTCCCTGCGTCTCCTCTTCCCCAAGAGGCCTCCACGATGCAAGGCCGACCTCAAAGCATCCAATCTCATGCACCAGTCAGGTGTCCTGAGGGGTGGACACAGGCCAAGCCGCAGGGTCCCGCACGCAGAATGTGTCCACGCTCCACTCTCGGCAGCATCATTCCAGGCAAGAGATCTGCCCATTGGCCCAGAGCTTCTTGGCAGACGGGCGCCAAGAGGCCAAGGCTCGCTGCTGCTGTCCCTGCATCACACAATGCCAGTCAGACCAGAGAGCCGGTGACTCTCCAAACACAACAGCCACTGCCACAGCCACAGCCACGGCCACTGCCACTGCCACGGCCACTGCCACTGCCACTGCCACTGCCAGCTACAGCAGGAGTTGCAAGGAAACCATCATGGCATGTGACCCAGAGCTCACCAAATCCAGAGCTCAGCGCTCATCAGCAGCCTCCAAGCAACAGACCTCAGCTGAAGCCTTCCCCGGACTGCACTGTCTCCCATGCCCCAAGTCCTGGCTCTGCCCCTCACCTGCAGTCCCTCAAGATGCTCCTCAGCAGAGTTCAGGGCAACCGGTGGAGCTGCACAATCATCAGCACTCCCTCCTCCCAGCCTCCTGAGGAGGCCGTTCCTCGACCACTGAAGACCCCCGTTGCAGATGACAGAGTGGGATCCTGCTCCAAATCCCCACTCAGCGTGCTCTATGAGGATCTCCAGGTCTCATCCTCTTCCGAGGACACTGACCAGGAGTGAGATGCCAAAGGGAAGGGAATGTGAACTTGGGCTAGGGGAAAGCTGCAAGCAGCAGGCTGTGCCTGCGCAATCACAGCGCCCTCAGGTGTTGGGCAGGAGCACCGCGGGGACCTCACAGAGTGTGAGGCTTCTTTGAATCCTGTTGGTTGTCATTCTTTGTCCGGTGCAAGCCCACTGGGAAGAATGGCTTTTCCACGAAGGTGAGGATGCTATGCAGTTGCTTGCAGGACACCTAGTGTGACACCTAGCACAGCTAGAAATCTGAGAAGCTCATCTGCACGGGTCTCCCAATGAAGCTTTGGGGGTCACGAGGGCTGGACTTTGGGCTCGAACTCTTGGAAGCAGGGCCCGGCCAGAGCTCCCAAGAGGAAGAGCTATCATGCCAAGATGCCGCTCCTGGTGTCCCAGGCACTTCACTCCGAGAGCCTTTCGCATGTATGTCTTGGCGGCAGGGTAGTGCACAAGTGAAGTGCATGGGTGTGCTCGTACAAAGGCTTTGTGCCCTGTGATCTTCTCTCTGAGTGAAATCCTACCTCTCATGCATCCCGCAGGTAAGGACATTCTCCCAAGTCTTCCGGCGCAGCCGGCATTGGATGCCAGCTCTGCCAGTGACCACTTGACCATTATGCCGGAGCACCGGCCTCCTGCAGAGGCTGGCAAGCGAGGGGCACAGGGTGTGGGCAACACTCGGGAGGCTGTCGCTTCGGTGCAGACCTGTAGGACTGTCAGATAGGTTGTCCACCACAATTTTGCTCCCGTGGAATGCACCAGATTGGGGAGGCAGAGACACACGATGTTTCCCAGGAAACACCGGGGTTCCCTCGAGCAGCCACATCTGGTTCCGGTTTGGATAGAAGCAGTGGACCCTGCCTTGCACTTCCCAGACTGCTGTGAATGACATGGGGCTGAGCTGCCTCCACAGCCTCTGGGTTAAGCTGCCAGGTGCTAAGAGGCAGCAACAGCCCAGAGTGCTCCCGAATCCTGCTATTCCACAGATTCCATCATCTCTGAAGCCTAGAAAATGTTCTGTATATGTGTCCAAAGGCCATCGACCCATGCCGTAGTGATGCCAGCACTTTGCGTGTACAAAGAAACGAGGACAATATTTGTTCAAAAATCACTCCACAAACAGACAAACAGCAAGATATGCTAGGATGCAATTAGAATTCTTTTCCAGAACCTGTTTCTCGTTATGGGAACTGCAGTTTTCACAGAGAAGACGGGATGGCGAGAGAAAGATCTTGCATCTGCTGTTCACGCCCCAGATGGCTGCCATGGACTGAGCTGAGCCAATCTGAAGCCACAAGCCAGGAGCTGGTTCGGGTCAACCTTGGGAGATGGGGGGCAGGGACTCAAGGACATGGGCCATCCTCTGCCACTTCCCCAGTCTCTAAGCAGGGAACTAGATGGGAGTTAGAGCGGCCAAGCCTTGAGGCAGCAGCCCTGTTGGATGCTGTCACTTAGGGTGGAAGATTATTAGCCTTTTGAGCAACGGCGCCAGACCCACAGCTGATAGGTTGCTAATTCCTCTTTGTACTCACACACACATGCGCACGCGCACGCACACACACACACACACACACACACACACACAAATAAGAGACTGATGTTTATGGAATAGGCAGATTGACAGAGGGGGAGAGAGCGGGAAAGCAAGAAAGGGAAAGCAGGATCTGCCATGTGCTAGTTCACTGCCCAAATGGCTGCCACAGCCAAGGCTGAGTGGATCTGAAGCCTGGAGTCAGGAGCTTCTTCTGGGTCTCCCAGGTGGATGCAGCCTCTCGAGTCTTTGGGCCACCCACCACTGCTTTCCAAGCCCATAAGCAGAGAGCTGAATGTGAACAGGTGCGCCTGGGACACAGACCACACCCATAATACATGCTGGCACTGCAAGGCCGAGGCATTGCCACTTAAGCCATAACTCCAGCCAGGGCTCAGGGTCAGGGTCAAGGTCAGGGTCAACATCAGCATCAGGGTCAGAGTCAGGGTCAGGGTTAGGGGTTACGGTGAGGGTTAGGGTTAGGGTTAGGGTTAGGGCTAGGGCTAGCCCTTCTATTTCCTCTTCAATGGCTCTGCAGGGCAAGACTATTTAACCACTGATGGAAGAACGTAATGCTTAAAAATACCTTGTCAAACTTTCATATCTCCAAACACTCTTCAAACACACACACACAATCATGCACACACACACACACACACACACACACACAAAGACACAGACACACCCACACTCAGAGAAGAGAAATTGCCTCCCTAGCAGAGCAGAGGGACACAAAGAAGAAAATGAAAGGCGCATTGCAGAGCAAAGTTTCCAAAATGCAATGGTGAATTTTGGTGAGAGGTAAGAAATATGGCAGGGTCTGCTCAAATTGCTAGCGACCCAAGGAGGATGCCTTCTTTTGCTCAGACAGAATCTGATGAAGCTTGACTGGATTTGTGATGCTCAGATGAACAGGCTGTATGCTAATCCCATGGTAGGGCCCTATATAAGGCCTCCGCCCTTCCCTCTCTGCCTTGCTGGTGCTCTGCTGGGAGCCTGCACTCTCCACGGCGGTTTGTCAAGCATCATCCAGCAGCATTTTTGTGCCTCTGGAGAAGCACACTACTTTGCACCAGACAGAAAGTCCTTCAGAACATGCAGGTGGAGCGGTGGCTGTCGATGCAGAAGACACAGCCCCAGACCCACAGAGCACTGACATCTCAGAAGATGGGCAAGCAGCGTATGGTCGCAGCTGGGCCCAGAGTTCCTCCAGCAGAGGAGGAGGACCCCAGGGTGAAGTGCAAGAACTGTGGCGCCTTTGGTCACATGGCCAGCAGCAGGAGGTGCCCCATCAAGCGCTGGGATGGGACCCTAGCCCTGTATCCCTTGAAGTCCAATGAAGAGAACCTGGGGCCACAGAAGATCCAGCAGTCCAAGGATTCTGGGCCCTTTACCAAGACAGTACAAGACAAGGAGGGACACAGGCGACAAGAGAAGCATTGCATAACTCCCCTCCAGACATGTCTCACCAAAGCCCAAGCAAGACAGCAACACCACCGTGAGAATGCGACTGACTCCTCTGAAAAGCTTCTGAGGACACCCAGTAGGCCGCGGCCTGTGCACACAAGCAAGAAGACAACCGGCATGAATCCTCTTCTCCAAGCTCAGGCAGAAGAGAGGTCTGCAGTCCCTGCGTCTCCTCTTCCCCAAGAGGCCTCCACGATGCAAGGCCGACCTCAAAGCATCCAATCTCATGCACCAGTCAGGTGTCCTGAGGGGTGGACACAGGCCAAGCCGCAGGGTCCCGCACGCAGAATGTGTCCACGCTCCACTCTCGGCAGCATCATTCCAGGCAAGAGATCTGCCCATTGGCCCAGAGCTTCTTGGCAGACGGGCGCCAAGAGGCCAAGGCTCGCTGCTACTGTCCCTGCATCACACAATGCCAGTCAGACCAGAGAGCCGGTGACTCTCCAAACACAACAGCCACTGCCACAGCCACAGCCACGGCCACTGCCACTGCCACGGCCACTGCCACTGCCACTGCCACTGCCAGCTACAGCAGGAGTTGCAAGGAAACCATCATGGCATGT
The DNA here is from genome assembly GCF_030435755.1 of Ochotona princeps. Lineage (NCBI taxonomy): Eukaryota > Metazoa > Chordata > Mammalia > Lagomorpha > Ochotonidae > Ochotona > Ochotona princeps. The sequence goes on from NW_026698629.1 coordinate 158,897, forward strand.
GACCCAGAGCTCACCAAATCCAGAGCTCAGCGCTCATCAGCAGCCTCCAAGCAACAGACCTCAGCTGAAGCCTTCCCCGGACTGCACTGTCTCCCATGCCCCAAGTCCTGGCTCTGCCCCTCACCTGCAGTCCCTCAAGATGCTCCTCAGCAGAGTTCAGGGCAACCGGTGGAGCTGCACAATCATCAGCACTCCCTCCTCCCAGCCTCCTGAGGAGGCTGTTCCTCGACCACTGAAGACCCCCGTTGCAGATGACAGAGTGGGATCCTGCTCCAAATCCCCACTCAGCGTGCTCTATGAGGATCTCCAGGTCTCATCCTCTTCCGAGGACACTGACCAGGAGTGAGATGCCAAAGGGAAGGGAATGTGAACTTGGGCTAGGGGAAAGCTGCAAGCAGCAGGCTGTGCCTGCGCAATCACAGCGCCCTCAGGTGTTGGGCAGGAGCACCGCGGGGACCTCACAGAGTGTGAGGCTTCTTTGAATCCTGTTGGTTGTCATTCTTTGTCCGGTGCAAGCCCACTGGGAAGAATGGCTTTTCCACGAAGGTGAGGATGCTATGCAGTTGCTTGCAGGACACCTAGTGTGACACCTAGCACAGCTAGAAATCTGAGAAGCTCATCTGCACGGGTCTCCCAATGAAGCTTTGGGGGTCACGAGGGCTGGACTTTGGGCTCGAACTCTTGGAAGCAGGGCCCGGCCAGAGCTCCCAAGAGGAAGAGCTATCATGCCAAGATGCCGCTCCTGGTGTCCCAGGCACTTCACTCCGAGAGCCTTTCGCATGTATGTCTTGGCGGCAGGGTAGTGCACAAGTGAAGTGCATGGGTGTGCTCGTACAAAGGCTTTGTGCCCTGTGATCTTCTCTCTGAGTGAAATCCTACCTCTCATGCATCCCGCGGGTAAGGACATTCTCCCAAGTCTTCCGGCGCAGCCGGCATTGGATGCCAGCTCTGCCAGTGACCACTTGACCATTATGCCGGAGCACCGGCCTCCTGCAGAGGCTGGCAAGCGAGGGGCACAGGGTGTGGGCAACACTCGGGAGGCTGTCGCTTCGGTGCAGACCTGTAGGACTGTCAGATAGGTTGTCCACCACAATTTTGCTCCCGTGGAATGCACCAGATTGGGGAGGCAGAGACACACGATGTTTCCCAGGAAACACCGGGGTTCCCTCGAGCAGCCACATCTGGTTCCGGTTTGGATAGAAGCAGTGGACCCTGCCTTGCACTTCCCAGACTGCTGTGAATGACATGGGGCTGAGCTGCCTCCACAGCCTCTGGGTTAAGCTGCCAGGTGCTAAGAGGCAGCAACAGCCCAGAGTGCTCCCGAATCCTGCTATTCCACAGATTCCATCATCTCTGAAGCCTAGAAAATGTTCTGTATATGTGTCCAAAGGCCATCGACCCATGCCGTAGTGATGCCAGCACTTTGCGTGTACAAAGAAACGAGGACAATATTTGTTCAAAAATCACTCCACAAACAGACAAACAGCAAGATATGCTAGGATGCAATTAGAATTCTTTTCCAGAACCTGTTTCTCGTTATGGGAACTGCAGTTTTCACAGAGAAGACGGGATGGCGAGAGAAAGATCTTGCATCTGCTGTTCACGCCCCAGATGGCTGCCATGGACTGAGCTGAGCCAATCTGAAGCCACAAGCCAGGAGCTGGTTCGGGTCAACCTTGGGAGATGGGGGGCAGGGACTCAAGGACATGGGCCATCCTCTGCCACTTCCCCAGTCTCTAAGCAGGGAACTAGATGGGAGTTAGAGCGGCCAAGCCTTGAGGCAGCAGCCCTGTTGGATGCTGTCACTTAGGGTGGAAGATTATTAGCCTTTTGAGCAACGGCGCCAGACCCACAGCTGATAGGTTGCTAATTCCTCTTTGTACTCACACACACATGTGCACGCGCACGCACACACACACACACACACACACACACACAAATAAGAGACTGATGTTTATGGAATAGGCAGATTGACAGAGGGGGAGAGAGCGGGAAAGCAAGAAAGGGAAAGCAGGATCTGCCATGTGCTAGTTCACTGCCCAAATGGCTGCCACAGCCAAGGCTGAGTGGATCTGAAGCCTGAAGCCTGGAGTCAGGAGCTTCTTCTGGGTCTCCCAGGTGGATGCAGCCTCTCGAGTCTTTGGGCCACCCACCACTGCTTTCCAAGCCCATAAGCAGAGAGCTGAATGTGAACAGGTGCGCCTGGGACACAGACCACACCCATAATACATGCTGGCACTGCAAGGCCGAGGCATTGCCACTTAAGCCATAACTCCAGCCAGGGCTCAGGGTCAGGGTCAAGGTCAGGGTCAACATCAGCATCAGGGTCAGAGTCAGGGTCAGGGTTAGGGGTTACGGTGAGGGTTAGGGTTAGGGTTAGGGCTAGGGTTGGCCCTTCTATTTCCTCTTCAATGGCTCTGCAGGGCAAGACTATTTAACCACTGATGGAAGAACGTAATGCTTAAAAATACCTTGTCAAACTTTCATATCTCCAAACACTCTTCAAACACACACACACAATCATGCACACACACACACACACACACACACACACAAAGACACAGACACACCCACACTCAGAGAAGAGAAATTGCCTCCCTAGCAGAGCAGAGGGACACAAAGAAGAAAATGAAAGGCGCATTGCAGAGCAAAGTTTCCAAAATGCAATGGTGAATTTTGGTGAGAGGTAAGAAATATGGCAGGGTCTGCTCAAATTGCTAGCGACCCAAGGAGGATGCCTTCTTTTGCTCAGACAGAATCTGATGAAGCTTGACTGGATTTGTGATGCTCAGATGAACAGGCTGTATGCTAATCCCATGGTAGGGCCCTATATAAGGCCTCCGCCCTTCCCTCTCTGCCTTGCTGGTGCTCTGCTGGGAGCCTGCACTCTCCACGGCGGTTTGTCAAGCATCATCCAGCAGCATTTTTGTGCCTCTGGAGAAGCACACTACTTTGCACCAGACAGAAAGTCCTTCAGAACATGCAGGTGGAGCGGTGGCTGTCGATGCAGAAGACACAGCCCCAGACCCACAGAGCACTGACATCTCAGAAGATGGGCAAGCAGCGTATGGTCGCAGCTGGGCCCAGAGTTCCTCCAGCAGAGGAGGAGGACCCCAGGGTGAAGTGCAAGAACTGTGGCGCCTTTGGTCACATGGCCAGCAGCAGGAGGTGCCCCATCAAGCGCTGGGATGGGACCCTAGCCCTGTATCCCTTGAAGTCCAATGAAGAGAACCTGGGGCCACAGAAGATCCAGCAGTCCAAGGATTCTGGGCCCTTTACCAAGACAGTACAAGACAAGGAGGGACACAGGCGACAAGAGAAGCATTGCATAACTCCCCTCCAGACATGTCTCACCAAAGCCCAAGCAAGACAGCAACACCACCGTGAGAATGCGACTGACTCCTCTGAAAAGCTTCTGAGGACACCCAGTAGGCCGCGGCCTGTGCACACAAGCAAGAAGACAACCGGCATGAATCCTCTTCTCCAAGCTCAGGCAGAAGAGAGGTCTGCAGTCCCTGCGTCTCCTCTTCCCCAAGAGGCCTCCACGATGCAAGGCCGACCTCAAAGCATCCAATCTCATGCACCAGTCAGGTGTCCTGAGGGGTGGACACAGGCCAAGCCGCAGGGTCCCGCACGCAGAATGTGTCCACGCTCCACTCTCGGCAGCATCATTCCAGGCAAGAGATCTGCCCATTGGCCCAGAGCTTCTTGGCAGACGGGCGCCAAGAGGCCAAGGCTCGCTGCTGCTGTCCCTGCATCACACAATGCCAGTCAGACCAGAGAGCCGGTGACTCTCCAAACACAACAGCCACTGCCACAGCCACAGCCACGGCCACTGCCACTGCCACGGCCACTGCCACTGCCACTGCCACTGCCAGCTACAGCAGGAGTTGCAAGGAAACCATCATGGCATGTGACCCAGAGCTCACCAAATCCAGAGCTCAGCGCTCATCAGCAGCCTCCAAGCAACAGACCTCAGCTGAAGCCTTCCCCGGACTGCACTGTCTCCCATGCCCCAAGTCCTGGCTCTGCCCCTCACCTGCAGTCCCTCAAGATGCTCCTCAGCAGAGTTCAGGGCAACCGGTGGAGCTGCACAATCATCAGCACTCCCTCCTCCCAGCCTCCTGAGGAGGCCGTTCCTCGACCACTGAAGACCCCCGTTGCAGATGACAGAGTGGGATCCTGCTCCAAATCCCCACTCAGCGTGCTCTATGAGGATCTCCAGGTCTCATCCTCTTCCGAGGACACTGACCAGGAGTGAGATGCCAAAGGGAAGGGAATGTGAACTTGGGCTAGGGGAAAGCTGCAAGCAGCAGGCTGTGCCTGCGCAATCACAGCGCCCTCAGGTGTTGGGCAGGAGCACCGCGGGGACCTCACAGAGTGTGAGGCTTCTTTGAATCCTGTTGGTTGTCATTCTTTGTCCGGTGCAAGCCCACTGGGAAGAATGGCTTTTCCACGAAGGTGAGGATGCTATGCAGTTGCTTGCAGGACACCTAGTGTGACACCTAGCACAGCTAGAAATCTGAGAAGCTCATCTGCACGGGTCTCCCAATGAAGCTTTGGGGGTCACGAGGGCTGGACTTTGGGCTCGAACTCTTGGAAGCAGGGCCCGGCCAGAGCTCCCAAGAGGAAGAGCTATCATGCCAAGATGCCGCTCCTGGTGTCCCAGGCACTTCACTCCGAGAGCCTTTCGCATGTATGTCTTGGCGGCAGGGTAGTGCACAAGTGAAGTGCATGGGTGTGCTCGTACAAAGGCTTTGTGCCCTGTGATCTTCTCTCTGAGTGAAATCCTACCTCTCATGCATCCCGCGGGTAAGGACATTCTCCCAAGTCTTCCGGCGCAGCCGGCATTGGATGCCAGCTCTGCCAGTGACCACTTGACCATTATGCCGGAGCACCGGCCTCCTGCAGAGGCTGGCAAGCGAGGGGCACAGGGTGTGGGCAACACTCGGGAGGCTGTCGCTTCAGTGCAGACCTGTAGGACTGTCAGATAGGTTGTCCACCACAATTTTGCTCCCGTGGAATGCACCAGATTGGGGAGGCAGAGACACACGATGTTTCCCAGGAAACACCGGGGTTCCCTCGAGCAGCCACATCTGGTTCCGGTTTGGATAGAAGCAGTGGACCCTGCCTTGCACTTCCCAGACTGCTGTGAATGACATGGGGCTGAGCTGCCTCCACAGCCTCTGGGTTAAGCTGCCAGGTGCTAAGAGGCAGCAACAGCCCAGAGTGCTCCCGAATCCTGCTATTCCACAGATTCCATCATCTCTGAAGCCTAGAAAATGTTCTGTATATGTGTCCAAAGGCCATCGACCCATGCCGTAGTGATGCCAGCACTTTGCGTGTACAAAGAAACGAGGACAATATTTGTTCAAAAATCACTCCACAAACAGACAAACAGCAAGATATGCTAGGATGCAATTAGAATTCTTTTCCAGAACCTGTTTCTCGTTATGGGAACTGCAGTTTTCACAGAGAAGACGGGATGGCGAGAGAAAGATCTTGCATCTGCTGTTCACGCCCCAGATGGCTGCCATGGACTGAGCTGAGCCAATCTGAAGCCACAAGCCAGGAGCTGGTTCGGGTCAACCTTGGGAGATGGGGGGCAGGGACTCAAGGACATGGGCCATCCTCTGCCACTTCCCCAGTCTCTAAGCAGGGAACTAGATGGGAGTTAGAGCGGCCAAGCCTTGAGGCAGCAGCCCTGTTGGATGCTGTCACTTAGGGTGGAAGATTATTAGCCTTTTGAGCAACGGCGCCAGACCCACAGCTGATAGGTTGCTAATTCCTCTTTGTACTCACACACACATGCGCACGCGCACACACACACACACACACACACACACACACACACAAATAAGAGACTGATGTTTACGGAATAGGCAGATTGACAGAGGGGGAGAGAGCGGGAAAGCAAGAAAGGGAAAGCAGGATCTGCCATGTGCTAGTTCACTGCCCAAATGGCTGCCACAGCCAAGGCTGAGTGGATCTGAAGCCTGGAGTCAGGAGCTTCTTCTGGGTCTCCCAGGTGGATGCAGCTTCTCGAGTCTTTGGGCCACCCACCACTGCTTTCCAAGCCCATAAGCAGAGAGCTGAATGTGAACAGGTGCGCCTGGGACACAGACCACACCCATAATACATGCTGGCACTGCAAGGCCGAGGCATTGCCACTTAAGCCATAACTCCAGCCAGGGCTCAGGGTCAGGGTCAAGGTCAGGGTCAACATCAGCATCAGGGTCAGAGTCAGGGTCAGGGTTAGGGTTAGGGCTAGGGTTGGCCCTTCTATTTCCTCTTCAATGGCTCTGCAGGGCAAGACTATTTAACCACTGATGGAAGAACGTAATGCTTAAAAATACCTTGTCAAACTTTCATATCTCCAAACACTCTTCAAACACACACACACAATCATGCACACACACACACACACACACACAAAGACACAGACACACCCACACTCAGAGAAGAGAAATTGCCTCCCTAGCAGAGCAGAGGGACACAAAGAAGAAAACGAAAGGCGCATTGCAGAGCAAAGTTTCCAAAATGCAATGGTGAATTTTGGTGAGAGGTAAGAAATATGGCAGGGTCTGCTCAAATTGCTAGCGACCCAAGGAGGATGCCTTCTTTTGCTCAGACAGAATCTGATGAAGCTTGACTGGATTTGTGATGCTCAGATGAACAGGCTGTATGCTAATCCCATGGTAGGGCCCTATATAAGGCCTCCGCCCTTCCCTCTCTGCCTTGCTGGTGCTCTGCTGGGAGCCTGCACTCTCCACGGCGGTTTGTCAAGCATCATCCAGCAGCATTTTTGTGCCTCTGGAGAAGCACACTACTTTGCACCAGACAGAAAGTCCTTCAGAACATGCAGGTGGAGCGGTGGCTGTCGATGCAGAAGACACAGCCCCAGACCCACAGAGCACTGACATCTCAGAAGATGGGCAAGCAGCGTATGGTCGCAGCTGGGCCCAGAGTTCCTCCAGCAGAGGAGGAGGACCCCAGGGTGAAGTGCAAGAACTGTGGCGCCTTTGGTCACATGGCCAGCAGCAGGAGGTGCCCCATCAAGCGCTGGGATGGGACCCTAGCCCTGTATCCCTTGAAGTCCAATGAAGAGAACCTGGGGCCACAGAAGATCCAGCAGTCCAAGGATTCTGGGCCCTTTACCAAGACAGTACAAGACAAGGAGGGACACAGGCGACAAGAGAAGCATTGCATAACTCCCCTCCAGACATGTCTCACCAAAGCCCAAGCAAGACAGCAACACCACCGTGAGAATGCGACTGACTCCTCTGAAAAGCTTCTGAGGACACCCAGTAGGCCGCGGCCTGTGCACACAAGCAAGAAGACAACCGGCATGAATCCTCTTCTCCAAGCTCAGGCAGAAGAGAGGTCTGCAGTCCCTGCGTCTCCTCTTCCCCAAGAGGCCTCCACGATGCAAGGCCGACCTCAAAGCATCCAATCTCATGCACCAGTCAGGTGTCCTGAGGGGTGGACACAGGCCAAGCCGCAGGGTCCCGCACGCAGAATGTGTCCACGCTCCACTCTCGGCAGCATCATTCCAGGCAAGAGATCTGCCCATTGGCCCAGAGCTTCTTGGCAGACGGGCGCCAAGAGGCCAAGGCTCGCTGCTGCTGTCCCTGCATCACACAATGCCAGTCAGACCAGAGAGCCGGTGACTCTCCAAACACAACAGCCACTGCCACAGCCACAGCCACGGCCACTGCCACTGCCACGGCCACTGCCACTGCCACTGCCACTGCCAGCTACAGCAGGAGTTGCAAGGAAACCATCATGGCATGTGACCCAGAGCTCACCAAATCCAGAGCTCAGCGCTCATCAGCAGCCTCCAAGCAACAGACCTCAGCTGAAGCCTTCCCCGGACTGCACTGTCTCCCATGCCCCAAGTCCTGGCTCTGCCCCTCACCTGCAGTCCCTCAAGATGCTCCTCAGCAGAGTTCAGGGCAACCGGTGGAGCTGCACAATCATCAGCACTCCCTCCTCCCAGCCTCCTGAGGAGGCCGTTCCTCGACCACTGAAGACCCCCGTTGCAGATGACAGAGTGGGATCCTGCTCCAAATCCCCACTCAGCGTGCTCTATGAGGATCTCCAGGTCTCATCCTCTTCCGAGGACACTGACCAGGAGTGAGATGCCAAAGGGAAGGGAATGTGAACTTGGGCTAGGGGAAAGCTGCAAGCAGCAGGCTGTGCCTGCGCAATCACAGCGCCCTCAGGTGTTGGGCAGGAGCACCGCGGGGACCTCACAGAGTGTGAGGCTTCTTTGAATCCTGTTGGTTGTCATTCTTTGTCCGGTGCAAGCCCACTGGGAAGAATGGCTTTTCCACGAAGGTGAGGATGCTATGCAGTTGCTTGCAGGACACCTAGTGTGACACCTAGCACAGCTAGAAATCTGAGAAGCTCATCTGCACGGGTCTCCCAATGAAGCTTTGGGGGTCACGAGGGCTGGACTTTGGGCTCGAACTCTTGGAAGCAGGGCCCGGCCAGAGCTCCCAAGAGGAAGAGCTATCATGCCAAGATGCCGCTCCTGGTGTCCCAGGCACTTCACTCCGAGAGCCTTTCGCATGTATGTCTTGGCGGCAGGGTAGTGCACAAGTGAAGTGCATGGGTGTGCTCGTACAAAGGCTTTGTGCCCTGTGATCTTCTCTCTGAGTGAAATCCTACCTCTCATGCATCCCGCGGGTAAGGACATTCTCCCAAGTCTTCCGGCGCAGCCGGCATTGGATGCCAGCTCTGCCAGTGACCACTTGACCATTATGCCGGAGCACCGGCCTCCTGCAGAGGCTGGCAAGCGAGGGGCACAGGGTGTGGGCAACACTCGGGAGGCTGTCGCTTCAGTGCAGACCTGTAGGACTGTCAGATAGGTTGTCCACCACAATTTTGCTCCCGTGGAATGCACCAGATTGGGGAGGCAGAGACACACGATGTTTCCCAGGAAACACCGGGGTTCCCTCGAGCAGCCACATCTGGTTCCGGTTTGGATAGAAGCAGTGGACCCTGCCTTGCACTTCCCAGACTGCTGTGAATGACATGGGGCTGAGCTGCCTCCACAGCCTCTGGGTTAAGCTGCCAGGTGCTAAGAGGCAGCAACAGCCCAGAGTGCTCCCGAATCCTGCTATTCCACAGATTCCATCATCTCTGAAGCCTAGAAAATGTTCTGTATATGTGTCCAAAGGCCATCGACCCATGCCGTAGTGATGCCAGCACTTTGCGTGTACAAAGAAACGAGGACAATATTTGTTCAAAAATCACTCCACAAACAGACAAACAGCAAGATATGCTAGGATGCAATTAGAATTCTTTTCCAGAACCTGTTTCTCGTTATGGGAACTGCAGTTTTCACAGAGAAGACGGGATGGCGAGAGAAAGATCTTGCATCTGCTGTTCACGCCCCAGATGGCTGCCATGGACTGAGCTGAGCCAATCTGAAGCCACAAGCCAGGAGCTGGTTCGGGTCAACCTTGGGAGATGGGGGGCAGGGACTCAAGGACATGGGCCATCCTCTGCCACTTCCCCAGTCTCTAAGCAGGGAACTAGATGGGAGTTAGAGCGGCCAAGCCTTGAGGCAGCAGCCCTGTTGGATGCTGTCACTTAGGGTGGAAGATTATTAGCCTTTTGAGCAACGGCGCCAGACCCACAGCTGATAGGTTGCTAATTCCTCTTTGTACTCACACACACATGCGCACGCGCACGCACACACACACACACACACACACACACACACACAAATAAGAGACTGATGTTTATGGAATAGGCAGATTGACAGAGGGGGAGAGAGCGGGAAAGCAAGAAAGGGAAAGCAGGATCTGCCATGTGCTAGTTCACTGCCCAAATGGCTGCCACAGCCAAGGCTGAGTGGATCTGAAGCCTGGAGTCAGGAGCTTCTTCTGGGTCTCCCAGGTGGATGCAGCCTCTCGAGTCTTTGGGCCACCCACCACTGCTTTCCAAGCCCATAAGCAGAGAGCTGAATGTGAACAGGTGCGCCTGGGACCCAGACCACACCCATAATACATGCTGGCACTGCAAGGCCGAGGCATTGCCACTTAAGCCATAACTCCAGCCAGGGCTCAGGGTCAGGGTCAAGGTCAGGGTCAACATCAGCATCAGGGTCAGAGTCAGGGTCAGGGTTAGGGGTTACGGTGAGGGTTAGGGTTAGGGTTAGGGTTAGGGCTAGGGCTAGCCCTTCTATTTCCTCTTCAATGGCTCTGCAGGGCAAGACTATTTAACCACTGATGGAAGAACGTAATGCTTAAAAATACCTTGTCAAACTTTCATATCTCCAAACACTCTTCAAACACACACACACAATCATGCACACACACACACACACACACACACACAAAGACACAGACACACCCACACTCAGAGAAGAGAAATTGCCTCCCTAGCAGAGCAGAGGGACACAAAGAAGAAAATGAAAGGCGCATTGCAGAGCAAAGTTTCCAAAATGCAATGGTGAATTTTGGTGAGAGGTAAGAAATATGGCAGGGTCTGCTCAAATTGCTAGCGACCCAAGGAGGATGCCTTCTTTTGCTCAGACAGAATCTGATGAAGCTTGACTGGATTTGTGATGCTCAGATGAACAGGCTGTATGCTAATCCCATGGTAGGGCCCTATATAAGGCCTCCGCCCTTCCCTCTCTGCCTTGCTGGTGCTCTGCTGGGAGCCTGCACTCTCCACGGCAGTTTGTCAAGCATCATCCAGCAGCATTTTTGTGCCTCTGGAGAAGCACACTACTTTGCACCAGACAGAAAGTCCTTCAGAACATGCAGGTGGAGCGGTGGCTGTCGATGCAGAAGACACAGCCCCAGACCCACAGAGCACTGACATCTCAGAAGATGGGCAAGCAGCGTATGGTCGCAGCTGGGCCCAGAGTTCCTCCAGCAGAGGAGGAGGACCCCAGGGTGAAGTGCAAGAACTGTGGCGCCTTTGGTCACATGGCCAGCAGCAGGAGGTGCCCCATCAAGCGCTGGGATGGGACCCTAGCCCTGTATCCCTTGAAGTCCAATGAAGAGAACCTGGGGCCACAGAAGATCCAGCAGTCCAAGGATTCTGGGCCCTTTACCAAGACAGTACAAGACAAGGAGGGACACAGGCGACAAGAGAAGCATTGCATAACTCCCCTCCAGACATGTCTCACCAAAGCCCAAGCAAGACAGCAACACCACCGTGAGAATGCGACTGACTCCTCTGAAAAGCTTCTGAGGACACCCAGTAGGCCGCGGCCTGTGCACACAAGCAAGAAGACAACCGGCATGAATCCTCTTCTCCAAGCTCAGGCAGAAGAGAGGTCTGCAGTCCCTGCGTCTCCTCTTCCCCAAGAGGCCTCCACGATGCAAGGCCGACCTCAAAGCATCCAATCTCATGCACCAGTCAGGTGTCCTGAGGGGTGGACACAGGCCAAGCCGCAGGGTCCCGCACGCAGAATGTGTCCACGCTCCACTCTCGGCAGCATCATTCCAGGCAAGAGATCTGCCCATTGGCCCAGAGCTTCTTGGCAGACGGGCGCCAAGAGGCCAAGGCTCGCTGCTGCTGTCCCTGCATCACACAATGCCAGTCAGACCAGAGAGCCGGTGACTCTCCAAACACAACAGCCACTGCCACAGCCACAGCCACGGCCACTGCCACTGCCACGGCCACTGCCACTGCCACTGCCACTGCCAGCTACAGCAGGAGTTGCAAGGAAACCATCATGGCATGTGACCCAGAGCTCACCAAATCCAGAGCTCAGCGCTCATCAGCAGCCTCCAAGCAACAGACCTCAGCTGAAGCCTTCCCCGGACTGCACTGTCTCCCATGCCCCAAGTCCTGGCTCTGCCCCTCACCTGCAGTCCCTCAAGATGCTCCTCAGCAGAGTTCAGGGCAACCGGTGGAGCTGCACAATCATCAGCACTCCCTCCTCCCAGCCTCCTGAGGAGGCCGTTCCTCGACCACTGAAGACCCCCGTTGCAGATGACAGAGTGGGATCCTGCTCCAAATCCCCACTCAGCGTGCTCTATGAGGATCTCCAGGTCTCATCCTCTTCCGAGGACACTGACCAGGAGTGAGATGCCAAAGGGAAGGGAATGTGAACTTGGGCTAGGGGAAAGCTGCAAGCAGCAGGCTGTGCCTGCGCAATCACAGCGCCCTCAGGTGTTGGGCAGGAGCACCGCGGGGACCTCACAGAGTGTGAGGCTTCTTTGAATCCTGTTGGTTGTCATTCTTTGTCCGGTGCAAGCCCACTGGGAAGAATGGCTTTTCCACGAAGGTGAGGATGCTATGCAGTTGCTTGCAGGACACCTAGTGTGACACCTAGCACAGCTAGAAATCTGAGAAGCTCATCTGCACGGGTCTCCCAATGAAGCTTTGGGGGTCACGAGGGCTGGACTTTGGGCTCGAACTCTTGGAAGCAGGGCCCGGCCAGAGCTCCCAAGAGGAAGAGCTATCATGCCAAGATGCCGCTCCTGGTGTCCCAGGCACTTCACTCCGAGAGCCTTTCGCATGTATGTCTTGGCGGCAGGGTAGTGCACAAGTGAAGTGCATGGGTGTGCTCGTACAAAGGCTTTGTGCCCTGTGATCTTCTCTCTGAGTGAAATCCTACCTCTCATGCATCCCGCGGGTAAGGACATTCTCCCAAGTCTTCCGGCGCAGCCGGCATTGGATGCCAGCTCTGCCAGTGACCACTTGACCATTATGCCGGAGCACCGGCCTCCTGCAGAGGCTGGCAAGCGAGGGGCACAGGGTGTGGGCAACACTCGGGAGGCTGTCGCTTCGGTGCAGACCTGTAGGACTGTCAGATAGGTTGTCCACCACAATTTTGCTCCCGTGGAATGCACCAGATTGGGGAGGCAGAGACACACGATGTTTCCCAGGAAACACCGGGGTTCCCTCGAGCAGCCACATCTGGTTCCGGTTTGGATAGAAGCAGTGGACCCTGCCTTGCACTTCCCAGACTGCTGTGAATGACATGGGGCTGAGCTGCCTCCACAGCCTCTGGGTTAAGCTGCCAGGTGCTAAGAGGCAGCAACAGCCCAGAGTGCTCCCGAATCCTGCTATTCCACAGATTCCATCATCTCTGAAGCCTAGAAAATGTTCTGTATATGTGTCCAAAGGCCATCGACCCATGCCGTAGTGATGCCAGCACTTTGCGTGTACAAAGAAACGAGGACAATATTTGTTCAAAAATCACTCCACAAACAGACAAACAGCAAGATATGCTAGGATGCAATTAGAATTCTTTTCCAGAACCTGTTTCTCGTTATGGGAACTGCAGTTTTCACAGAGAAGACGGGATGGCGAGAGAAAGATCTTGCATCTGCTGTTCACGCCCCAGATGGCTGCCATGGACTGAGCTGAGCCAATCTGAAGCCACAAGCCAGGAGCTGGTTCGGGTCAACCTTGGGAGATGGGGGGCAGGGACTCAAGGACATGGGCCATCCTCTGCCACTTCCCCAGTCTCTAAGCAGGGAACTAGATGGGAGTTAGAGCGGCCAAGCCTTGAGGCAGCAGCCCTGTTGGATGCTGTCACTTAGGGTGGAAGATTATTAGCCTTTTGAGCAACGGCGCCAGACCCACAGCTGATAGGTTGCTAATTCCTCTTTGTACTCACACACACATGCGCACGCGCACGCACACACACACACACACACACACACACACACAAATAAGAGACTGATGTTTATGGAATAGGCAGATTGACAGAGGGGGAGAGAGCGGGAAAGCAAGAAAGGGAAAGCAGGATCTGCCATGTGCTAGTTCACTGCCCAAATGGCTGCCACAGCCAAGGCTGAGTGGATCTGAAGCCTGGAGTCAGGAGCTTCTTCTGGGTCTCCCAGGTGGATGCAGCCTCTCGAGTCTTTGGGCCACCCACCACTGCTTTCCAAGCCCATAAGCAGAGAGCTGAATGTGAACAGGTGCGCCTGGGACCCAGACCACACCCATAATACATGCTGGCACTGCAAGGCCGAGGCATTGCCACTTAAGCCATAACTCCAGCCAGGGCTCAGGGTCAGGGTCAAGGTCAGGGTCAACATCAGCATCAGGGTCAGAGTCAGGGTCAGGGTTAGGGGTTACGGTGAGGGTTAGGGTTAGGGTTAGGGTTAGGGCTAGGGCTAGCCCTTCTATTTCCTCTTCAATGGCTCTGCAGGGCAAGACTATTTAACCACTGATGGAAGAACGTAATGCTTAAAAATACCTTGTCAAACTTTCATATCTCCAAACACTCTTCAAACACACACACACAATCATGCACACACACACACACACACACACACACAAAGACACAGACACACCCACACTCAGAGAAGAGAAATTGCCTCCCTAGCAGAGCAGAGGGACACAAAGAAGAAAATGAAAGGCGCATTGCAGAGCAAAGTTTCCAAAATGCAATGGTGAATTTTGGTGAGAGGTAAGAAATATGGCAGGGTCTGCTCAAATTGCTAGCGACCCAAGGAGGATGCCTTCTTTTGCTCAGACAGAATCTGATGAAGCTTGACTGGATTTGTGATGCTCAGATGAACAGGCTGTATGCTAATCCCATGGTAGGGCCCTATATAAGGCCTCCGCCCTTCCCTCTCTGCCTTGCTGGTGCTCTGCTGGGAGCCTGCACTCTCCACGGCAGTTTGTCAAGCATCATCCAGCAGCATTTTTGTGCCTCTGGAGAAGCACACTACTTTGCACCAGACAGAAAGTCCTTCAGAACATGCAGGTGGAGCGGTGGCTGTCGATGCAGAAGACACAGCCCCAGACCCACAGAGCACTGACATCTCAGAAGATGGGCAAGCAGCGTATGGTCGCAGCTGGGCCCAGAGTTCCTCCAGCAGAGGAGGAGGACCCCAGGGTGAAGTGCAAGAACTGTGGCGCCTTTGGTCACATGGCCAGCAGCAGGAGGTGCCCCATCAAGCGCTGGGATGGGACCCTAGCCCTGTATCCCTTGAAGTCCAATGAAGAGAACCTGGGGCCACAGAAGATCCAGCAGTCCAAGGATTCTGGGCCCTTTACCAAGACAGTACAAGACAAGGAGGGACACAGGCGACAAGAGAAGCATTGCATAACTCCCCTCCAGACATGTCTCACCAAAGCCCAAGCAAGACAGCAACACCACCGTGAGAATGCGACTGACTCCTCTGAAAAGCTTCTGAGGACACCCAGTAGGCCGCGGCCTGTGCACACAAGCAAGAAGACAACCGGCATGAATCCTCTTCTCCAAGCTCAGGCAGAAGAGAGGTCTGCAGTCCCTGCGTCTCCTCTTCCCCAAGAGGCCTCCACGATGCAAGGCCGACCTCAAAGCATCCAATCTCATGCACCAGTCAGGTGTCCTGAGGGGTGGACACAGGCCAAGCCGCAGGGTCCCGCACGCAGAATGTGTCCACGCTCCACTCTCGGCAGCATCATTCCAGGCAAGAGATCTGCCCATTGGCCCAGAGCTTCTTGGCAGACGGGCGCCAAGAGGCCAAGGCTCGCTGCTGCTGTCCCTGCATCACACAATGCCAGTCAGACCAGAGAGCCGGTGACTCTCCAAACACAACAGCCACTGCCACAGCCACAGCCACGGCCACTGCCACTGCCACGGCCACTGCCACTGCCACTGCCACTGCCAGCTACAGCAGGAGTTGCAAGGAAACCATCATGGCATGTGACCCAGAGCTCACCAAATCCAGAGCTCAGCGCTCATCAGCAGCCTCCAAGCAACAGACCTCAGCTGAAGCCTTCCCCGGACTGCACTGTCTCCCATGCCCCAAGTCCTGGCTCTGCCCCTCACCTGCAGTCCCTCAAGATGCTCCTCAGCAGAGTTCAGGGCAACCGGTGGAGCTGCACAATCATCAGCACTCCCTCCTCCCAGCCTCCTGAGGAGGCCGTTCCTCGACCACTGAAGACCCCCGTTGCAGATGACAGAGTGGGATCCTGCTCCAAATCCCCACTCAGCGTGCTCTATGAGGATCTCCAGGTCTCATCCTCTTCCGAGGACACTGACCAGGAGTGAGATGCCAAAGGGAAGGGAATGTGAACTTGGGCTAGGGGAAAGCTGCAAGCAGCAGGCTGTGCCTGCGCAATCACAGCGCCCTCAGGTGTTGGGCAGGAGCACCGCGGGGACCTCACAGAGTGTGAGGCTTCTTTGAATCCTGTTGGTTGTCATTCTTTGTCCGGTGCAAGCCCACTGGGAAGAATGGCTTTTCCACGAAGGTGAGGATGCTATGCAGTTGCTTGCAGGACACCTAGTGTGACACCTAGCACAGCTAGAAATCTGAGAAGCTCATCTGCACGGGTCTCCCAATGAAGCTTTGGGGGTCACGAGGGCTGGACTTTGGGCTCGAACTCTTGGAAGCAGGGCCCGGCCAGAGCTCCCAAGAGGAAGAGCTATCATGCCAAGATGCCGCTCCTGGTGTCCCAGGCACTTCACTCCGAGAGCCTTTCGCATGTATGTCTTGGCGGCAGGGTAGTGCACAAGTGAAGTGCATGGGTGTGCTCGTACAAAGGCTTTGTGCCCTGTGATCTTCTCTCTGAGTGAAATCCTACCTCTCATGCATCCCGCGGGTAAGGACATTCTCCCAAGTCTTCCGGCGCAGCCGGCATTGGATGCCAGCTCTGCCAGTGACCACTTGACCATTATGCCGGAGCACCGGCCTCCTGCAGAGGCTGGCAAGCGAGGGGCACAGGGTGTGGGCAACACTCGGGAGGCTGTCGCTTCGGTGCAGACCTGTAGGACTGTCAGATAGGTTGTCCACCACAATTTTGCTCCCGTGGAATGCACCAGATTGGGGAGGCAGAGACACACGATGTTTCCCAGGAAACACCGGGGTTCCCTCGAGCAGCCACATCTGGTTCCGGTTTGGATAGAAGCAGTGGACCCTGCCTTGCACTTCCCAGACTGCTGTGAATGACATGGGGCTGAGCTGCCTCCACAGCCTCTGGGTTAAGCTGCCAGGTGCTAAGAGGCAGCAACAGCCCAGAGTGCTCCCGAATCCTGCTATTCCACAGATTCCATCATCTCTGAAGCCTAGAAAATGTTCTGTATATGTGTCCAAAGGCCATCGACCCATGCCGTAGTGATGCCAGCACTTTGCGTGTACAAAGAAACGAGGACAATATTTGTTCAAAAATCACTCCACAAACAGACAAACAGCAAGATATGCTAGGATGCAATTAGAATTCTTTTCCAGAACCTGTTTCTCGTTATGGGAACTGCAGTTTTCACAGAGAAGACGGGATGGCGAGAGAAAGATCTTGCATCTGCTGTTCACGCCCCAGATGGCTGCCATGGACTGAGCTGAGCCAATCTGAAGCCACAAGCCAGGAGCTGGTTCGGGTCAACCTTGGGAGATGGGGGGCAGGGACTCAAGGACATGGGCCATCCTCTGCCACTTCCCCAGTCTCTAAGCAGGGAACTAGATGGGAGTTAGAGCGGCCAAGCCTTGAGGCAGCAGCCCTGTTGGATGCTGTCACTTAGGGTGGAAGATTATTAGCCTTTTGAGCAACGGCGCCAGACCCACAGCTGATAGGTTGCTAATTCCTCTTTGTACTCACACACACATGCGCACGCGCACGCACACACACACACACACACACACACACACACACACAAATAAGAGACTGATGTTTATGGAATAGGCAGATTGACAGAGGGGGAGAGAGCGGGAAAGCAAGAAAGGGAAAGCAGGATCTGCCATGTGCTAGTTCACTGCCCAAATGGCTGCCACAGCCAAGGCTGAGTGGATCTGAAGCCTGGAGTCAGGAGCTTCTTCTGGGTCTCCCAGGTGGATGCAGCCTCTCGAGTCTTTGGGCCACCCACCACTGCTTTCCAAGCCCATAAGCAGAGAGCTGAATGTGAACAGGTGCGCCTGGGACCCAGACCACACCCATAATACATGCTGGCACTGCAAGGCCGAGGCATTGCCACTTAAGCCATAACTCCAGCCAGGGCTCAGGGTCAGGGTCAAGGTCAGGGTCAACATCAGCATCAGGGTCAGAGTCAGGGTCAGGGTTAGGGGTTACGGTGAGGGTTAGGGTTAGGGTTAGGGTTAGGGCTAGGGCTAGCCCTTCTATTTCCTCTTCAATGGCTCTGCAGGGCAAGACTATTTAACCACTGATGGAAGAACGTAATGCTTAAAAATACCTTGTCAAACTTTCATATCTCCAAACACTCTTCAAACACACACACACAATCATGCACACACACACACACACACACACACACAAAGACACAGACACACCCACACTCAGAGAAGAGAAATTGCCTCCCTAGCAGAGCAGAGGGACACAAAGAAGAAAATGAAAGGCGCATTGCAGAGCAAAGTTTCCAAAATGCAATGGTGAATTTTGGTGAGAGGTAAGAAATATGGCAGGGTCTGCTCAAATTGCTAGCGACCCAAGGAGGATGCCTTCTTTTGCTCAGACAGAATCTGATGAAGCTTGACTGGATTTGTGATGCTCAGATGAACAGGCTGTATGCTAATCCCATGGTAGGGCCCTATATAAGGCCTCCGCCCTTCCCTCTCTGCCTTGCTGGTGCTCTGCTGGGAGCCTGCACTCTCCACGGCAGTTTGTCAAGCATCATCCAGCAGCATTTTTGTGCCTCTGGAGAAGCACACTACTTTGCACCAGACAGAAAGTCCTTCAGAACATGCAGGTGGAGCGGTGGCTGTCGATGCAGAAGACACAGCCCCAGACCCACAGAGCACTGACATCTCAGAAGATGGGCAAGCAGCGTATGGTCGCAGCTGGGCCCAGAGTTCCTCCAGCAGAGGAGGAGGACCCCAGGGTGAAGTGCAAGAACTGTGGCGCCTTTGGTCACATGGCCAGCAGCAGGAGGTGCCCCATCAAGCGCTGGGATGGGACCCTAGCCCTGTATCCCTTGAAGTCCAATGAAGAGAACCTGGGGCCACAGAAGATCCAGCAGTCCAAGGATTCTGGGCCCTTTACCAAGACAGTACAAGACAAGGAGGGACACAGGCGACAAGAGAAGCATTGCATAACTCCCCTCCAGACATGTCTCACCAAAGCCCAAGCAAGACAGCAACACCACCGTGAGAATGCGACTGACTCCTCTGAAAAGCTTCTGAGGACACCCAGTAGGCCGCGGCCTGTGCACACAAGCAAGAAGACAACCGGCATGAATCCTCTTCTCCAAGCTCAGGCAGAAGAGAGGTCTGCAGTCCCTGCGTCTCCTCTTCCCCAAGAGGCCTCCACGATGCAAGGCCGACCTCAAAGCATCCAATCTCATGCACCAGTCAGGTGTCCTGAGGGGTGGACACAGGCCAAGCCGCAGGGTCCCGCACGCAGAATGTGTCCACGCTCCACTCTCGGCAGCATCATTCCAGGCAAGAGATCTGCCCATTGGCCCAGAGCTTCTTGGCAGACGGGCGCCAAGAGGCCAAGGCTCGCTGCTGCTGTCCCTGCATCACACAATGCCAGTCAGACCAGAGAGCCGGTGACTCTCCAAACACAACAGCCACTGCCACAGCCACAGCCACGGCCACTGCCACTGCCACGGCCACTGCCACTGCCACTGCCACTGCCAGCTACAGCAGGAGTTGCAAGGAAACCATCATGGCATGTGACCCAGAGCTCACCAAATCCAGAGCTCAGCGCTCATCAGCAGCCTCCAAGCAACAGACCTCAGCTGAAGCCTTCCCCGGACTGCACTGTCTCCCATGCCCCAAGTCCTGGCTCTGCCCCTCACCTGCAGTCCCTCAAGATGCTCCTCAGCAGAGTTCAGGGCAACCGGTGGAGCTGCACAATCATCAGCACTCCCTCCTCCCAGCCTCCTGAGGAGGCCGTTCCTCGACCACTGAAGACCCCCGTTGCAGATGACAGAGTGGGATCCTGCTCCAAATCCCCACTCAGCGTGCTCTATGAGGATCTCCAGGTCTCATCCTCTTCCGAGGACACTGACCAGGAGTGAGATGCCAAAGGGAAGGGAATGTGAACTTGGGCTAGGGGAAAGCTGCAAGCAGCAGGCTGTGCCTGCGCAATCACAGCGCCCTCAGGTGTTGGGCAGGAGCACCGCGGGGACCTCACAGAGTGTGAGGCTTCTTTGAATCCTGTTGGTTGTCATTCTTTGTCCGGTGCAAGCCCACTGGGAAGAATGGCTTTTCCACGAAGGTGAGGATGCTATGCAGTTGCTTGCAGGACACCTAGTGTGACACCTAGCACAGCTAGAAATCTGAGAAGCTCATCTGCACGGGTCTCCCAATGAAGCTTTGGGGGTCACGAGGGCTGGACTTTGGGCTCGAACTCTTGGAAGCAGGGCCCAGCCAGAGCTCCCAAGAGGAAGAGCTATCATGCCAAGATGCCGCTCCTGGTGTCCCAGGCACTTCACTCCGAGAGCCTTTCGCATGTATGTCTTGGCGGCAGGGTAGTGCACAAGTGAAGTGCATGGGTGTGCCCGTACAAAGGCTTTGTGCCCTGTGATCTTCTCTCTGAGTGAAATCCTACCTCTCATGCATCCCGCGGGTAAGGACATTCTCCCAAGTCTTCCGGCGCAGCCAGCATTGGATGCCAGCTCTGCCAGTGACCACTTGACCATTATGCCGGAGCACCGGCCTCCTGCAGAGGCTGGCAAGCGAGGGGCACAGGGTGTGGGCAACACTCGGGAGGCTGTCGCTTCGGTGCAGACCTGTAGGACTGTCAGATAGGTTGTCCACCACAATTTTGCTCCCGTGGAATGCACCAGATTGGGGAGGCAGAGACACACGATGTTTCCCAGGAAACACCGGGGTTCCCTCGAGCAGCCACATCTGGTTCCGGTTTGGATAGAAGCAGTGGACCCTGCCTTGCACTTCCCAGACTGCTGTGAATGACATGGGGCTGAGCTGCCTCCACAGCCTCTGGGTTAAGCTGCCAGGTGCTAAGAGGCAGCAACAGCCCAGAGTGCTCCCGAATCCTGCTATTCCACAGATTCCATCATCTCTGAAGCCTAGAAAATGTTCTGTATATGTGTCCAAAGGCCATCGACCCATGCCGTAGTGATGCCAGCACTTTGCGTGTACAAAGAAACGAGGACAATATTTGTTCAAAAATCACTCCACAAACAGACAAACAGCAAGATATGCTAGGATGCAATTAGAATTCTTTTCCAGAACCTGTTTCTCGTTATGGGAACTGCAGTTTTCACAGAGAAGACGGGATGGCGAGAGAAAGATCTTGCATCTGCTGTTCACGCCCCAGATGGCTGCCATGGACTGAGCTGAGCCAATCTGAAGCCACAAGCCAGGAGCTGGTTCGGGTCAACCTTGGGAGATGGGGGGCAGGGACTCAAGGACATGGGCCATCCTCTGCCACTTCCCCAGTCTCTAAGCAGGGAACTAGATGGGAGTTAGAGCGGCCAAGCCTTGAGGCAGCAGCCCTGTTGGATGCTGTCACTTAGGGTGGAAGATTATTAGCCTTTTGAGCAACGGCGCCAGACCCACAGCTGATAGGTTGCTAATTCCTCTTTGTACTCACACACACATGTGCACGCGCACGCACACACACACACACACACACACACACACACAAATAAGAGACTGATGTTTACGGAATAGGCAGATTGACAGAGGGGGAGAGAGCGGGAAAGCAAGAAAGGGAAAGCAGGATCTGCCATGTGCTAGTTCACTGCCCAAATGGCTGCCACAGCCAAGGCTGAGTGGATCTGAAGCCTGGAGTCAGGAGCTTCTTCTGGGTCTCCCAGGTGGATGCAGCCTCTCGAGTCTTTGGGCCACCCACCACTGCTTTCCAAGCCCATAAGCAGAGAGCTGAATGTGAACAGGTGCGCCTGGGACACAGACCACACCCATAATACATGCTGGCACTGCAAGGCCGAGGCATTGCCACTTAAGCCATAACTCCAGCCAGGGCTCAGGGTCAGGGTCAAGGTCAGGGTCAACATCAGCATCAGGGTCAGAGTCAGGGTCAGGGTTAGGGGTTACGGTGAGGGTTAGGGTTAGGGTTAGGGCTAGGGTTGGCCCTTCTATTTCCTCTTCAATGGCTCTGCAGGGCAAGACTATTTAACCACTGATGGAAGAACGTAATGCTTAAAAATACCTTGTCAAACTTTCATATCTCCAAACACTCTTCAAACACACACACACAATCATGCACACACACACACACACACACACAAAGACACAGACACACCCACACTCAGAGAAGAGAAATTGCCTCCCTAGCAGAGCAGAGGGACACAAAGAAGAAAACGAAAGGCGCATTGCAGAGCAAAGTTTCCAAAATGCAATGGTGAATTTTGGTGAGAGGTAAGAAATATGGCAGGGTCTGCTCAAATTGCTAGCGACCCAAGGAGGATGCCTTCTTTTGCTCAGACAGAATCTGATGAAGCTTGACTGGATTTGTGATGCTCAGATGAACAGGCTGTATGCTAATCCCATGGTAGGGCCCTATATAAGGCCTCCGCCCTTCCCTCTCTGCCTTGCTGGTGCTCTGCTGGGAGCCTGCACTCTCCACGGCGGTTTGTCAAGCATCATCCAGCAGCATTTTTGTGCCTCTGGAGAAGCACACTACTTTGCACCAGACAGAAAGTCCTTCAGAACATGCAGGTGGAGCGGTGGCTGTCGATGCAGAAGACACAGCCCCAGACCCACAGAGCACTGACATCTCAGAAGATGGGCAAGCAGCGTATGGTCGCAGCTGGGCCCAGAGTTCCTCCAGCAGAGGAGGAGGACCCCAGGGTGAAGTGCAAGAACTGTGGCGCCTTTGGTCACATGGCCAGCAGCAGGAGGTGCCCCATCAAGCGCTGGGATGGGACCCTAGCCCTGTATCCCTTGAAGTCCAATGAAGAGAACCTGGGGCCACAGAAGATCCAGCAGTCCAAGGATTCTGGGCCCTTTACCAAGACAGTACAAGACAAGGAGGGACACAGGCGACAAGAGAAGCATTGCATAACTCCCCTCCAGACATGTCTCACCAAAGCCCAAGCAAGACAGCAACACCACCGTGAGAATGCGACTGACTCCTCTGAAAAGCTTCTGAGGACACCCAGTAGGCCGCGGCCTGTGCACACAAGCAAGAAGACAACCGGCATGAATCCTCTTCTCCAAGCTCAGGCAGAAGAGAGGTCTGCAGTCCCTGCGTCTCCTCTTCCCCAAGAGGCCTCCACGATGCAAGGCCGACCTCAAAGCATCCAATCTCATGCACCAGTCAGGTGTCCTGAGGGGTGGACACAGGCCAAGCCGCAGGGTCCCGCACGCAGAATGTGTCCACGCTCCACTCTCGGCAGCATCATTCCAGGCAAGAGATCTGCCCATTGGCCCAGAGCTTCTTGGCAGACGGGCGCCAAGAGGCCAAGGCTCGCTGCTGCTGTCCCTGCATCACACAATGCCAGTCAGACCAGAGAGCCGGTGACTCTCCAAACACAACAGCCACTGCCACAGCCACAGCCACGGCCACTGCCACTGCCACTGCCACGGCCACTGCCACTGCCACTGCCACTGCCAGCTACAGCAGGAGTTGCAAGGAAACCATCATGGCATGTGACCCAGAGCTCACCAAATCCAGAGCTCAGCGCTCATCAGCAGCCTCCAAGCAACAGACCTCAGCTGAAGCCTTCCCCGGACTGCACTGTCTCCCATGCCCCAAGTCCTGGCTCTGCCCCTCACCTGCAGTCCCTCAAGATGCTCCTCAGCAGAGTTCAGGGCAACCGGTGGAGCTGCACAATCATCAGCACTCCCTCCTCCCAGCCTCCTGAGGAGGCCGTTCCTCGACCACTGAAGACCCCCGTTGCAGATGACAGAGTGGGATCCTGCTCCAAATCCCCACTCAGCGTGCTCTATGAGGATCTCCAGGTCTCATCCTCTTCCGAGGACACTGACCAGGAGTGAGATGCCAAAGGGAAGGGAATGTGAACTTGGGCTAGGGGAAAGCTGCAAGCAGCAGGCTGTGCCTGCGCAATCACAGCGCCCTCAGGTGTTGGGCAGGAGCACCGCGGGGACCTCACAGAGTGTGAGGCTTCTTTGAATCCTGTTGGTTGTCATTCTTTGTCCGGTGCAAGCCCACTGGGAAGAATGGCTTTTCCACGAAGGTGAGGATGCTATGCAGTTGCTTGCAGGACACCTAGTGTGACACCTAGCACAGCTAGAAATCTGAGAAGCTCATCTGCACGGGTCTCCCAATGAAGCTTTGGGGGTCACGAGGGCTGGACTTTGGGCTCGAACTCTTGGAAGCAGGGCCCAGCCAGAGCTCCCAAGAGGAAGAGCTATCATGCCAAGATGCCGCTCCTGGTGTCCCAGGCACTTCACTCCGAGAGCCTTTCGCATGTATGTCTTGGCGGCAGGGTAGTGCACAAGTGAAGTGCATGGGTGTGCCCGTACAAAGGCTTTGTGCCCTGTGATCTTCTCTCTGAGTGAAATCCTACCTCTCATGCATCCCGCGGGTAAGGACATTCTCCCAAGTCTTCCGGCGCAGCCAGCATTGGATGCCAGCTCTGCCAGTGACCACTTGACCATTATGCCGGAGCACCGGCCTCCTGCAGAGGCTGGCAAGCGAGGGGCACAGGGTGTGGGCAACACTCGGGAGGCTGTCGCTTCGGTGCAGACCTGTAGGACTGTCAGATAGGTTGTCCACCACAATTTTGCTCCCGTGGAATGCACCAGATTGGGGAGGCAGAGACACACGATGTTTCCCAGGAAACACCGGGGTTCCCTCGAGCAGCCACATCTGGTTCCGGTTTGGATAGAAGCAGTGGACCCTGCCTTGCACTTCCCAGACTGCTGTGAATGACATGGGGCTGAGCTGCCTCCACAGCCTCTGGGTTAAGCTGCCAGGTGCTAAGAGGCAGCAACAGCCCAGAGTGCTCCCGAATCCTGCTATTCCACAGATTCCATCATCTCTGAAGCCTAGAAAATGTTCTGTATATGTGTCCAAAGGCCATCGACCCATGCCGTAGTGATGCCAGCACTTTGCGTGTACAAAGAAACGAGGACAATATTTGTTCAAAAATCACTCCACAAACAGACAAACAGCAAGATATGCTAGGATGCAATTAGAATTCTTTTCCAGAACCTGTTTCTCGTTATGGGAACTGCAGTTTTCACAGAGAAGACGGGATGGCGAGAGAAAGATCTTGCATCTGCTGTTCACGCCCCAGATGGCTGCCATGGACTGAGCTGAGCCAATCTGAAGCCACAAGCCAGGAGCTGGTTCGGGTCAACCTTGGGAGATGGGGGGCAGGGACTCAAGGACATGGGCCATCCTCTGCCACTTCCCCAGTCTCTAAGCAGGGAACTAGATGGGAGTTAGAGCGGCCAAGCCTTGAGGCAGCAGCCCTGTTGGATGCTGTCACTTAGGGTGGAAGATTATTAGCCTTTTGAGCAACGGCGCCAGACCCACAGCTGATAGGTTGCTAATTCCTCTTTGTACTCACACACACATGCGCACGCGCACGCACACACACACACACACACACACACACACACAAATAAGAGACTGATGTTTACGGAATAGGCAGATTGACAGAGGGGGAGAGAGCGGGAAAGCAAGAAAGGGAAAGCAGGATCTGCCATGTGCTAGTTCACTGCCCAAATGGCTGCCACAGCCAAGGCTGAGTGGATCTGAAGCCTGGAGTCAGGAGCTTCTTCTGGGTCTCCCAGGTGGATGCAGCCTCTCGAGTCTTTGGGCCACCCACCACTGCTTTCCAAGCCCATAAGCAGAGAGCTGAATGTGAACAGGTGCGCCTGGGACCCAGACCACACCCATAATACATGCTGGCACTGCAAGGCCGAGGCATTGCCACTTAAGCCATAACTCCAGCCAGGGCTCAGGGTCAGGGTCAAGGTCAGGGTCAACATCAGCATCAGGGTCAGAGTCAGGGTCAGGGTTAGGGGTTACGGTGAGGGTTAGGGTTAGGGTTAGGGCTAGGGTTGGCCCTTCTATTTCCTCTTCAATGGCTCTGCAGGGCAAGACTATTTAACCACTGATGGAAGAACGTAATGCTTAAAAATACCTTGTCAAACTTTCATATCTCCAAACACTCTTCAAACACACACACACAATCATGCACACACACACACACACACACACAAAGACACAGACACACCCACACTCAGAGAAGAGAAATTGCCTCCCTAGCAGAGCAGAGGGACACAAAGAAGAAAACGAAAGGCGCATTGCAGAGCAAAGTTTCCAAAATGCAATGGTGAATTTTGGTGAGAGGTAAGAAATATGGCAGGGTCTGCTCAAATTGCTAGCGACCCAAGGAGGATGCCTTCTTTTGCTCAGACAGAATCTGATGAAGCTTGACTGGATTTGTGATGCTCAGATGAACAGGCTGTATGCTAATCCCATGGTAGGGCCCTATATAAGGCCTCCGCCCTTCCCTCTCTGCCTTGCTGGTGCTCTGCTGGGAGCCTGCACTCTCCACGGCGGTTTGTCAAGCATCATCCAGCAGCATTTTTGTGCCTCTGGAGAAGCACACTACTTTGCACCAGACAGAAAGTCCTTCAGAACATGCAGGTGGAGCGGTGGCTGTCGATGCAGAAGACACAGCCCCAGACCCACAGAGCACTGACATCTCAGAAGATGGGCAAGCAGCGTATGGTCGCAGCTGGGCCCAGAGTTCCTCCAGCAGAGGAGGAGGACCCCAGGGTGAAGTGCAAGAACTGTGGCGCCTTTGGTCACATGGCCAGCAGCAGGAGGTGCCCCATCAAGCGCTGGGATGGGACCCTAGCCCTGTATCCCTTGAAGTCCAATGAAGAGAACCTGGGGCCACAGAAGATCCAGCAGTCCAAGGATTCTGGGCCCTTTACCAAGACAGTACAAGACAAGGAGGGACACAGGCGACAAGAGAAGCATTGCATAACTCCCCTCCAGACATGTCTCACCAAAGCCCAAGCAAGACAGCAACACCACCGTGAGAATGCGACTGACTCCTCTGAAAAGCTTCTGAGGACACCCAGTAGGCCGCGGCCTGTGCACACAAGCAAGAAGACAACCGGCATGAATCCTCTTCTCCAAGCTCAGGCAGAAGAGAGGTCTGCAGTCCCTGCGTCTCCTCTTCCCCAAGAGGCCTCCACGATGCAAGGCCGACCTCAAAGCATCCAATCTCATGCACCAGTCAGGTGTCCTGAGGGGTGGACACAGGCCAAGCCGCAGGGTCCCGCACGCAGAATGTGTCCACGCTCCACTCTCGGCAGCATCATTCCAGGCAAGAGATCTGCCCATTGGCCCAGAGCTTCTTGGCAGACGGGCGCCAAGAGGCCAAGGCTCGCTGCTGCTGTCCCTGCATCACACAATGCCAGTCAGACCAGAGAGCCGGTGACTCTCCAAACACAACAGCCACTGCCACAGCCACGGCCACTGCCACTGCCACGGCCACTGCCACTGCCACTGCCACTGCCAGCTACAGCAGGAGTTGCAAGGAAACCATCATGGCATGTGACCCAGAGCTCACCAAATCCAGAGCTCAGCGCTCATCAGCAGCCTCCAAGCAACAGACCTCAGCTGAAGCCTTCCCCGGACTGCACTGTCTCCCATGCCCCAAGTCCTGGCTCTGCCCCTCACCTGCAGTCCCTCAAGATGCTCCTCAGCAGAGTTCAGGGCAACCGGTGGAGCTGCACAATCATCAGCACTCCCTCCTCCCAGCCTCCTGAGGAGGCCGTTCCTCGACCACTGAAGACCCCCGTTGCAGATGACAGAGTGGGATCCTGCTCCAAATCCCCACTCAGCGTGCTCTATGAGGATCTCCAGGTCTCATCCTCTTCCGAGGACACTGACCAGGAGTGAGATGCCAAAGGGAAGGGAATGTGAACTTGGGCTAGGGGAAAGCTGCAAGCAGCAGGCTGTGCCTGCGCAATCACAGCGCCCTCAGGTGTTGGGCAGGAGCACCGCGGGGACCTCACAGAGTGTGAGGCTTCTTTGAATCCTGTTGGTTGTCATTCTTTGTCCGGTGCAAGCCCACTGGGAAGAATGGCTTTTCCACGAAGGTGAGGATGCTATGCAGTTGCTTGCAGGACACCTAGTGTGACACCTAGCACAGCTAGAAATCTGAGAAGCTCATCTGCACGGGTCTCCCAATGAAGCTTTGGGGGTCACGAGGGCTGGACTTTGGGCTCGAACTCTTGGAAGCAGGGCCCGGCCAGAGCTCCCAAGAGGAAGAGCTATCATGCCAAGATGCCGCTCCTGGTGTCCCAGGCACTTCACTCCGAGAGCCTTTCGCATGTATGTCTTGGCGGCAGGGTAGTGCACAAGTGAAGTGCATGGGTGTGCTCGTACAAAGGCTTTGTGCCCTGTGATCTTCTCTCTGAGTGAAATCCTACCTCTCATGCATCCCGCGGGTAAGGACATTCTCCCAAGTCTTCCGGCGCAGCCGGCATTGGATGCCAGCTCTGCCAGTGACCACTTGACCATTATGCCGGAGCACCGGCCTCCTGCAGAGGCTGGCAAGCGAGGGGCACAGGGTGTGGGCAACACTCGGGAGGCTGTCGCTTCGGTGCAGACCTGTAGGACTGTCAGATAGGTTGTCCACCACAATTTTGCTCCCGTGGAATGCACCAGATTGGGGAGGCAGAGACACACGATGTTTCCCAGGAAACACCGGGGTTCCCTCGAGCAGCCACATCTGGTTCCGGTTTGGATAGAAGCAGTGGACCCTGCCTTGCACTTCCCAGACTGCTGTGAATGACATGGGGCTGAGCTGCCTCCACAGCCTCTGGGTTAAGCTGCCAGGTGCTAAGAGGCAGCAACAGCCCAGAGTGCTCCCGAATCCTGCTATTCCACAGATTCCATCATCTCTGAAGCCTAGAAAATGTTCTGTATATGTGTCCAAAGGCCATCGACCCATGCCGTAGTGATGCCAGCACTTTGCGTGTACAAAGAAACGAGGACAATATTTGTTCAAAAATCACTCCACAAACAGACAAACAGCAAGATATGCTAGGATGTAATTAGAATTCTTTTCCAGAACCTGTTTCTCGTTATGGGAACTGCAGTTTTCACAGAGAAGACGGGATGGCGAGAGAAAGATCTTGCATCTGCTGTTCACGCCCCAGATGGCTGCCATGGACTGAGCTGAGCCAATCTGAAGCCACAAGCCAGGAGCTGGTTCGGGTCAACCTTGGGAGATGGGGGGCAGGGACTCAAGGACATGGGCCATCCTCTGCCACTTCCCCAGTCTCTAAGCAGGGAACTAGATGGGAGTTAGAGCGGCCAAGCCTTGAGGCAGCAGCCCTGTTGGATGCTGTCACTTAGGGTGGAAGATTATTAGCCTTTTGAGCAACGGCGCCAGACCCACAGCTGATAGGTTGCTAATTCCTCTTTGTACTCACACACACATGCGCACGCGCACACACACACACACACACACACACACACACACACAAATAAGAGACTGATGTTTACGGAATAGGCAGATTGACAGAGGGGGAGAGAGCGGGAAAGCAAGAAAGGGAAAGCAGGATCTGCCATGTGCTAGTTCACTGCCCAAATGGCTGCCACAGCCAAGGCTGAGTGGATCTGAAGCCTGGAGTCAGGAGCTTCTTCTGGGTCTCCCAGGTGGATGCAGCTTCTCGAGTCTTTGGGCCACCCACCACTGCTTTCCAAGCCCATAAGCAGAGAGCTGAATGTGAACAGGTGCGCCTGGGACACAGACCACACCCATAATACATGCTGGCACTGCAAGGCCGAGGCATTGCCACTTAAGCCATAACTCCAGCCAGGGCTCAGGGTCAGGGTCAAGGTCAGGGTCAACATCAGCATCAGGGTCAGAGTCAGGGTCAGGGTTAGGGTTAGGGCTAGGGTTGGCCCTTCTATTTCCTCTTCAATGGCTCTGCAGGGCAAGACTATTTAACCACTGATGGAAGAACGTAATGCTTAAAAATACCTTGTCAAACTTTCATATCTCCAAACACTCTTCAAACACACACACACAATCATGCACACACACACACACACACACACAAAGACACAGACACACCCACACTCAGAGAAGAGAAATTGCCTCCCTAGCAGAGCAGAGGGACACAAAGAAGAAAACGAAAGGCGCATTGCAGAGCAAAGTTTCCAAAATGCAATGGTGAATTTTGGTGAGAGGTAAGAAATATGGCAGGGTCTGCTCAAATTGCTAGCGACCCAAGGAGGATGCCTTCTTTTGCTCAGACAGAATCTGATGAAGCTTGACTGGATTTGTGATGCTCAGATGAACAGGCTGTATGCTAATCCCATGGTAGGGCCCTATATAAGGCCTCCGCCCTTCCCTCTCTGCCTTGCTGGTGCTCTGCTGGGAGCCTGCACTCTCCACGGCGGTTTGTCAAGCATCATCCAGCAGCATTTTTGTGCCTCTGGAGAAGCACACTACTTTGCACCAGACAGAAAGTCCTTCAGAACATGCAGGTGGAGCGGTGGCTGTCGATGCAGAAGACACAGCCCCAGACCCACAGAGCACTGACATCTCAGAAGATGGGCAAGCAGCGTATGGTCGCAGCTGGGCCCAGAGTTCCTCCAGCAGAGGAGGAGGACCCCAGGGTGAAGTGCAAGAACTGTGGCGCCTTTGGTCACATGGCCAGCAGCAGGAGGTGCCCCATCAAGCGCTGGGATGGGACCCTAGCCCTGTATCCCTTGAAGTCCAATGAAGAGAACCTGGGGCCACAGAAGATCCAGCAGTCCAAGGATTCTGGGCCCTTTACCAAGACAGTACAAGACAAGGAGGGACACAGGCGACAAGAGAAGCATTGCATAACTCCCCTCCAGACATGTCTCACCAAAGCCCAAGCAAGACAGCAACACCACCGTGAGAATGCGACTGACTCCTCTGAAAAGCTTCTGAGGACACCCAGTAGGCCGCGGCCTGTGCACACAAGCAAGAAGACAACCGGCATGAATCCTCTTCTCCAAGCTCAGGCAGAAGAGAGGTCTGCAGTCCCTGCGTCTCCTCTTCCCCAAGAGGCCTCCACGATGCAAGGCCGACCTCAAAGCATCCAATCTCATGCACCAGTCAGGTGTCCTGAGGGGTGGACACAGGCCAAGCCGCAGGGTCCCGCACGCAGAATGTGTCCACGCTCCACTCTCGGCAGCATCATTCCAGGCAAGAGATCTGCCCATTGGCCCAGAGCTTCTTGGCAGACGGGCGCCAAGAGGCCAAGGCTCGCTGCTGCTGTCCCTGCATCACACAATGCCAGTCAGACCAGAGAGCCGGTGACTCTCCAAACACAACAGCCACTGCCACAGCCACAGCCACGGCCACTGCCACTGCCACGGCCACTGCCACTGCCACTGCCACTGCCAGCTACAGCAGGAGTTGCAAGGAAACCATCATGGCATGTGACCCAGAGCTCACCAAATCCAGAGCTCAGCGCTCATCAGCAGCCTCCAAGCAACAGACCTCAGCTGAAGCCTTCCCCGGACTGCACTGTCTCCCATGCCCCAAGTCCTGGCTCTGCCCCTCACCTGCAGTCCCTCAAGATGCTCCTCAGCAGAGTTCAGGGCAACCGGTGGAGCTGCACAATCATCAGCACTCCCTCCTCCCAGCCTCCTGAGGAGGCCGTTCCTCGACCACTGAAGACCCCCGTTGCAGATGACAGAGTGGGATCCTGCTCCAAATCCCCACTCAGCGTGCTCTATGAGGATCTCCAGGTCTCATCCTCTTCCGAGGACACTGACCAGGAGTGAGATGCCAAAGGGAAGGGAATGTGAACTTGGGCTAGGGGAAAGCTGCAAGCAGCAGGCTGTGCCTGCGCAATCACAGCGCCCTCAGGTGTTGGGCAGGAGCACCGCGGGGACCTCACAGAGTGTGAGGCTTCTTTGAATCCTGTTGGTTGTCATTCTTTGTCCGGTGCAAGCCCACTGGGAAGAATGGCTTTTCCACGAAGGTGAGGATGCTATGCAGTTGCTTGCAGGACACCTAGTGTGACACCTAGCACAGCTAGAAATCTGAGAAGCTCATCTGCACGGGTCTCCCAATGAAGCTTTGGGGGTCACGAGGGCTGGACTTTGGGCTCGAACTCTTGGAAGCAGGGCCCGGCCAGAGCTCCCAAGAGGAAGAGCTATCATGCCAAGATGCCGCTCCTGGTGTCCCAGGCACTTCACTCCGAGAGCCTTTCGCATGTATGTCTTGGCGGCAGGGTAGTGCACAAGTGAAGTGCATGGGTGTGCTCGTACAAAGGCTTTGTGCCCTGTGATCTTCTCTCTGAGTGAAATCCTACCTCTCATGCATCCCGCGGGTAAGGACATTCTCCCAAGTCTTCCGGCGCAGCCGGCATTGGATGCCAGCTCTGCCAGTGACCACTTGACCATTATGCCGGAGCACCGGCCTCCTGCAGAGGCTGGCAAGCGAGGGGCACAGGGTGTGGGCAACACTCGGGAGGCTGTCGCTTCAGTGCAGACCTGTAGGACTGTCAGATAGGTTGTCCACCACAATTTTGCTCCCGTGGAATGCACCAGATTGGGGAGGCAGAGACACACGATGTTTCCCAGGAAACACCGGGGTTCCCTCGAGCAGCCACATCTGGTTCCGGTTTGGATAGAAGCAGTGGACCCTGCCTTGCACTTCCCAGACTGCTGTGAATGACATGGGGCTGAGCTGCCTCCACAGCCTCTGGGTTAAGCTGCCAGGTGCTAAGAGGCAGCAACAGCCCAGAGTGCTCCCGAATCCTGCTATTCCACAGATTCCATCATCTCTGAAGCCTAGAAAATGTTCTGTATATGTGTCCAAAGGCCATCGACCCATGCCGTAGTGATGCCAGCACTTTGCGTGTACAAAGAAACGAGGACAATATTTGTTCAAAAATCACTCCACAAACAGACAAACAGCAAGATATGCTAGGATGCAATTAGAATTCTTTTCCAGAACCTGTTTCTCGTTATGGGAACTGCAGTTTTCACAGAGAAGACGGGATGGCGAGAGAAAGATCTTGCATCTGCTGTTCACGCCCCAGATGGCTGCCATGGACTGAGCTGAGCCAATCTGAAGCCACAAGCCAGGAGCTGGTTCGGGTCAACCTTGGGAGATGGGGGGCAGGGACTCAAGGACATGGGCCATCCTCTGCCACTTCCCCAGTCTCTAAGCAGGGAACTAGATGGGAGTTAGAGCGGCCAAGCCTTGAGGCAGCAGCCCTGTTGGATGCTGTCACTTAGGGTGGAAGATTATTAGCCTTTTGAGCAACGGCGCCAGACCCACAGCTGATAGGTTGCTAATTCCTCTTTGTACTCACACACACATGCGCACGCGCACGCACACACACACACACACACACACACACACACACAAATAAGAGACTGATGTTTATGGAATAGGCAGATTGACAGAGGGGGAGAGAGCGGGAAAGCAAGAAAGGGAAAGCAGGATCTGCCATGTGCTAGTTCACTGCCCAAATGGCTGCCACAGCCAAGGCTGAGTGGATCTGAAGCCTGGAGTCAGGAGCTTCTTCTGGGTCTCCCAGGTGGATGCAGCCTCTCGAGTCTTTGGGCCACCCACCACTGCTTTCCAAGCCCATAAGCAGAGAGCTGAATGTGAACAGGTGCGCCTGGGACCCAGACCACACCCATAATACATGCTGGCACTGCAAGGCCGAGGCATTGCCACTTAAGCCATAACTCCAGCCAGGGCTCAGGGTCAGGGTCAAGGTCAGGGTCAACATCAGCATCAGGGTCAGAGTCAGGGTCAGGGTTAGGGGTTACGGTGAGGGTTAGGGTTAGGGTTAGGGTTAGGGCTAGGGCTAGCCCTTCTATTTCCTCTTCAATGGCTCTGCAGGGCAAGACTATTTAACCACTGATGGAAGAACGTAATGCTTAAAAATACCTTGTCAAACTTTCATATCTCCAAACACTCTTCAAACACACACACACAATCATGCACACACACACACACACACACACACACAAAGACACAGACACACCCACACTCAGAGAAGAGAAATTGCCTCCCTAGCAGAGCAGAGGGACACAAAGAAGAAAATGAAAGGCGCATTGCAGAGCAAAGTTTCCAAAATGCAATGGTGAATTTTGGTGAGAGGTAAGAAATATGGCAGGGTCTGCTCAAATTGCTAGCGACCCAAGGAGGATGCCTTCTTTTGCTCAGACAGAATCTGATGAAGCTTGACTGGATTTGTGATGCTCAGATGAACAGGCTGTATGCTAATCCCATGGTAGGGCCCTATATAAGGCCTCCGCCCTTCCCTCTCTGCCTTGCTGGTGCTCTGCTGGGAGCCTGCACTCTCCACGGCAGTTTGTCAAGCATCATCCAGCAGCATTTTTGTGCCTCTGGAGAAGCACACTACTTTGCACCAGACAGAAAGTCCTTCAGAACATGCAGGTGGAGCGGTGGCTGTCGATGCAGAAGACACAGCCCCAGACCCACAGAGCACTGACATCTCAGAAGATGGGCAAGCAGCGTATGGTCGCAGCTGGGCCCAGAGTTCCTCCAGCAGAGGAGGAGGACCCCAGGGTGAAGTGCAAGAACTGTGGCGCCTTTGGTCACATGGCCAGCAGCAGGAGGTGCCCCATCAAGCGCTGGGATGGGACCCTAGCCCTGTATCCCTTGAAGTCCAATGAAGAGAACCTGGGGCCACAGAAGATCCAGCAGTCCAAGGATTCTGGGCCCTTTACCAAGACAGTACAAGACAAGGAGGGACACAGGCGACAAGAGAAGCATTGCATAACTCCCCTCCAGACATGTCTCACCAAAGCCCAAGCAAGACAGCAACACCACCGTGAGAATGCGACTGACTCCTCTGAAAAGCTTCTGAGGACACCCAGTAGGCCGCGGCCTGTGCACACAAGCAAGAAGACAACCGGCATGAATCCTCTTCTCCAAGCTCAGGCAGAAGAGAGGTCTGCAGTCCCTGCGTCTCCTCTTCCCCAAGAGGCCTCCACGATGCAAGGCCGACCTCAAAGCATCCAATCTCATGCACCAGTCAGGTGTCCTGAGGGGTGGACACAGGCCAAGCCGCAGGGTCCCGCACGCAGAATGTGTCCACGCTCCACTCTCGGCAGCATCATTCCAGGCAAGAGATCTGCCCATTGGCCCAGAGCTTCTTGGCAGACGGGCGCCAAGAGGCCAAGGCTCGCTGCTGCTGTCCCTGCATCACACAATGCCAGTCAGACCAGAGAGCCGGTGACTCTCCAAACACAACAGCCACTGCCACAGCCACAGCCACGGCCACTGCCACTGCCACGGCCACTGCCACTGCCACTGCCACTGCCAGCTACAGCAGGAGTTGCAAGGAAACCATCATGGCATGTGACCCAGAGCTCACCAAATCCAGAGCTCAGCGCTCATCAGCAGCCTCCAAGCAACAGACCTCAGCTGAAGCCTTCCCCGGACTGCACTGTCTCCCATGCCCCAAGTCCTGGCTCTGCCCCTCACCTGCAGTCCCTCAAGATGCTCCTCAGCAGAGTTCAGGGCAACCGGTGGAGCTGCACAATCATCAGCACTCCCTCCTCCCAGCCTCCTGAGGAGGCCGTTCCTCGACCACTGAAGACCCCCGTTGCAGATGACAGAGTGGGATCCTGCTCCAAATCCCCACTCAGCGTGCTCTATGAGGATCTCCAGGTCTCATCCTCTTCCGAGGACACTGACCAGGAGTGAGATGCCAAAGGGAAGGGAATGTGAACTTGGGCTAGGGGAAAGCTGCAAGCAGCAGGCTGTGCCTGCGCAATCACAGCGCCCTCAGGTGTTGGGCAGGAGCACCGCGGGGACCTCACAGAGTGTGAGGCTTCTTTGAATCCTGTTGGTTGTCATTCTTTGTCCGGTGCAAGCCCACTGGGAAGAATGGCTTTTCCACGAAGGTGAGGATGCTATGCAGTTGCTTGCAGGACACCTAGTGTGACACCTAGCACAGCTAGAAATCTGAGAAGCTCATCTGCACGGGTCTCCCAATGAAGCTTTGGGGGTCACGAGGGCTGGACTTTGGGCTCGAACTCTTGGAAGCAGGGCCCGGCCAGAGCTCCCAAGAGGAAGAGCTATCATGCCAAGATGCCGCTCCTGGTGTCCCAGGCACTTCACTCCGAGAGCCTTTCGCATGTATGTCTTGGCGGCAGGGTAGTGCACAAGTGAAGTGCATGGGTGTGCTCGTACAAAGGCTTTGTGCCCTGTGATCTTCTCTCTGAGTGAAATCCTACCTCTCATGCATCCCGCGGGTAAGGACATTCTCCCAAGTCTTCCGGCGCAGCCAGCATTGGATGCCAGCTCTGCCAGTGACCACTTGACCATTATGCCGGAGCACCGGCCTCCTGCAGAGGCTGGCAAGCGAGGGGCACAGGGTGTGGGCAACACTCGGGAGGCTGTCGCTTCGGTGCAGACCTGTAGGACTGTCAGATAGGTTGTCCACCACAATTTTGCTCCCGTGGAATGCACCAGATTGGGGAGGCAGAGACACACGATGTTTCCCAGGAAACACCGGGGTTCCCTCGAGCAGCCACATCTGGTTCCGGTTTGGATAGAAGCAGTGGACCCTGCCTTGCACTTCCCAGACTGCTGTGAATGACATGGGGCTGAGCTGCCTCCACAGCCTCTGGGTTAAGCTGCCAGGTGCTAAGAGGCAGCAACAGCCCAGAGTGCTCCCGAATCCTGCTATTCCACAGATTCCATCATCTCTGAAGCCTAGAAAATGTTCTGTATATGTGTCCAAAGGCCATCGACCCATGCCGTAGTGATGCCAGCACTTTGCGTGTACAAAGAAACGAGGACAATATTTGTTCAAAAATCACTCCACAAACAGACAAACAGCAAGATATGCTAGGATGCAATTAGAATTCTTTTCCAGAACCTGTTTCTCGTTATGGGAACTGCAGTTTTCACAGAGAAGACGGGATGGCGAGAGAAAGATCTTGCATCTGCTGTTCACGCCCCAGATGGCTGCCATGGACTGAGCTGAGCCAATCTGAAGCCACAAGCCAGGAGCTGGTTCGGGTCAACCTTGGGAGATGGGGGGCAGGGACTCAAGGACATGGGCCATCCTCTGCCACTTCCCCAGTCTCTAAGCAGGGAACTAGATGGGAGTTAGAGCGGCCAAGCCTTGAGGCAGCAGCCCTGTTGGATGCTGTCACTTAGGGTGGAAGATTATTAGCCTTTTGAGCAACGGCGCCAGACCCACAGCTGATAGGTTGCTAATTCCTCTTTGTACTCACACACACATGTGCACGCGCACGCACACACACACACACACACACACACACACACAAATAAGAGACTGATGTTTACGGAATAGGCAGATTGACAGAGGGGGAGAGAGCGGGAAAGCAAGAAAGGGAAAGCAGGATCTGCCATGTGCTAGTTCACTGCCCAAATGGCTGCCACAGCCAAGGCTGAGTGGATCTGAAGCCTGGAGTCAGGAGCTTCTTCTGGGTCTCCCAGGTGGATGCAGCCTCTCGAGTCTTTGGGCCACCCACCACTGCTTTCCAAGCCCATAAGCAGAGAGCTGAATGTGAACAGGTGCGCCTGGGACCCAGACCACACCCATAATACATGCTGGCACTGCAAGGCCGAGGCATTGCCACTTAAGCCATAACTCCAGCCAGGGCTCAGGGTCAGGGTCAAGGTCAGGGTCAACATCAGCATCAGGGTCAGAGTCAGGGTCAGGGTTAGGGGTTACGGTGAGGGTTAGGGTTAGGGTTAGGGCTAGGGTTGGCCCTTCTATTTCCTCTTCAATGGCTCTGCAGGGCAAGACTATTTAACCACTGATGGAAGAACGTAATGCTTAAAAATACCTTGTCAAACTTTCATATCTCCAAACACTCTTCAAACACACACACACAATCATGCACACACACACACACACACACACAAAGACACAGACACACCCACACTCAGAGAAGAGAAATTGCCTCCCTAGCAGAGCAGAGGGACACAAAGAAGAAAACGAAAGGCGCATTGCAGAGCAAAGTTTCCAAAATGCAATGGTGAATTTTGGTGAGAGGTAAGAAATATGGCAGGGTCTGCTCAAATTGCTAGCGACCCAAGGAGGATGCCTTCTTTTGCTCAGACAGAATCTGATGAAGCTTGACTGGATTTGTGATGCTCAGATGAACAGGCTGTATGCTAATCCCATGGTAGGGCCCTATATAAGGCCTCCGCCCTTCCCTCTCTGCCTTGCTGGTGCTCTGCTGGGAGCCTGCACTCTCCACGGCGGTTTGTCAAGCATCATCCAGCAGCATTTTTGTGCCTCTGGAGAAGCACACTACTTTGCACCAGACAGAAAGTCCTTCAGAACATGCAGGTGGAGCGGTGGCTGTCGATGCAGAAGACACAGCCCCAGACCCACAGAGCACTGACATCTCAGAAGATGGGCAAGCAGCGTATGGTCGCAGCTGGGCCCAGAGTTCCTCCAGCAGAGGAGGAGGACCCCAGGGTGAAGTGCAAGAACTGTGGCGCCTTTGGTCACATGGCCAGCAGCAGGAGGTGCCCCATCAAGCGCTGGGATGGGACCCTAGCCCTGTATCCCTTGAAGTCCAATGAAGAGAACCTGGGGCCACAGAAGATCCAGCAGTCCAAGGATTCTGGGCCCTTTACCAAGACAGTACAAGACAAGGAGGGACACAGGCGACAAGAGAAGCATTGCATAACTCCCCTCCAGACATGTCTCACCAAAGCCCAAGCAAGACAGCAACACCACCGTGAGAATGCGACTGACTCCTCTGAAAAGCTTCTGAGGACACCCAGTAGGCCGCGGCCTGTGCACACAAGCAAGAAGACAACCGGCATGAATCCTCTTCTCCAAGCTCAGGCAGAAGAGAGGTCTGCAGTCCCTGCGTCTCCTCTTCCCCAAGAGGCCTCCACGATGCAAGGCCGACCTCAAAGCATCCAATCTCATGCACCAGTCAGGTGTCCTGAGGGGTGGACACAGGCCAAGCCGCAGGGTCCCGCACGCAGAATGTGTCCACGCTCCACTCTCGGCAGCATCATTCCAGGCAAGAGATCTGCCCATTGGCCCAGAGCTTCTTGGCAGACGGGCGCCAAGAGGCCAAGGCTCGCTGCTGCTGTCCCTGCATCACACAATGCCAGTCAGACCAGAGAGCCGGTGACTCTCCAAACACAACAGCCACTGCCACAGCCACAGCCACGGCCACTGCCACTGCCACTGCCACGGCCACTGCCACTGCCACTGCCACTGCCAGCTACAGCAGGAGTTGCAAGGAAACCATCATGGCATGTGACCCAGAGCTCACCAAATCCAGAGCTCAGCGCTCATCAGCAGCCTCCAAGCAACAGACCTCAGCTGAAGCCTTCCCCGGACTGCACTGTCTCCCATGCCCCAAGTCCTGGCTCTGCCCCTCACCTGCAGTCCCTCAAGATGCTCCTCAGCAGAGTTCAGGGCAACCGGTGGAGCTGCACAATCATCAGCACTCCCTCCTCCCAGCCTCCTGAGGAGGCCGTTCCTCGACCACTGAAGACCCCCGTTGCAGATGACAGAGTGGGATCCTGCTCCAAATCCCCACTCAGCGTGCTCTATGAGGATCTCCAGGTCTCATCCTCTTCCGAGGACACTGACCAGGAGTGAGATGCCAAAGGGAAGGGAATGTGAACTTGGGCTAGGGGAAAGCTGCAAGCAGCAGGCTGTGCCTGCGCAATCACAGCGCCCTCAGGTGTTGGGCAGGAGCACCGCGGGGACCTCACAGAGTGTGAGGCTTCTTTGAATCCTGTTGGTTGTCATTCTTTGTCCGGTGCAAGCCCACTGGGAAGAATGGCTTTTCCACGAAGGTGAGGATGCTATGCAGTTGCTTGCAGGACACCTAGTGTGACACCTAGCACAGCTAGAAATCTGAGAAGCTCATCTGCACGGGTCTCCCAATGAAGCTTTGGGGGTCACGAGGGCTGGACTTTGGGCTCGAACTCTTGGAAGCAGGGCCCAGCCAGAGCTCCCAAGAGGAAGAGCTATCATGCCAAGATGCCGCTCCTGGTGTCCCAGGCACTTCACTCCGAGAGCCTTTCGCATGTATGTCTTGGCGGCAGGGTAGTGCACAAGTGAAGTGCATGGGTGTGCCCGTACAAAGGCTTTGTGCCCTGTGATCTTCTCTCTGAGTGAAATCCTACCTCTCATGCATCCCGCGGGTAAGGACATTCTCCCAAGTCTTCCGGCGCAGCCAGCATTGGATGCCAGCTCTGCCAGTGACCACTTGACCATTATGCCGGAGCACCGGCCTCCTGCAGAGGCTGGCAAGCGAGGGGCACAGGGTGTGGGCAACACTCGGGAGGCTGTCGCTTCGGTGCAGACCTGTAGGACTGTCAGATAGGTTGTCCACCACAATTTTGCTCCCGTGGAATGCACCAGATTGGGGAGGCAGAGACACACGATGTTTCCCAGGAAACACCGGGGTTCCCTCGAGCAGCCACATCTGGTTCCGGTTTGGATAGAAGCAGTGGACCCTGCCTTGCACTTCCCAGACTGCTGTGAATGACATGGGGCTGAGCTGCCTCCACAGCCTCTGGGTTAAGCTGCCAGGTGCTAAGAGGCAGCAACAGCCCAGAGTGCTCCCGAATCCTGCTATTCCACAGATTCCATCATCTCTGAAGCCTAGAAAATGTTCTGTATATGTGTCCAAAGGCCATCGACCCATGCCGTAGTGATGCCAGCACTTTGCGTGTACAAAGAAACGAGGACAATATTTGTTCAAAAATCACTCCACAAACAGACAAACAGCAAGATATGCTAGGATGCAATTAGAATTCTTTTCCAGAACCTGTTTCTCGTTATGGGAACTGCAGTTTTCACAGAGAAGACGGGATGGCGAGAGAAAGATCTTGCATCTGCTGTTCACGCCCCAGATGGCTGCCATGGACTGAGCTGAGCCAATCTGAAGCCACAAGCCAGGAGCTGGTTCGGGTCAACCTTGGGAGATGGGGGGCAGGGACTCAAGGACATGGGCCATCCTCTGCCACTTCCCCAGTCTCTAAGCAGGGAACTAGATGGGAGTTAGAGCGGCCAAGCCTTGAGGCAGCAGCCCTGTTGGATGCTGTCACTTAGGGTGGAAGATTATTAGCCTTTTGAGCAACGGCGCCAGACCCACAGCTGATAGGTTGCTAATTCCTCTTTGTACTCACACACACATGCGCACGCGCACGCACACACACACACACACACACACACACACACAAATAAGAGACTGATGTTTACGGAATAGGCAGATTGACAGAGGGGGAGAGAGCGGGAAAGCAAGAAAGGGAAAGCAGGATCTGCCATGTGCTAGTTCACTGCCCAAATGGCTGCCACAGCCAAGGCTGAGTGGATCTGAAGCCTGGAGTCAGGAGCTTCTTCTGGGTCTCCCAGGTGGATGCAGCCTCTCGAGTCTTTGGGCCACCCACCACTGCTTTCCAAGCCCATAAGCAGAGAGCTGAATGTGAACAGGTGCGCCTGGGACCCAGACCACACCCATAATACATGCTGGCACTGCAAGGCCGAGGCATTGCCACTTAAGCCATAACTCCAGCCAGGGCTCAGGGTCAGGGTCAAGGTCAGGGTCAACATCAGCATCAGGGTCAGAGTCAGGGTCAGGGTTAGGGGTTACGGTGAGGGTTAGGGTTAGGGTTAGGGCTAGGGTTGGCCCTTCTATTTCCTCTTCAATGGCTCTGCAGGGCAAGACTATTTAACCACTGATGGAAGAACGTAATGCTTAAAAATACCTTGTCAAACTTTCATATCTCCAAACACTCTTCAAACACACACACACAATCATGCACACACACACACACACACACACAAAGACACAGACACACCCACACTCAGAGAAGAGAAATTGCCTCCCTAGCAGAGCAGAGGGACACAAAGAAGAAAACGAAAGGCGCATTGCAGAGCAAAGTTTCCAAAATGCAATGGTGAATTTTGGTGAGAGGTAAGAAATATGGCAGGGTCTGCTCAAATTGCTAGCGACCCAAGGAGGATGCCTTCTTTTGCTCAGACAGAATCTGATGAAGCTTGACTGGATTTGTGATGCTCAGATGAACAGGCTGTATGCTAATCCCATGGTAGGGCCCTATATAAGGCCTCCGCCCTTCCCTCTCTGCCTTGCTGGTGCTCTGCTGGGAGCCTGCACTCTCCACGGCGGTTTGTCAAGCATCATCCAGCAGCATTTTTGTGCCTCTGGAGAAGCACACTACTTTGCACCAGACAGAAAGTCCTTCAGAACATGCAGGTGGAGCGGTGGCTGTCGATGCAGAAGACACAGCCCCAGACCCACAGAGCACTGACATCTCAGAAGATGGGCAAGCAGCGTATGGTCGCAGCTGGGCCCAGAGTTCCTCCAGCAGAGGAGGAGGACCCCAGG
This sequence comes from Ochotona princeps, assembly GCF_030435755.1. NCBI lineage: Eukaryota > Metazoa > Chordata > Mammalia > Lagomorpha > Ochotonidae > Ochotona > Ochotona princeps. The sequence continues at coordinate 201,059 of NW_026698629.1, forward strand.
GTGAAGTGCAAGAACTGTGGCGCCTTTGGTCACATGGCCAGCAGCAGGAGGTGCCCCATCAAGCGCTGGGATGGGACCCTAGCCCTGTATCCCTTGAAGTCCAATGAAGAGAACCTGGGGCCACAGAAGATCCAGCAGTCCAAGGATTCTGGGCCCTTTACCAAGACAGTACAAGACAAGGAGGGACACAGGCGACAAGAGAAGCATTGCATAACTCCCCTCCAGACATGTCTCACCAAAGCCCAAGCAAGACAGCAACACCACCGTGAGAATGCGACTGACTCCTCTGAAAAGCTTCTGAGGACACCCAGTAGGCCGCGGCCTGTGCACACAAGCAAGAAGACAACCGGCATGAATCCTCTTCTCCAAGCTCAGGCAGAAGAGAGGTCTGCAGTCCCTGCGTCTCCTCTTCCCCAAGAGGCCTCCACGATGCAAGGCCGACCTCAAAGCATCCAATCTCATGCACCAGTCAGGTGTCCTGAGGGGTGGACACAGGCCAAGCCGCAGGGTCCCGCACGCAGAATGTGTCCACGCTCCACTCTCGGCAGCATCATTCCAGGCAAGAGATCTGCCCATTGGCCCAGAGCTTCTTGGCAGACGGGCGCCAAGAGGCCAAGGCTCGCTGCTGCTGTCCCTGCATCACACAATGCCAGTCAGACCAGAGAGCCGGTGACTCTCCAAACACAACAGCCACTGCCACAGCCACGGCCACTGCCACTGCCACGGCCACTGCCACTGCCACTGCCACTGCCAGCTACAGCAGGAGTTGCAAGGAAACCATCATGGCATGTGACCCAGAGCTCACCAAATCCAGAGCTCAGCGCTCATCAGCAGCCTCCAAGCAACAGACCTCAGCTGAAGCCTTCCCCGGACTGCACTGTCTCCCATGCCCCAAGTCCTGGCTCTGCCCCTCACCTGCAGTCCCTCAAGATGCTCCTCAGCAGAGTTCAGGGCAACCGGTGGAGCTGCACAATCATCAGCACTCCCTCCTCCCAGCCTCCTGAGGAGGCCGTTCCTCGACCACTGAAGACCCCCGTTGCAGATGACAGAGTGGGATCCTGCTCCAAATCCCCACTCAGCGTGCTCTATGAGGATCTCCAGGTCTCATCCTCTTCCGAGGACACTGACCAGGAGTGAGATGCCAAAGGGAAGGGAATGTGAACTTGGGCTAGGGGAAAGCTGCAAGCAGCAGGCTGTGCCTGCGCAATCACAGCGCCCTCAGGTGTTGGGCAGGAGCACCGCGGGGACCTCACAGAGTGTGAGGCTTCTTTGAATCCTGTTGGTTGTCATTCTTTGTCCGGTGCAAGCCCACTGGGAAGAATGGCTTTTCCACGAAGGTGAGGATGCTATGCAGTTGCTTGCAGGACACCTAGTGTGACACCTAGCACAGCTAGAAATCTGAGAAGCTCATCTGCACGGGTCTCCCAATGAAGCTTTGGGGGTCACGAGGGCTGGACTTTGGGCTCGAACTCTTGGAAGCAGGGCCCTGCCAGAGCTCCCAAGAGGAAGAGCTATCATGCCAAGATGCCGCTCCTGGTGTCCCAGGCACTTCACTCCGAGAGCCTTTCGCATGTATGTCTTGGCGGCAGGGTAGTGCACAAGTGAAGTGCATGGGTGTGCTCGTACAAAGGCTTTGTGCCCTGTGATCTTCTCTCTGAGTGAAATCCTACCTCTCATGCATCCCGCGGGTAAGGACATTCTCCCAAGTCTTCCGGCGCAGCCGGCATTGGATGCCAGCTCTGCCAGTGACCACTTGACCATTATGCCGGAGCACCGGCCTCCTGCAGAGGCTGGCAAGCGAGGGGCACAGGGTGTGGGCAACACTCGGGAGGCTGTCGCTTCGGTGCAGACCTGTAGGACTGTCAGATAGGTTGTCCACCACAATTTTGCTCCCGTGGAATGCACCAGATTGGGGAGGCAGAGACACACGATGTTTCCCAGGAAACACCGGGGTTCCCTCGAGCAGCCACATCTGGTTCCGGTTTGGATAGAAGCAGTGGACCCTGCCTTGCACTTCCCAGACTGCTGTGAATGACATGGGGCTGAGCTGCCTCCACAGCCTCTGGGTTAAGCTGCCAGGTGCTAAGAGGCAGCAACAGCCCAGAGTGCTCCCGAATCCTGCTATTCCACAGATTCCATCATCTCTGAAGCCTAGAAAATGTTCTGTATATGTGTCCAAAGGCCATCGACCCATGCCGTAGTGATGCCAGCACTTTGCGTGTACAAAGAAACGAGGACAATATTTGTTCAAAAATCACTCCACAAACAGACAAACAGCAAGATATGCTAGGATGTAATTAGAATTCTTTTCCAGAACCTGTTTCTCGTTATGGGAACTGCAGTTTTCACAGAGAAGACGGGATGGCGAGAGAAAGATCTTGCATCTGCTGTTCACGCCCCAGATGGCTGCCATGGACTGAGCTGAGCCAATCTGAAGCCACAAGCCAGGAGCTGGTTCGGGTCAACCTTGGGAGATGGGGGGCAGGGACTCAAGGACATGGGCCATCCTCTGCCACTTCCCCAGTCTCTAAGCAGGGAACTAGATGGGAGTTAGAGCGGCCAAGCCTTGAGGCAGCAGCCCTGTTGGATGCTGTCACTTAGGGTGGAAGATTATTAGCCTTTTGAGCAACGGCGCCAGACCCACAGCTGATAGGTTGCTAATTCCTCTTTGTACTCACACACACATGCGCACGCGCACACACACACACACACACACACACACACACACACAAATAAGAGACTGATGTTTACGGAATAGGCAGATTGACAGAGGGGGAGAGAGCGGGAAAGCAAGAAAGGGAAAGCAGGATCTGCCATGTGCTAGTTCACTGCCCAAATGGCTGCCACAGCCAAGGCTGAGTGGATCTGAAGCCTGGAGTCAGGAGCTTCTTCTGGGTCTCCCAGGTGGATGCAGCTTCTCGAGTCTTTGGGCCACCCACCACTGCTTTCCAAGCCCATAAGCAGAGAGCTGAATGTGAACAGGTGCGCCTGGGACACAGACCACACCCATAATACATGCTGGCACTGCAAGGCCGAGGCATTGCCACTTAAGCCATAACTCCAGCCAGGGCTCAGGGTCAGGGTCAAGGTCAGGGTCAACATCAGCATCAGGGTCAGAGTCAGGGTCAGGGTTAGGGTTAGGGCTAGGGTTGGCCCTTCTATTTCCTCTTCAATGGCTCTGCAGGGCAAGACTATTTAACCACTGATGGAAGAACGTAATGCTTAAAAATACCTTGTCAAACTTTCATATCTCCAAACACTCTTCAAACACACACACACAATCATGCACACACACACACACACACACACAAAGACACAGACACACCCACACTCAGAGAAGAGAAATTGCCTCCCTAGCAGAGCAGAGGGACACAAAGAAGAAAACGAAAGGCGCATTGCAGAGCAAAGTTTCCAAAATGCAATGGTGAATTTTGGTGAGAGGTAAGAAATATGGCAGGGTCTGCTCAAATTGCTAGCGACCCAAGGAGGATGCCTTCTTTTGCTCAGACAGAATCTGATGAAGCTTGACTGGATTTGTGATGCTCAGATGAACAGGCTGTATGCTAATCCCATGGTAGGGCCCTATATAAGGCCTCCGCCCTTCCCTCTCTGCCTTGCTGGTGCTCTGCTGGGAGCCTGCACTCTCCACGGCGGTTTGTCAAGCATCATCCAGCAGCATTTTTGTGCCTCTGGAGAAGCACACTACTTTGCACCAGACAGAAAGTCCTTCAGAACATGCAGGTGGAGCGGTGGCTGTCGATGCAGAAGACACAGCCCCAGACCCACAGAGCACTGACATCTCAGAAGATGGGCAAGCAGCGTATGGTCGCAGCTGGGCCCAGAGTTCCTCCAGCAGAGGAGGAGGACCCCAGGGTGAAGTGCAAGAACTGTGGCGCCTTTGGTCACATGGCCAGCAGCAGGAGGTGCCCCATCAAGCGCTGGGATGGGACCCTAGCCCTGTATCCCTTGAAGTCCAATGAAGAGAACCTGGGGCCACAGAAGATCCAGCAGTCCAAGGATTCTGGGCCCTTTACCAAGACAGTACAAGACAAGGAGGGACACAGGCGACAAGAGAAGCATTGCATAACTCCCCTCCAGACATGTCTCACCAAAGCCCAAGCAAGACAGCAACACCACCGTGAGAATGCGACTGACTCCTCTGAAAAGCTTCTGAGGACACCCAGTAGGCCGCGGCCTGTGCACACAAGCAAGAAGACAACCGGCATGAATCCTCTTCTCCAAGCTCAGGCAGAAGAGAGGTCTGCAGTCCCTGCGTCTCCTCTTCCCCAAGAGGCCTCCACGATGCAAGGCCGACCTCAAAGCATCCAATCTCATGCACCAGTCAGGTGTCCTGAGGGGTGGACACAGGCCAAGCCGCAGGGTCCCGCACGCAGAATGTGTCCACGCTCCACTCTCGGCAGCATCATTCCAGGCAAGAGATCTGCCCATTGGCCCAGAGCTTCTTGGCAGACGGGCGCCAAGAGGCCAAGGCTCGCTGCTGCTGTCCCTGCATCACACAATGCCAGTCAGACCAGAGAGCCGGTGACTCTCCAAACACAACAGCCACTGCCACAGCCACAGCCACGGCCACTGCCACTGCCACGGCCACTGCCACTGCCACTGCCACTGCCAGCTACAGCAGGAGTTGCAAGGAAACCATCATGGCATGTGACCCAGAGCTCACCAAATCCAGAGCTCAGCGCTCATCAGCAGCCTCCAAGCAACAGACCTCAGCTGAAGCCTTCCCCGGACTGCACTGTCTCCCATGCCCCAAGTCCTGGCTCTGCCCCTCACCTGCAGTCCCTCAAGATGCTCCTCAGCAGAGTTCAGGGCAACCGGTGGAGCTGCACAATCATCAGCACTCCCTCCTCCCAGCCTCCTGAGGAGGCCGTTCCTCGACCACTGAAGACCCCCGTTGCAGATGACAGAGTGGGATCCTGCTCCAAATCCCCACTCAGCGTGCTCTATGAGGATCTCCAGGTCTCATCCTCTTCCGAGGACACTGACCAGGAGTGAGATGCCAAAGGGAAGGGAATGTGAACTTGGGCTAGGGGAAAGCTGCAAGCAGCAGGCTGTGCCTGCGCAATCACAGCGCCCTCAGGTGTTGGGCAGGAGCACCGCGGGGACCTCACAGAGTGTGAGGCTTCTTTGAATCCTGTTGGTTGTCATTCTTTGTCCGGTGCAAGCCCACTGGGAAGAATGGCTTTTCCACGAAGGTGAGGATGCTATGCAGTTGCTTGCAGGACACCTAGTGTGACACCTAGCACAGCTAGAAATCTGAGAAGCTCATCTGCACGGGTCTCCCAATGAAGCTTTGGGGGTCACGAGGGCTGGACTTTGGGCTCGAACTCTTGGAAGCAGGGCCCGGCCAGAGCTCCCAAGAGGAAGAGCTATCATGCCAAGATGCCGCTCCTGGTGTCCCAGGCACTTCACTCCGAGAGCCTTTCGCATGTATGTCTTGGCGGCAGGGTAGTGCACAAGTGAAGTGCATGGGTGTGCTCGTACAAAGGCTTTGTGCCCTGTGATCTTCTCTCTGAGTGAAATCCTACCTCTCATGCATCCCGCGGGTAAGGACATTCTCCCAAGTCTTCCGGCGCAGCCGGCATTGGATGCCAGCTCTGCCAGTGACCACTTGACCATTATGCCGGAGCACCGGCCTCCTGCAGAGGCTGGCAAGCGAGGGGCACAGGGTGTGGGCAACACTCGGGAGGCTGTCGCTTCGGTGCAGACCTGTAGGACTGTCAGATAGGTTGTCCACCACAATTTTGCTCCCGTGGAATGCACCAGATTGGGGAGGCAGAGACACACGATGTTTCCCAGGAAACACCGGGGTTCCCTCGAGCAGCCACATCTGGTTCCGGTTTGGATAGAAGCAGTGGACCCTGCCTTGCACTTCCCAGACTGCTGTGAATGACATGGGGCTGAGCTGCCTCCACAGCCTCTGGGTTAAGCTGCCAGGTGCTAAGAGGCAGCAACAGCCCAGAGTGCTCCCGAATCCTGCTATTCCACAGATTCCATCATCTCTGAAGCCTAGAAAATGTTCTGTATATGTGTCCAAAGGCCATCGACCCATGCCGTAGTGATGCCAGCACTTTGCGTGTACAAAGAAACGAGGACAATATTTGTTCAAAAATCACTCCACAAACAGACAAACAGCAAGATATGCTAGGATGTAATTAGAATTCTTTTCCAGAACCTGTTTCTCGTTATGGGAACTGCAGTTTTCACAGAGAAGACGGGATGGCGAGAGAAAGATCTTGCATCTGCTGTTCACGCCCCAGATGGCTGCCATGGACTGAGCTGAGCCAATCTGAAGCCACAAGCCAGGAGCTGGTTCGGGTCAACCTTGGGAGATGGGGGGCAGGGACTCAAGGACATGGGCCATCCTCTGCCACTTCCCCAGTCTCTAAGCAGGGAACTAGATGGGAGTTAGAGCGGCCAAGCCTTGAGGCAGCAGCCCTGTTGGATGCTGTCACTTAGGGTGGAAGATTATTAGCCTTTTGAGCAACGGCGCCAGACCCACAGCTGATAGGTTGCTAATTCCTCTTTGTACTCACACACACATGCGCACGCGCACACACACACACACACACACACACACACACACACAAATAAGAGACTGATGTTTACGGAATAGGCAGATTGACAGAGGGGGAGAGAGCGGGAAAGCAAGAAAGGGAAAGCAGGATCTGCCATGTGCTAGTTCACTGCCCAAATGGCTGCCACAGCCAAGGCTGAGTGGATCTGAAGCCTGGAGTCAGGAGCTTCTTCTGGGTCTCCCAGGTGGATGCAGCTTCTCGAGTCTTTGGGCCACCCACCACTGCTTTCCAAGCCCATAAGCAGAGAGCTGAATGTGAACAGGTGCGCCTGGGACACAGACCACACCCATAATACATGCTGGCACTGCAAGGCCGAGGCATTGCCACTTAAGCCATAACTCCAGCCAGGGCTCAGGGTCAGGGTCAAGGTCAGGGTCAACATCAGCATCAGGGTCAGAGTCAGGGTCAGGGTTAGGGTTAGGGCTAGGGTTGGCCCTTCTATTTCCTCTTCAATGGCTCTGCAGGGCAAGACTATTTAACCACTGATGGAAGAACGTAATGCTTAAAAATACCTTGTCAAACTTTCATATCTCCAAACACTCTTCAAACACACACACACAATCATGCACACACACACACACACACACACAAAGACACAGACACACCCACACTCAGAGAAGAGAAATTGCCTCCCTAGCAGAGCAGAGGGACACAAAGAAGAAAACGAAAGGCGCATTGCAGAGCAAAGTTTCCAAAATGCAATGGTGAATTTTGGTGAGAGGTAAGAAATATGGCAGGGTCTGCTCAAATTGCTAGCGACCCAAGGAGGATGCCTTCTTTTGCTCAGACAGAATCTGATGAAGCTTGACTGGATTTGTGATGCTCAGATGAACAGGCTGTATGCTAATCCCATGGTAGGGCCCTATATAAGGCCTCCGCCCTTCCCTCTCTGCCTTGCTGGTGCTCTGCTGGGAGCCTGCACTCTCCACGGCGGTTTGTCAAGCATCATCCAGCAGCATTTTTGTGCCTCTGGAGAAGCACACTACTTTGCACCAGACAGAAAGTCCTTCAGAACATGCAGGTGGAGCGGTGGCTGTCGATGCAGAAGACACAGCCCCAGACCCACAGAGCACTGACATCTCAGAAGATGGGCAAGCAGCGTATGGTCGCAGCTGGGCCCAGAGTTCCTCCAGCAGAGGAGGAGGACCCCAGGGTGAAGTGCAAGAACTGTGGCGCCTTTGGTCACATGGCCAGCAGCAGGAGGTGCCCCATCAAGCGCTGGGATGGGACCCTAGCCCTGTATCCCTTGAAGTCCAATGAAGAGAACCTGGGGCCACAGAAGATCCAGCAGTCCAAGGATTCTGGGCCCTTTACCAAGACAGTACAAGACAAGGAGGGACACAGGCGACAAGAGAAGCATTGCATAACTCCCCTCCAGACATGTCTCACCAAAGCCCAAGCAAGACAGCAACACCACCGTGAGAATGCGACTGACTCCTCTGAAAAGCTTCTGAGGACACCCAGTAGGCCGCGGCCTGTGCACACAAGCAAGAAGACAACCGGCATGAATCCTCTTCTCCAAGCTCAGGCAGAAGAGAGGTCTGCAGTCCCTGTGTCTCCTCTTCCCCAAGAGGCCTCCACGATGCAAGGCCGACCTCAAAGCATCCAATCTCATGCACCAGTCAGGTGTCCTGAGGGGTGGACACAGGCCAAGCCGCAGGGTCCCGCACGCAGAATGTGTCCACGCTCCACTCTCGGCAGCATCATTCCAGGCAAGAGATCTGCCCATTGGCCCAGAGCTTCTTGGCAGACGGGCGCCAAGAGGCCAAGGCTCGCTGCTGCTGTCCCTGCATCACACAATGCCAGTCAGACCAGAGAGCCGGTGACTCTCCAAACACAACAGCCACTGCCACAGCCACAGCCACGGCCACTGCCACTGCCACTGCCACGGCCACTGCCACTGCCACTGCCACTGCCAGCTACAGCAGGAGTTGCAAGGAAACCATCATGGCATGTGACCCAGAGCTCACCAAATCCAGAGCTCAGCGCTCATCAGCAGCCTCCAAGCAACAGACCTCAGCTGAAGCCTTCCCCGGACTGCACTGTCTCCCATGCCCCAAGTCCTGGCTCTGCCCCTCACCTGCAGTCCCTCAAGATGCTCCTCAGCAGAGTTCAGGGCAACCGGTGGAGCTGCACAATCATCAGCACTCCCTCCTCCCAGCCTCCTGAGGAGGCCGTTCCTCGACCACTGAAGACCCCCGTTGCAGATGACAGAGTGGGATCCTGCTCCAAATCCCCACTCAGCGTGCTCTATGAGGATCTCCAGGTCTCATCCTCTTCCGAGGACACTGACCAGGAGTGAGATGCCAAAGGGAAGGGAATGTGAACTTGGGCTAGGGGAAAGCTGCAAGCAGCAGGCTGTGCCTGCGCAATCACAGCGCCCTCAGGTGTTGGGCAGGAGCACCGCGGGGACCTCACAGAGTGTGAGGCTTCTTTGAATCCTGTTGGTTGTCATTCTTTGTCCGGTGCAAGCCCACTGGGAAGAATGGCTTTTCCACGAAGGTGAGGATGCTATGCAGTTGCTTGCAGGACACCTAGTGTGACACCTAGCACAGCTAGAAATCTGAGAAGCTCATCTGCACGGGTCTCCCAATGAAGCTTTGGGGGTCACGAGGGCTGGACTTTGGGCTCGAACTCTTGGAAGCAGGGCCCGGCCAGAGCTCCCAAGAGGAAGAGCTATCATGCCAAGATGCCGCTCCTGGTGTCCCAGGCACTTCACTCCGAGAGCCTTTCGCATGTATGTCTTGGCGGCAGGGTAGTGCACAAGTGAAGTGCATGGGTGTGCCCGTACAAAGGCTTTGTGCCCTGTGATCTTCTCTCTGAGTGAAATCCTACCTCTCATGCATCCCGCGGGTAAGGACATTCTCCCAAGTCTTCCGGCGCAGCCGGCATTGGATGCCAGCTCTGCCAGTGACCACTTGACCATTATGCCGGAGCACCGGCCTCCTGCAGAGGCTGGCAAGCGAGGGGCACAGGGTGTGGGCAACACTCGGGAGGCTGTCGCTTCGGTGCAGACCTGTAGGACTGTCAGATAGGTTGTCCACCACAATTTTGCTCCCGTGGAATGCACCAGATTGGGGAGGCAGAGACACACGATGTTTCCCAGGAAACACCGGGGTTCCCTCGAGCAGCCACATCTGGTTCCGGTTTGGATAGAAGCAGTGGACCCTGCCTTGCACTTCCCAGACTGCTGTGAATGACATGGGGCTGAGCTGCCTCCACAGCCTCTGGGTTAAGCTGCCAGGTGCTAAGAGGCAGCAACAGCCCAGAGTGCTCCCGAATCCTGCTATTCCACAGATTCCATCATCTCTGAAGCCTAGAAAATGTTCTGTATATGTGTCCAAAGGCCATCGACCCATGCCGTAGTGATGCCAGCACTTTGCGTGTACAAAGAAACGAGGACAATATTTGTTCAAAAATCACTCCACAAACAGACAAACAGCAAGATATGCTAGGATGTAATTAGAATTCTTTTCCAGAACCTGTTTCTCGTTATGGGAACTGCAGTTTTCACAGAGAAGACGGGATGGCGAGAGAAAGATCTTGCATCTGCTGTTCACGCCCCAGATGGCTGCCATGGACTGAGCTGAGCCAATCTGAAGCCACAAGCCAGGAGCTGGTTCGGGTCAACCTTGGGAGATGGGGGGCAGGGACTCAAGGACATGGGCCATCCTCTGCCACTTCCCCAGTCTCTAAGCAGGGAACTAGATGGGAGTTAGAGCGGCCAAGCCTTGAGGCAGCAGCCCTGTTGGATGCTGTCACTTAGGGTGGAAGATTATTAGCCTTTTGAGCAACGGCGCCAGACCCACAGCTGATAGGTTGCTAATTCCTCTTTGTACTCACACACACATGCGCACGCGCACGCACACACACACACACACACACACACACACACAAATAAGAGACTGATGTTTACGGAATAGGCAGATTGACAGAGGGGGAGAGAGCGGGAAAGCAAGAAAGGGAAAGCAGGATCTGCCATGTGCTAGTTCACTGCCCAAATGGCTGCCACAGCCAAGGCTGAGTGGATCTGAAGCCTGGAGTCAGGAGCTTCTTCTGGGTCTCCCAGGTGGATGCAGCTTCTCGAGTCTTTGGGCCACCCACCACTGCTTTCCAAGCCCATAAGCAGAGAGCTGAATGTGAACAGGTGCGCCTGGGACACAGACCACACCCATAATACATGCTGGCACTGCAAGGCCGAGGCATTGCCACTTAAGCCATAACTCCAGCCAGGGCTCAGGGTCAGGGTCAAGGTCAGGGTCAACATCAGCATCAGGGTCAGAGTCAGGGTCAGGGTTAGGGTTAGGGCTAGGGTTGGCCCTTCTATTTCCTCTTCAATGGCTCTGCAGGGCAAGACTATTTAACCACTGATGGAAGAACGTAATGCTTAAAAATACCTTGTCAAACTTTCATATCTCCAAACACTCTTCAAACACACACACACAATCATGCACACACACACACACACACACACACACACAAAGACACAGACACACCCACACTCAGAGAAGAGAAATTGCCTCCCTAGCAGAGCAGAGGGACACAAAGAAGAAAACGAAAGGCGCATTGCAGAGCAAAGTTTCCAAAATGCAATGGTGAATTTTGGTGAGAGGTAAGAAATATGGCAGGGTCTGCTCAAATTGCTAGCGACCCAAGGAGGATGCCTTCTTTTGCTCAGACAGAATCTGATGAAGCTTGACTGGATTTGTGATGCTCAGATGAACAGGCTGTATGCTAATCCCATGGTAGGGCCCTATATAAGGCCTCCGCCCTTCCCTCTCTGCCTTGCTGGTGCTCTGCTGGGAGCCTGCACTCTCCACGGCGGTTTGTCAAGCATCATCCAGCAGCATTTTTGTGCCTCTGGAGAAGCACACTACTTTGCACCAGACAGAAAGTCCTTCAGAACATGCAGGTGGAGCGGTGGCTGTCGATGCAGAAGACACAGCCCCAGACCCACAGAGCACTGACATCTCAGAAGATGGGCAAGCAGCGTATGGTCGCAGCTGGGCCCAGAGTTCCTCCAGCAGAGGAGGAGGACCCCAGGGTGAAGTGCAAGAACTGTGGCGCCTTTGGTCACATGGCCAGCAGCAGGAGGTGCCCCATCAAGCGCTGGGATGGGACCCTAGCCCTGTATCCCTTGAAGTCCAATGAAGAGAACCTGGGGCCACAGAAGATCCAGCAGTCCAAGGATTCTGGGCCCTTTACCAAGACAGTACAAGACAAGGAGGGATACAGGCGACAAGAGAAGCATTGCATAACTCCCCTCCAGACATGTCTCACCAAAGCCCAAGCAAGACAGCAACACCACCGTGAGAATGCGACTGACTCCTCTGAAAAGCTTCTGAGGACACCCAGTAGGCCGCGGCCTGTGCACACAAGCAAGAAGACAACCGGCATGAATCCTCTTCTCCAAGCTCAGGCAGAAGAGAGGTCTGCAGTCCCTGCGTCTCCTCTTCCCCAAGAGGCCTCCACGATGCAAGGCCGACCTCAAAGCATCCAATCTCATGCACCAGTCAGGTGTCCTGAGGGGTGGACACAGGCCAAGCCGCAGGGTCCCGCACGCAGAATGTGTCCACGCTCCACTCTCGGCAGCATCATTCCAGGCAAGAGATCTGCCCATTGGCCCAGAGCTTCTTGGCAGACGGGCGCCAAGAGGCCAAGGCTCGCTGCTGCTGTCCCTGCATCACACAATGCCAGTCAGACCAGAGAGCCGGTGACTCTCCAAACACAACAGCCACTGCCACAGCCACAGCCACGGCCACTGCCACTGCCACGGCCACTGCCACTGCCACTGCCACTGCCACTGCCAGCTACAGCAGGAGTTGCAAGGAAACCATCATGGCATGTGACCCAGAGCTCACCAAATCCAGAGCTCAGCGCTCATCAGCAGCCTCCAAGCAACAGACCTCAGCTGAAGCCTTCCCCGGACTGCACTGTCTCCCATGCCCCAAGTCCTGGCTCTGCCCCTCACCTGCAGTCCCTCAAGATGCTCCTCAGCAGAGTTCAGGGCAACCGGTGGAGCTGCACAATCATCAGCACTCCCTCCTCCCAGCCTCCTGAGGAGGCCGTTCCTCGACCACTGAAGACCCCCGTTGCAGATGACAGAGTGGGATCCTGCTCCAAATCCCCACTCAGCGTGCTCTATGAGGATCTCCAGGTCTCATCCTCTTCCGAGGACACTGACCAGGAGTGAGATGCCAAAGGGAAGGGAATGTGAACTTGGGCTAGGGGAAAGCTGCAAGCAGCAGGCTGTGCCTGCGCAATCACAGCGCCCTCAGGTGTTGGGCAGGAGCACCGCGGGGACCTCACAGAGTGTGAGGCTTCTTTGAATCCTGTTGGTTGTCATTCTTTGTCCGGTGCAAGCCCACTGGGAAGAATGGCTTTTCCACGAAGGTGAGGATGCTATGCAGTTGCTTGCAGGACACCTAGTGTGACACCTAGCACAGCTAGAAATCTGAGAAGCTCATCTGCACGGGTCTCCCAATGAAGCTTTGGGGGTCACGAGGGCTGGACTTTGGGCTCGAACTCTTGGAAGCAGGGCCCGGCCAGAGCTCCCAAGAGGAAGAGCTATCATGCCAAGATGCCGCTCCTGGTGTCCCAGGCACTTCACTCCGAGAGCCTTTCGCATGTATGTCTTGGCGGCAGGGTAGTGCACAAGTGAAGTGCATGGGTGTGCCCGTACAAAGGCTTTGTGCCCTGTGATCTTCTCTCTGAGTGAAATCCTACCTCTCATGCATCCCGCGGGTAAGGACATTCTCCCAAGTCTTCCGGCGCAGCCGGCATTGGATGCCAGCTCTGCCAGTGACCACTTGACCATTATGCCGGAGCACCGGCCTCCTGCAGAGGCTGGCAAGCGAGGGGCACAGGGTGTGGGCAACACTCGGGAGGCTGTCGCTTCGGTGCAGACCTGTAGGACTGTCAGATAGGTTGTCCACCACAATTTTGCTCCCGTGGAATGCACCAGATTGGGGAGGCAGAGACACACGATGTTTCCCAGGAAACACCGGGGTTCCCTCGAGCAGCCACATCTGGTTCCGGTTTGGATAGAAGCAGTGGACCCTGCCTTGCACTTCCCAGACTGCTGTGAATGACATGGGGCTGAGCTGCCTCCACAGCCTCTGGGTTAAGCTGCCAGGTGCTAAGAGGCAGCAACAGCCCAGAGTGCTCCCGAATCCTGCTATTCCACAGATTCCATCATCTCTGAAGCCTAGAAAATGTTCTGTATATGTGTCCAAAGGCCATCGACCCATGCCGTAGTGATGCCAGCACTTTGCGTGTACAAAGAAACGAGGACAATATTTGTTCAAAAATCACTCCACAAACAGACAAACAGCAAGATATGCTAGGATGCAATTAGAATTCTTTTCCAGAACCTGTTTCTCGTTATGGGAACTGCAGTTTTCACAGAGAAGACGGGATGGCGAGAGAAAGATCTTGCATCTGCTGTTCACGCCCCAGATGGCTGCCATGGACTGAGCTGAGCCAATCTGAAGCCACAAGCCAGGAGCTGGTTCGGGTCAACCTTGGGAGATGGGGGGCAGGGACTCAAGGACATGGGCCATCCTCTGCCACTTCCCCAGTCTCTAAGCAGGGAACTAGATGGGAGTTAGAGCGGCCAAGCCTTGAGGCAGCAGCCCTGTTGGATGCTGTCACTTAGGGTGGAAGATTATTAGCCTTTTGAGCAACGGCGCCAGACCCACAGCTGATAGGTTGCTAATTCCTCTTTGTACTCACACACACATGCGCACGCGCACGCACACACACACACACACACACACACACACACACAAATAAGAGACTGATGTTTACGGAATAGGCAGATTGACAGAGGGGGAGAGAGCGGGAAAGCAAGAAAGGGAAAGCAGGATCTGCCATGTGCTAGTTCACTGCCCAAATGGCTGCCACAGCCAAGGCTGAGTGGATCTGAAGCCTGGAGTCAGGAGCTTCTTCTGGGTCTCCCAGGTGGATGCAGCTTCTCGAGTCTTTGGGCCACCCACCACTGCTTTCCAAGCCCATAAGCAGAGAGCTGAATGTGAACAGGTGCGCCTGGGACACAGACCACACCCATAATACATGCTGGCACTGCAAGGCCGAGGCATTGCCACTTAAGCCATAACTCCAGCCAGGGCTCAGGGTCAGGGTCAAGGTCAGGGTCAACATCAGCATCAGGGTCAGAGTCAGGGTCAGGGTTAGGGTTAGGGCTAGGGTTGGCCCTTCTATTTCCTCTTCAATGGCTCTGCAGGGCAAGACTATTTAACCACTGATGGAAGAACGTAATGCTTAAAAATACCTTGTCAAACTTTCATATCTCCAAACACTCTTCAAACACACACACACAATCATGCACACACACACACACACACACACACACACAAAGACACAGACACACCCACACTCAGAGAAGAGAAATTGCCTCCCTAGCAGAGCAGAGGGACACAAAGAAGAAAACGAAAGGCGCATTGCAGAGCAAAGTTTCCAAAATGCAATGGTGAATTTTGGTGAGAGGTAAGAAATATGGCAGGGTCTGCTCAAATTGCTAGCGACCCAAGGAGGATGCCTTCTTTTGCTCAGACAGAATCTGATGAAGCTTGACTGGATTTGTGATGCTCAGATGAACAGGCTGTATGCTAATCCCATGGTAGGGCCCTATATAAGGCCTCCGCCCTTCCCTCTCTGCCTTGCTGGTGCTCTGCTGGGAGCCTGCACTCTCCACGGCGGTTTGTCAAGCATCATCCAGCAGCATTTTTGTGCCTCTGGAGAAGCACACTACTTTGCACCAGACAGAAAGTCCTTCAGAACATGCAGGTGGAGCGGTGGCTGTCGATGCAGAAGACACAGCCCCAGACCCACAGAGCACTGACATCTCAGAAGATGGGCAAGCAGCGTATGGTCGCAGCTGGGCCCAGAGTTCCTCCAGCAGAGGAGGAGGACCCCAGGGTGAAGTGCAAGAACTGTGGCGCCTTTGGTCACATGGCCAGCAGCAGGAGGTGCCCCATCAAGCGCTGGGATGGGACCCTAGCCCTGTATCCCTTGAAGTCCAATGAAGAGAACCTGGGGCCACAGAAGATCCAGCAGTCCAAGGATTCTGGGCCCTTTACCAAGACAGTACAAGACAAGGAGGGACACAGGCGACAAGAGAAGCATTGCATAACTCCCCTCCAGACATGTCTCACCAAAGCCCAAGCAAGACAGCAACACCACCGTGAGAATGCGACTGACTCCTCTGAAAAGCTTCTGAGGACACCCAGTAGGCCGCGGCCTGTGCACACAAGCAAGAAGACAACCGGCATGAATCCTCTTCTCCAAGCTCAGGCAGAAGAGAGGTCTGCAGTCCCTGCGTCTCCTCTTCCCCAAGAGGCCTCCACGATGCAAGGCCGACCTCAAAGCATCCAATCTCATGCACCAGTCAGGTGTCCTGAGGGGTGGACACAGGCCAAGCCGCAGGGTCCCGCACGCAGAATGTGTCCACGCTCCACTCTCAGCAGCATCATTCCAGGCAAGAGATCTGCCCATTGGCCCAGAGCTTCTTGGCAGACGGGCGCCAAGAGGCCAAGGCTCGCTGCTGCTGTCCCTGCATCACACAATGCCAGTCAGACCAGAGAGCCGGTGACTCTCCAAACACAACAGCCACTGCCACAGCCACAGCCACGGCCACTGCCACTGCCACTGCCACGGCCACTGCCACTGCCACTGCCACTGCCAGCTACAGCAGGAGTTGCAAGGAAACCATCATGGCATGTGACCCAGAGCTCACCAAATCCAGAGCTCAGCGCTCATCAGCAGCCTCCAAGCAACAGACCTCAGCTGAAGCCTTCCCCGGACTGCACTGTCTCCCATGCCCCAAGTCCTGGCTCTGCCCCTCACCTGCAGTCCCTCAAGATGCTCCTCAGCAGAGTTCAGGGCAACCGGTGGAGCTGCACAATCATCAGCACTCCCTCCTCCCAGCCTCCTGAGGAGGCCGTTCCTCGACCACTGAAGACCCCCGTTGCAGATGACAGAGTGGGATCCTGCTCCAAATCCCCACTCAGCGTGCTCTATGAGGATCTCCAGGTCTCATCCTCTTCCGAGGACACTGACCAGGAGTGAGATGCCAAAGGGAAGGGAATGTGAACTTGGGCTAGGGGAAAGCTGCAAGCAGCAGGCTGTGCCTGCGCAATCACAGCGCCCTCAGGTGTTGGGCAGGAGCACCGCGGGGACCTCACAGAGTGTGAGGCTTCTTTGAATCCTGTTGGTTGTCATTCTTTGTCCGGTGCAAGCCCACTGGGAAGAATGGCTTTTCCACGAAGGTGAGGATGCTATGCAGTTGCTTGCAGGACACCTAGTGTGACACCTAGCACAGCTAGAAATCTGAGAAGCTCATCTGCACGGGTCTCCCAATGAAGCTTTGGGGGTCACGAGGGCTGGACTTTGGGCTCGAACTCTTGGAAGCAGGGCCCGGCCAGAGCTCCCAAGAGGAAGAGCTATCATGCCAAGATGCCGCTCCTGGTGTCCCAGGCACTTCACTCCGAGAGCCTTTCGCATGTATGTCTTGGCGGCAGGGTAGTGCACAAGTGAAGTGCATGGGTGTGCCCGTACAAAGGCTTTGTGCCCTGTGATCTTCTCTCTGAGTGAAATCCTACCTCTCATGCATCCCGCGGGTAAGGACATTCTCCCAAGTCTTCCGGCGCAGCCGGCATTGGATGCCAGCTCTGCCAGTGACCACTTGACCATTATGCCGGAGCACCGGCCTCCTGCAGAGGCTGGCAAGCGAGGGGCACAGGGTGTGGGCAACACTCGGGAGGCTGTCGCTTCGGTGCAGACCTGTAGGACTGTCAGATAGGTTGTCCACCACAATTTTGCTCCCGTGGAATGCACCAGATTGGGGAGGCAGAGACACACGATGTTTCCCAGGAAACACCGGGGTTCCCTCGAGCAGCCACATCTGGTTCCGGTTTGGATAGAAGCAGTGGACCCTGCCTTGCACTTCCCAGACTGCTGTGAATGACATGGGGCTGAGCTGCCTCCACAGCCTCTGGGTTAAGCTGCCAGGTGCTAAGAGGCAGCAACAGCCCAGAGTGCTCCCGAATCCTGCTATTCCACAGATTCCATCATCTCTGAAGCCTAGAAAATGTTCTGTATATGTGTCCAAAGGCCATCGACCCATGCCGTAGTGATGCCAGCACTTTGCGTGTACAAAGAAACGAGGACAATATTTGTTCAAAAATCACTCCACAAACAGACAAACAGCAAGATATGCTAGGATGCAATTAGAATTCTTTTCCAGAACCTGTTTCTCGTTATGGGAACTGCAGTTTTCACAGAGAAGACGGGATGGCGAGAGAAAGATCTTGCATCTGCTGTTCACGCCCCAGATGGCTGCCATGGACTGAGCTGAGCCAATCTGAAGCCACAAGCCAGGAGCTGGTTCGGGTCAACCTTGGGAGATGGGGGGCAGGGACTCAAGGACATGGGCCATCCTCTGCCACTTCCCCAGTCTCTAAGCAGGGAACTAGATGGGAGTTAGAGCGGCCAAGCCTTGAGGCAGCAGCCCTGTTGGATGCTGTCACTTAGGGTGGAAGATTATTAGCCTTTTGAGCAACGGCGCCAGACCCACAGCTGATAGGTTGCTAATTCCTCTTTGTACTCACACACACATGCGCACACGCACGCACACACACACACACACACACACACACACACAAATAAGAGACTGATGTTTATGGAATAGGCAGATTGACAGAGGGGGAGAGAGCGGGAAAGCAAGAAAGGGAAAGCAGGATCTGCCATGTGCTAGTTCACTGCCCAAATGGCTGCCACAGCCAAGGCTGAGTGGATCTGAAGCCTGGAGTCAGGAGCTTCTTCTGGGTCTCCCAGGTGGATGCAGCCTCTCAAGTCTTTGGGCCACCCACCACTGCTTTCCAAGCCCATAAGCAGAGAGCTGAATGTGAACAGGTGCGCCTGGGACCCAGACCACACCCATAATACATGCTGGCACTGCAAGGCCGAGGCATTGCCACTTAAGCCATAACTCCAGCCAGGGCTCAGGGTCAGGGTCAAGGTCAGGGTCAACATCAGCATCAGGGTCAGAGTCAGGGTCAGGGTTAGGGGTTACGGTGAGGGTTAGGGTTAGGGTTAGGGCTAGGGTTGGCCCTTCTATTTCCTCTTCAATGGCTCTGCAGGGCAAGACTATTTAACCACTGATGGAAGAACGTAATGCTTAAAAATACCTTGTCAAACTTTCATATCTCCAAACACTCTTCAAACACACACACACAATCATGCACACACACACACACACACACACAAAGACACAGACACACCCACACTCAGAGAAGAGAAATTGCCTCCCTAGCAGAGCAGAGGGACACAAAGAAGAAAACGAAAGGCGCATTGCAGAGCAAAGTTTCCAAAATGCAATGGTGAATTTTGGTGAGAGGTAAGAAATATGGCAGGGTCTGCTCAAATTGCTAGCGACCCAAGGAGGATGCCTTCTTTTGCTCAGACAGAATCTGATGAAGCTTGACTGGATTTGTGATGCTCAGATGAACAGGCTGTATGCTAATCCCATGGTAGGGCCCTATATAAGGCCTCCGCCCTTCCCTCTCTGCCTTGCTGGTGCTCTGCTGGGAGCCTGCACTCTCCACGGCGGTTTGTCAAGCATCATCCAGCAGCATTTTTGTGCCTCTGGAGAAGCACACTACTTTGCACCAGACAGAAAGTCCTTCAGAACATGCAGGTGGAGCGGTGGCTGTCGATGCAGAAGACACAGCCCCAGACCCACAGAGCACTGACATCTCAGAAGATGGGCAAGCAGCGTATGGTCGCAGCTGGGCCCAGAGTTCCTCCAGCAGAGGAGGAGGACCCCAGGGTGAAGTGCAAGAACTGTGGCGCCTTTGGTCACATGGCCAGCAGCAGGAGGTGCCCCATCAAGCGCTGGGATGGGACCCTAGCCCTGTATCCCTTGAAGTCCAATGAAGAGAACCTGGGGCCACAGAAGATCCAGCAGTCCAAGGATTCTGGGCCCTTTACCAAGACAGTACAAGACAAGGAGGGACACAGGCGACAAGAGAAGCATTGCATAACTCCCCTCCAGACATGTCTCACCAAAGCCCAAGCAAGACAGCAACACCACCGTGAGAATGCGACTGACTCCTCTGAAAAGCTTCTGAGGACACCCAGTAGGCCGCGGCCTGTGCACACAAGCAAGAAGACAACCGGCATGAATCCTCTTCTCCAAGCTCAGGCAGAAGAGAGGTCTGCAGTCCCTGCGTCTCCTCTTCCCCAAGAGGCCTCCACGATGCAAGGCCGACCTCAAAGCATCCAATCTCATGCACCAGTCAGGTGTCCTGAGGGGTGGACACAGGCCAAGCCGCAGGGTCCCGCACGCAGAATGTGTCCACGCTCCACTCTCGGCAGCATCATTCCAGGCAAGAGATCTGCCCATTGGCCCAGAGCTTCTTGGCAGACGGGCGCCAAGAGGCCAAGGCTCGCTGCTGCTGTCCCTGCATCACACAATGCCAGTCAGACCAGAGAGCCGGTGACTCTCCAAACACAACAGCCACTGCCACAGCCACGGCCACTGCCACTGCCACGGCCACTGCCACTGCCACTGCCAGCTACAGCAGGAGTTGCAAGGAAACCATCATGGCATGTGACCCAGAGCTCACCAAATCCAGAGCTCAGCGCTCATCAGCAGCCTCCAAGCAACAGACCTCAGCTGAAGCCTTCCCCGGACTGCACTGTCTCCCATGCCCCAAGTCCTGGCTCTGCCCCTCACCTGCAGTCCCTCAAGATGCTCCTCAGCAGAGTTCAGGGCAACCGGTGGAGCTGCACAATCATCAGCACTCCCTCCTCCCAGCCTCCTGAGGAGGCCGTTCCTCGACCACTGAAGACCCCCGTTGCAGATGACAGAGTGGGATCCTGCTCCAAATCCCCACTCAGCGTGCTCTATGAGGATCTCCAGGTCTCATCCTCTTCCGAGGACACTGACCAGGAGTGAGATGCCAAAGGGAAGGGAATGTGAACTTGGGCTAGGGGAAAGCTGCAAGCAGCAGGCTGTGCCTGCGCAATCACAGCGCCCTCAGGTGTTGGGCAGGAGCACCGCGGGGACCTCACAGAGTGTGAGGCTTCTTTGAATCCTGTTGGTTGTCATTCTTTGTCCAGTGCAAGCCCACTGGGAAGAATGGCTTTTCCACGAAGGTGAGGATGCTATGCAGTTGCTTGCAGGACACCTAGTGTGACACCTAGCACAGCTAGAAATCTGAGAAGCTCATCTGCACGGGTCTCCCAATGAAGCTTTGAGGGTCACGAGGGCTGGACTTTGGGCTCGAACTCTTGGAAGCAGGGCCCAGCCAGAGCTCCCAAGAGGAAGAGCTATCATGCCAAGATGCCGCTCCTGGTGTCCCAGGCACTTCACTCCGAGAGCCTTTCGCATGTATGTCTTGGCGGCAGGGTAGTGCACAAGTGAAGTGCATGGGTGTGCTCGTACAAAGGCTTTGTGCCCTGTGATCTTCTCTCTGAGTGAAATCCTACCTCTCATGCATCCCGCGGGTAAGGACATTCTCCCAAGTCTTCCGGCGCAGCCGGCATTGGATGCCAGCTCTGCCAGTGACCACTTGACCATTATGCCGGAGCACCGGCCTCCTGCAGAGGCTGGCAAGCGAGGGGCACAGGGTGTGGGCAACACTCGGGAGGCTGTCGCTTCGGTGCAGACCTGTAGGACTGTCAGATAGGTTGTCCACCACAATTTTGCTCCCGTGGAATGCACCAGATTGGGGAGGCAGAGACACACGATGTTTCCCAGGAAACACCGGGGTTCCCTCGAGCAGCCACATCTGGTTCCGGTTTGGATAGAAGCAGTGGACCCTGCCTTGCACTTCCCAGACTGCTGTGAATGACATGGGGCTGAGCTGCCTCCACAGCCTCTGGGTTAAGCTGCCAGGTGCTAAGAGGCAGCAACAGCCCAGAGTGCTCCCGAATCCTGCTATTCCACAGATTCCATCATCTCTGAAGCCTAGAAAATGTTCTGTATATGTGTCCAAAGGCCATCGACCCATGCCGTAGTGATGCCAGCACTTTGCGTGTACAAAGAAACGAGGACAATATTTGTTCAAAAATCACTCCACAAACAGACAAACAGCAAGATATGCTAGGATGTAATTAGAATTCTTTTCCAGAACCTGTTTCTCGTTATGGGAACTGCAGTTTTCACAGAGAAGACGGGATGGCGAGAGAAAGATCTTGCATCTGCTGTTCACGCCCCAGATGGCTGCCATGGACTGAGCTGAGCCAATCTGAAGCCACAAGCCAGGAGCTGGTTCGGGTCAACCTTGGGAGATGGGGGGCAGGGACTCAAGGACATGGGCCATCCTCTGCCACTTCCCCAGTCTCTAAGCAGGGAACTAGATGGGAGTTAGAGCGGCCAAGCCTTGAGGCAGCAGCCCTGTTGGATGCTGTCACTTAGGGTGGAAGATTATTAGCCTTTTGAGCAACGGCGCCAGACCCACAGCTGATAGGTTGCTAATTCCTCTTTGTACTCACACACACATGCGCACGCGCACACACACACACACACACACACACACACAAATAAGAGACTGATGTTTACGGAATAGGCAGATTGACAGAGGGGGAGAGAGCGGGAAAGCAAGAAAGGGAAAGCAGGATCTGCCATGTGCTAGTTCACTGCCCAAATGGCTGCCACAGCCAAGGCTGAGTGGATCTGAAGCCTGGAGTCAGGAGCTTCTTCTGGGTCTCCCAGGTGGATGCAGCCTCTCGAGTCTTTGGGCCACCCACCACTGCTTTCCAAGCCCATAAGCAGAGAGCTGAATGTGAACAGGTGCGCCTGGGACACAGACCACACCCATAATACATGCTGGCACTGCAAGGCCGAGGCATTGCCACTTAAGCCATAACTCCAGCCAGGGCTCAGGGTCAGGGTCAAGGTCAGGGTCAACATCAGCATCAGGGTCAGAGTCAGGGTCAGGGTTAGGGTTAGGGCTAGGGTTGGCCCTTCTATTTCCTCTTCAATGGCTCTGCAGGGCAAGACTATTTAACCACTGATGGAAGAACGTAATGCTTAAAAATACCTTGTCAAACTTTCATATCTCCAAACACTCTTCAAACACACACACACAATCATGCACACACACACACACACACACACACACACAAAGACACAGACACACCCACACTCAGAGAAGAGAAATTGCCTCCCTAGCAGAGCAGAGGGACACAAAGAAGAAAACGAAAGGCGCATTGCAGAGCAAAGTTTCCAAAATGCAATGGTGAATTTTGGTGAGAGGTAAGAAATATGGCAGGGTCTGCTCAAATTGCTAGCGACCCAAGGAGGATGCCTTCTTTTGCTCAGACAGAATCTGATGAAGCTTGACTGGATTTGTGATGCTCAGATGAACAGGCTGTATGCTAATCCCATGGTAGGGCCCTATATAAGGCCTCCGCCCTTCCCTCTCTGCCTTGCTGGTGCTCTGCTGGGAGCCTGCACTCTCCACGGCGGTTTGTCAAGCATCATCCAGCAGCATTTTTGTGCCTCTGGAGAAGCACACTACTTTGCACCAGACAGAAAGTCCTTCAGAACATGCAGGTGGAGCGGTGGCTGTCGATGCAGAAGACACAGCCCCAGACCCACAGAGCACTGACATCTCAGAAGATGGGCAAGCAGCGTATGGTCGCAGCTGGGCCCAGAGTTCCTCCAGCAGAGGAGGAGGACCCCAGGGTGAAGTGCAAGAACTGTGGCGCCTTTGGTCACATGGCCAGCAGCAGGAGGTGCCCCATCAAGCGCTGGGATGGGACCCTAGCCCTGTATCCCTTGAAGTCCAATGAAGAGAACCTGGGGCCACAGAAGATCCAGCAGTCCAAGGATTCTGGGCCCTTTACCAAGACAGTACAAGACAAGGAGGGACACAGGCGACAAGAGAAGCATTGCATAACTCCCCTCCAGACATGTCTCACCAAAGCCCAAGCAAGACAGCAACACCACCGTGAGAATGCGACTGACTCCTCTGAAAAGCTTCTGAGGACACCCAGTAGGCCGCGGCCTGTGCACACAAGCAAGAAGACAACCGGCATGAATCCTCTTCTCCAAGCTCAGGCAGAAGAGAGGTCTGCAGTCCCTGCGTCTCCTCTTCCCCAAGAGGCCTCCACGATGCAAGGCCGACCTCAAAGCATCCAATCTCATGCACCAGTC
Organism: Ochotona princeps; assembly: GCF_030435755.1. Classification (NCBI taxonomy): domain Eukaryota; kingdom Metazoa; phylum Chordata; class Mammalia; order Lagomorpha; family Ochotonidae; genus Ochotona; species Ochotona princeps. The sequence continues at coordinate 224,843 of NW_026698629.1, forward strand.
AGGTGTCCTGAGGGGTGGACACAGGCCAAGCCGCAGGGTCCCGCACGCAGAATGTGTCCACGCTCCACTCTCGGCAGCATCATTCCAGGCAAGAGATCTGCCCATTGGCCCAGAGCTTCTTGGCAGACGGGCGCCAAGAGGCCAAGGCTCGCTGCTGCTGTCCCTGCATCACACAATGCCAGTCAGACCAGAGAGCCGGTGACTCTCCAAACACAACAGCCACTGCCACAGCCACAGCCACGGCCACTGCCACTGCCACTGCCACTGCCACTGCCAGCTACAGCAGGAGTTGCAAGGAAACCATCATGGCATGTGACCCAGAGCTCACCAAATCCAGAGCTCAGCGCTCATCAGCAGCCTCCAAGCAACAGACCTCAGCTGAAGCCTTCCCCGGACTGCACTGTCTCCCATGCCCCAAGTCCTGGCTCTGCCCCTCACCTGCAGTCCCTCAAGATGCTCCTCAGCAGAGTTCAGGGCAACCGGTGGAGCTGCACAATCATCAGCACTCCCTCCTCCCAGCCTCCTGAGGAGGCTGTTCCTCGACCACTGAAGACCCCCGTTGCAGATGACAGAGTGGGATCCTGCTCCAAATCCCCACTCAGCGTGCTCTATGAGGATCTCCAGGTCTCATCCTCTTCCGAGGACACTGACCAGGAGTGAGATGCCAAAGGGAAGGGAATGTGAACTTGGGCTAGGGGAAAGCTGCAAGGAGCAGGCTGTGCCTGCGCAATCACAGCGCCCTCAGGTGTTGGGCAGGAGCACCGCGGGGACCTCACAGAGTGTGAGGCTTCTTTGAATCCTGTTGGTTGTCATTCTTTGTCCGGTGCAAGCCCACTGGGAAGAATGGCTTTTCCACGAAGGTGAGGATGCTATGCAGTTGCTTGCAGGACACCTAGTGTGACACCTAGCACAGCTAGAAATCTGAGAAGCTCATCTGCACGGGTCTCCCAATGAAGCTTTGGGGGTCACGAGGGCTGGACTTTGGGCTCGAACTCTTGGAAGCAGGGCCCGGCCAGAGCTCCCAAGAGGAAGAGCTATCATGCCAAGATGCCGCTCCTGGTGTCCCAGGCACTTCACTCCGAGAGCCTTTCGCATGTATGTCTTGGCGGCAGGGTAGTGCACAAGTGAAGTGCATGGGTGTGCCCGTACAAAGGCTTTGTGCCCTGTGATCTTCTCTCTGAGTGAAATCCTACCTCTCATGCATCCCGCGGGTAAGGACATTCTCCCAAGTCTTCCGGCGCAGCCGGCATTGGATGCCAGCTCTGCCAGTGACCACTTGACCATTATGCCGGAGCACCGGCCTCCTGCAGAGGCTGGCAAGCGAGGGGCACAGGGTGTGGGCAACACTCGGGAGGCTGTCGCTTCGGTGCAGACCTGTAGGACTGTCAGATAGGTTGTCCACCACAATTTTGCTCCCGTGGAATGCACCAGATTGGGGAGGCAGAGACACACGATGTTTCCCAGGAAACACCGGGGTTCCCTCGAGCAGCCACATCTGGTTCCGGTTTGGATAGAAGCAGTGGACCCTGCCTTGCACTTCCCAGACTGCTGTGAATGACATGGGGCTGAGCTGCCTCCACAGCCTCTGGGTTAAGCTGCCAGGTGCTAAGAGGCAGCAACAGCCCAGAGTGCTCCCGAATCCTGCTATTCCACAGATTCCATCATCTCTGAAGCCTAGAAAATGTTCTGTATATGTGTCCAAAGGCCATCGACCCATGCCGTAGTGATGCCAGCACTTTGCGTGTACAAAGAAACGAGGACAATATTTGTTCAAAAATCACTCCACAAACAGACAAACAGCAAGATATGCTAGGATGCAATTAGAATTCTTTTCCAGAACCTGTTTCTCGTTATGGGAACTGCAGTTTTCACAGAGAAGACGGGATGGCGAGAGAAAGATCTTGCATCTGCTGTTCACGCCCCAGATGGCTGCCATGGACTGAGCTGAGCCAATCTGAAGCCACAAGCCAGGAGCTGGTTCGGGTCAACCTTGGGAGATGGGGGGCAGGGACTCAAGGACATGGGCCATCCTCTGCCACTTCCCCAGTCTCTAAGCAGGGAACTAGATGGGAGTTAGAGCGGCCAAGCCTTGAGGCAGCAGCCCTGTTGGATGCTGTCACTTAGGGTGGAAGATTATTAGCCTTTTGAGCAACGGCGCCAGACCCACAGCTGATAGGTTGCTAATTCCTCTTTGTACTCACACACACATGCGCACGCGCACGCACACACACACACACACACACACACACACACACAAATAAGAGACTGATGTTTATGGAATAGGCAGATTGACAGAGGGGGAGAGAGCGGGAAAGCAAGAAAGGGAAAGCAGGATCTGCCATGTGCTAGTTCACTGCCCAAATGGCTGCCACAGCCAAGGCTGAGTGGATCTGAAGCCTGGAGTCAGGAGCTTCTTCTGGGTCTCCCAGGTGGATGCAGCCTCTCGAGTCTTTGGGCCACCCACCACTGCTTTCCAAGCCCATAAGCAGAGAGCTGAATGTGAACAGGTGCGCCTGGGACCCAGACCACACCCATAATACATGCTGGCACTGCAAGGCCGAGGCATTGCCACTTAAGCCATAACTCCAGCCAGGGCTCAGGGTCAGGGTCAAGGTCAGGGTCAACATCAGCATCAGGGTCAGAGTCAGGGTCAGGGTTAGGGGTTACGGTGAGGGTTAGGGTTAGGGTTAGGGCTAGGGTTGGCCCTTCTATTTCCTCTTCAATGGCTCTGCAGGGCAAGACTATTTAACCACTGATGGAAGAACGTAATGCTTAAAAATACCTTGTCAAACTTTCATATCTCCAAACACTCTTCAAACACACACACACAATCATGCACACACACACACACACACACACACACACACACACACACAAAGACACAGACACACCCACACTCAGAGAAGAGAAATTGCCTCCCTAGCAGAGCAGAGGGACACAAAGAAGAAAACGAAAGGCGCATTGCAGAGCAAAGTTTCCAAAATGCAATGGTGAATTTTGGTGAGAGGTAAGAAATATGGCAGGGTCTGCTCAAATTGCTAGCGACCCAAGGAGGATGCCTTCTTTTGCTCAGACAGAATCTGATGAAGCTTGACTGGATTTGTGATGCTCAGATGAACAGGCTGTATGCTAATCCCATGGTAGGGCCCTATATAAGGCCTCCGCCCTTCCCTCTCTGCCTTGCTGGTGCTCTGCTGGGAGCCTGCACTCTCCACGGCGGTTTGTCAAGCATCATCCAGCAGCATTTTTGTGCCTCTGGAGAAGCACACTACTTTGCACCAGACAGAAAGTCCTTCAGAACATGCAGGTGGAGCGGTGGCTGTCGATGCAGAAGACACAGCCCCAGACCCACAGAGCACTGACATCTCAGAAGATGGGCAAGCAGCGTATGGTCGCAGCTGGGCCCAGAGTTCCTCCAGCAGAGGAGGAGGACCCCAGGGTGAAGTGCAAGAACTGTGGCGCCTTTGGTCACATGGCCAGCAGCAGGAGGTGCCCCATCAAGCGCTGGGATGGGACCCTAGCCCTGTATCCCTTGAAGTCCAATGAAGAGAACCTGGGGCCACAGAAGATCCAGCAGTCCAAGGATTCTGGGCCCTTTACCAAGACAGTACAAGACAAGGAGGGACACAGGCGACAAGAGAAGCATTGCATAACTCCCCTCCAGACATGTCTCACCAAAGCCCAAGCAAGACAGCAACACCACCGTGAGAATGCGACTGACTCCTCTGAAAAGCTTCTGAGGACACCCAGTAGGCCGCGGCCTGTGCACACAAGCAAGAAGACAACCGGCATGAATCCTCTTCTCCAAGCTCAGGCAGAAGAGAGGTCTGCAGTCCCTGCGTCTCCTCTTCCCCAAGAGGCCTCCACGATGCAAGGCCGACCTCAAAGCATCCAATCTCATGCACCAGTCAGGTGTCCTGAGGGGTGGACACAGGCCAAGCCGCAGGGTCCCGCACGCAGAATGTGTCCACGCTCCACTCTCGGCAGCATCATTCCAGGCAAGAGATCTGCCCATTGGCCCAGAGCTTCTTGGCAGACGGGCGCCAAGAGGCCAAGGCTCGCTGCTGCTGTCCCTGCATCACACAATGCCAGTCAGACCAGAGAGCCGGTGACTCTCCAAACACAACAGCCACTGCCACAGCCACAGCCACGGCCACTGCCACGGCCACTGCCACTGCCACTGCCAGCTACAGCAGGAGTTGCAAGGAAACCATCATGGCATGTGACCCAGAGCTCACCAAATCCAGAGCTCAGCGCTCATCAGCAGCCTCCAAGCAACAGACCTCAGCTGAAGCCTTCCCCGGACTGCACTGTCTCCCATGCCCCAAGTCCTGGCTCTGCCCCTCACCTGCAGTCCCTCAAGATGCTCCTCAGCAGAGTTCAGGGCAACCGGTGGAGCTGCACAATCATCAGCACTCCTTCCTGCCAGCCTCCTGAGGAGGCCGTTCCTCGACCACGGAAGACCCCCGTTGCAGATGACAGAGTGGGATCCTGCTCCAAATCCCCACTCAGCGTGCTCTATGAGGATCTCCAGGTCTCATCCTCTTCCGAGGACACTGACCAGGAGTGAGATGCCAAAGGGAAGGGAATGTGAACTTGGGCTAGGGGAAAGCTGCAAGCAGCAGGCTGTGCCTGCGCAATCACAGCGCCCTCAGGTGTTGGGCAGGAGCACCGCGGGGACCTCACAGAGTGTGAGGCTTCTTTGAATCCTGTTGGTTGTCATTCTTTGTCCGGTGCAAGCCCACTGGGAAGAATGGCTTTTCCACGAAGGTGAGGATGCTATGCAGTTGCTTGCAGGACACCTAGTGTGACACCTAGCACAGCTAGAAATCTGAGAAGCTCATCTGCACGGGTCTCCCAATGAAGCTTTGGGGGTCACGAGGGCTGGACTTTGGGCTCGAACTCTTGGAAGCAGGGCCCGGCCAGAGCTCCCAAGAGGAAGAGCTATCATGCCAAGATGCCGCTCCTGGTGTCCCAGGCACTTCACTCCGAGAGCCTTTCGCATGTATGTCTTGGCGGCAGGGTAGTGCACAAGTGAAGTGCATGGGTGTGCCCGTACAAAGGCTTTGTGCCCTGTGATCTTCTCTCTGAGTGAAATCCTACCTCTCATGCATCCCGCGGGTAAGGACATTCTCCCAAGTCTTCCGGCGCAGCCGGCATTGGATGCCAGCTCTGCCAGTGACCACTTGACCATTATGCCGGAGCACCGGCCTCCTGCAGAGGCTGGCAAGCGAGGGGCACAGGGTGTGGGCAACACTCGGGAGGCTGTCGCTTCGGTGCAGACCTGTAGGACTGTCAGATAGGTTGTCCACCACAATTTTGCTCCCGTGGAATGCACCAGATTGGGGAGGCAGAGACACACGATGTTTCCCAGGAAACACCGGGGTTCCCTCGAGCAGCCACATCTGGTTCCGGTTTGGATAGAAGCAGTGGACCCTGCCTTGCACTTCCCAGACTGCTGTGAATGACATGGGGCTGAGCTGCCTCCACAGCCTCTGGGTTAAGCTGCCAGGTGCTAAGAGGCAGCAACAGCCCAGAGTGCTCCCGAATCCTGCTATTCCACAGATTCCATCATCTCTGAAGCCTAGAAAATGTTCTGTATATGTGTCCAAAGGCCATCGACCCATGCCGTAGTGATGCCAGCACTTTGCGTGTACAAAGAAACGAGGACAATATTTGTTCAAAAATCACTCCACAAACAGACAAACAGCAAGATATGCTAGGATGCAATTAGAATTCTTTTCCAGAACCTGTTTCTCGTTATGGGAACTGCAGTTTTCACAGAGAAGACGGGATGGCGAGAGAAAGATCTTGCATCTGCTGTTCACGCCCCAGATGGCTGCCATGGACTGAGCTGAGCCAATCTGAAGCCACAAGCCAGGAGCTGGTTCGGGTCAACCTTGGGAGATGGGGGGCAGGGACTCAAGGACATGGGCCATCCTCTGCCACTTCCCCAGTCTCTAAGCAGGGAACTAGATGGGAGTTAGAGCGGCCAAGCCTTGAGGCAGCAGCCCTGTTGGATGCTGTCACTTAGGGTGGAAGATTATTAGCCTTTTGAGCAACGGCGCCAGACCCACAGCTGATAGGTTGCTAATTCCTCTTTGTACTCACACACACATGCGCACGCGCACACACACACACACACACACACACACACACACACAAATAAGAGACTGATGTTTACGGAATAGGCAGATTGACAGAGGGGGAGAGAGCGGGAAAGCAAGAAAGGGAAAGCAGGATCTGCCATGTGCTAGTTCACTGCCCAAATGGCTGCCACAGCCAAGGCTGAGTGGATCTGAAGCCTGGAGTCAGGAGCTTCTTCTGGGTCTCCCAGGTGGATGCAGCCTCTCGAGTCTTTGGGCCACCCACCACTGCTTTCCAAGCCCATAAGCAGAGAGCTGAATGTGAACAGGTGCGCCTGGGACCCAGACCACACCCATAATACATGCTGGCACTGCAAGGCCGAGGCATTGCCACTTAAGCCATAACTCCAGCCAGGGCTCAGGGTCAGGGTCAAGGTCAGGGTCAACATCAGCATCAGGGTCAGAGTCAGGGTCAGGGTTAGGGGTTACGGTGAGGGTTAGGGTTAGGGTTAGGGCTAGGGTTGGCCCTTCTATTTCCTCTTCAATGGCTCTGCAGGGCAAGACTATTTAACCACTGATGGAAGAACGTAATGCTTAAAAATACCTTGTCAAACTTTCATATCTCCAAACACTCTTCAAACACACACACACAATCATGCACACACACACACACACACACACACACACACACACACACAAAGACACAGACACACCCACACTCAGAGAAGAGAAATTGCCTCCCTAGCAGAGCAGAGGGACACAAAGAAGAAAACGAAAGGCGCATTGCAGAGCAAAGTTTCCAAAATGCAATGGTGAATTTTGGTGAGAGGTAAGAAATATGGCAGGGTCTGCTCAAATTGCTAGCGACCCAAGGAGGATGCCTTCTTTTGCTCAGACAGAATCTGATGAAGCTTGACTGGATTTGTGATGCTCAGATGAACAGGCTGTATGCTAATCCCATGGTAGGGCCCTATATAAGGCCTCCGCCCTTCCCTCTCTGCCTTGCTGGTGCTCTGCTGGGAGCCTGCACTCTCCACGGCGGTTTGTCAAGCATCATCCAGCAGCATTTTTGTGCCTCTGGAGAAGCACACTACTTTGCACCAGACAGAAAGTCCTTCAGAACATGCAGGTGGAGCGGTGGCTGTCGATGCAGAAGACACAGCCCCAGACCCACAGAGCACTGACATCTCAGAAGATGGGCAAGCAGCGTATGGTCGCAGCTGGGCCCAGAGTTCCTCCAGCAGAGGAGGAGGACCCCAGGGTGAAGTGCAAGAACTGTGGCGCCTTTGGTCACATGGCCAGCAGCAGGAGGTGCCCCATCAAGCGCTGGGATGGGACCCTAGCCCTGTATCCCTTGAAGTCCAATGAAGAGAACCTGGGGCCACAGAAGATCCAGCAGTCCAAGGATTCTGGGCCCTTTACCAAGACAGTACAAGACAAGGAGGGACACAGGCGACAAGAGAAGCATTGCATAACTCCCCTCCAGACATGTCTCACCAAAGCCCAAGCAAGACAGCAACACCACCGTGAGAATGCGACTGACTCCTCTGAAAAGCTTCTGAGGACACCCAGTAGGCCGCGGCCTGTGCACACAAGCAAGAAGACAACCGGCATGAATCCTCTTCTCCAAGCTCAGGCAGAAGAGAGGTCTGCAGTCCCTGCGTCTCCTCTTCCCCAAGAGGCCTCCACGATGCAAGGCCGACCTCAAAGCATCCAATCTCATGCACCAGTCAGGTGTCCTGAGGGGTGGACACAGGCCAAGCCGCAGGGTCCCGCACGCAGAATGTGTCCACGCTCCACTCTCGGCAGCATCATTCCAGGCAAGAGATCTGCCCATTGGCCCAGAGCTTCTTGGCAGACGGGCGCCAAGAGGCCAAGGCTCGCTGCTGCTGTCCCTGCATCACACAATGCCAGTCAGACCAGAGAGCCGGTGACTCTCCAAACACAACAGCCACTGCCACAGCCACAGCCACGGCCACTGCCACGGCCACTGCCACTGCCACTGCCAGCTACAGCAGGAGTTGCAAGGAAACCATCATGGCATGTGACCCAGAGCTCACCAAATCCAGAGCTCAGCGCTCATCAGCAGCCTCCAAGCAACAGACCTCAGCTGAAGCCTTCCCCGGACTGCACTGTCTCCCATGCCCCAAGTCCTGGCTCTGCCCCTCACCTGCAGTCCCTCAAGATGCTCCTCAGCAGAGTTCAGGGCAACCGGTGGAGCTGCACAATCATCAGCACTCCTTCCTGCCAGCCTCCTGAGGAGGCCGTTCCTCGACCACGGAAGACCCCCGTTGCAGATGACAGAGTGGGATCCTGCTCCAAATCCCCACTCAGCGTGCTCTATGAGGATCTCCAGGTCTCATCCTCTTCCGAGGACACTGACCAGGAGTGAGATGCCAAAGGGAAGGGAATGTGAACTTGGGCTAGGGGAAAGCTGCAAGCAGCAGGCTGTGCCTGCGCAATCACAGCGCCCTCAGGTGTTGGGCAGGAGCACCGCGGGGACCTCACAGAGTGTGAGGCTTCTTTGAATCCTGTTGGTTGTCATTCTTTGTCCGGTGCAAGCCCACTGGGAAGAATGGCTTTTCCACGAAGGTGAGGATGCTATGCAGTTGCTTGCAGGACACCTAGTGTGACACCTAGCACAGCTAGAAATCTGAGAAGCTCATCTGCACGGGTCTCCCAATGAAGCTTTGGGGGTCACGAGGGCTGGACTTTGGGCTCGAACTCTTGGAAGCAGGGCCCGGCCAGAGCTCCCAAGAGGAAGAGCTATCATGCCAAGATGCCGCTCCTGGTGTCCCAGGCACTTCACTCCGAGAGCCTTTCGCATGTATGTCTTGGCGGCAGGGTAGTGCACAAGTGAAGTGCATGGGTGTGCCCGTACAAAGGCTTTGTGCCCTGTGATCTTCTCTCTGAGTGAAATCCTACCTCTCATGCATCCCGCGGGTAAGGACATTCTCCCAAGTCTTCCGGCGCAGCCGGCATTGGATGCCAGCTCTGCCAGTGACCACTTGACCATTATGCCGGAGCACCGGCCTCCTGCAGAGGCTGGCAAGCGAGGGGCACAGGGTGTGGGCAACACTCGGGAGGCTGTCGCTTCGGTGCAGACCTGTAGGACTGTCAGATAGGTTGTCCACCACAATTTTGCTCCCGTGGAATGCACCAGATTGGGGAGGCAGAGACACACGATGTTTCCCAGGAAACACCGGGGTTCCCTCGAGCAGCCACATCTGGTTCCGGTTTGGATAGAAGCAGTGGACCCTGCCTTGCACTTCCCAGACTGCTGTGAATGACATGGGGCTGAGCTGCCTCCACAGCCTCTGGGTTAAGCTGCCAGGTGCTAAGAGGCAGCAACAGCCCAGAGTGCTCCCGAATCCTGCTATTCCACAGATTCCATCATCTCTGAAGCCTAGAAAATGTTCTGTATATGTGTCCAAAGGCCATCGACCCATGCCGTAGTGATGCCAGCACTTTGCGTGTACAAAGAAACGAGGACAATATTTGTTCAAAAATCACTCCACAAACAGACAAACAGCAAGATATGCTAGGATGCAATTAGAATTCTTTTCCAGAACCTGTTTCTCGTTATGGGAACTGCAGTTTTCACAGAGAAGACGGGATGGCGAGAGAAAGATCTTGCATCTGCTGTTCACGCCCCAGATGGCTGCCATGGACTGAGCTGAGCCAATCTGAAGCCACAAGCCAGGAGCTGGTTCGGGTCAACCTTGGGAGATGGGGGGCAGGGACTCAAGGACATGGGCCATCCTCTGCCACTTCCCCAGTCTCTAAGCAGGGAACTAGATGGGAGTTAGAGCGGCCAAGCCTTGAGGCAGCAGCCCTGTTGGATGCTGTCACTTAGGGTGGAAGATTATTAGCCTTTTGAGCAACGGCGCCAGACCCACAGCTGATAGGTTGCTAATTCCTCTTTGTACTCACACACACATGCGCACGCGCACACACACACACACACACACACACACACACACAAATAAGAGACTGATGTTTACGGAATAGGCAGATTGACAGAGGGGGAGAGAGCGGGAAAGCAAGAAAGGGAAAGCAGGATCTGCCATGTGCTAGTTCACTGCCCAAATGGCTGCCACAGCCAAGGCTGAGTGGATCTGAAGCCTGGAGTCAGGAGCTTCTTCTGGGTCTCCCAGGTGGATGCAGCCTCTCGAGTCTTTGGGCCACCCACCACTGCTTTCCAAGCCCATAAGCAGAGAGCTGAATGTGAACAGGTGCGCCTGGGACCCAGACCACACCCATAATACATGCTGGCACTGCAAGGCCGAGGCATTGCCACTTAAGCCATAACTCCAGCCAGGGCTCAGGGTCAGGGTCAAGGTCAGGGTCAACATCAGCATCAGGGTCAGAGTCAGGGTCAGGGTTAGGGGTTACGGTGAGGGTTAGGGTTAGGGTTAGGGCTAGGGTTGGCCCTTCTATTTCCTCTTCAATGGCTCTGCAGGGCAAGACTATTTAACCACTGATGGAAGAACGTAATGCTTAAAAATACCTTGTCAAACTTTCATATCTCCAAACACTCTTCAAACACACACACACAATCATGCACACACACACACACACACACACACACACACACACACAAAGACACAGACACACCCACACTCAGAGAAGAGAAATTGCCTCCCTAGCAGAGCAGAGGGACACAAAGAAGAAAACGAAAGGCGCATTGCAGAGCAAAGTTTCCAAAATGCAATGGTGAATTTTGGTGAGAGGTAAGAAATATGGCAGGGTCTGCTCAAATTGCTAGCGACCCAAGGAGGATGCCTTCTTTTGCTCAGACAGAATCTGATGAAGCTTGACTGGATTTGTGATGCTCAGATGAACAGGCTGTATGCTAATCCCATGGTAGGGCCCTATATAAGGCCTCCGCCCTTCCCTCTCTGCCTTGCTGGTGCTCTGCTGGGAGCCTGCACTCTCCACGGCGGTTTGTCAAGCATCATCCAGCAGCATTTTTGTGCCTCTGGAGAAGCACACTACTTTGCACCAGACAGAAAGTCCTTCAGAACATGCAGGTGGAGCGGTGGCTGTCGATGCAGAAGACACAGCCCCAGACCCACAGAGCACTGACATCTCAGAAGATGGGCAAGCAGCGTATGGTCGCAGCTGGGCCCAGAGTTCCTCCAGCAGAGGAGGAGGACCCCAGGGTGAAGTGCAAGAACTGTGGCGCCTTTGGTCACATGGCCAGCAGCAGGAGGTGCCCCATCAAGCGCTGGGATGGGACCCTAGCCCTGTATCCCTTGAAGTCCAATGAAGAGAACCTGGGGCCACAGAAGATCCAGCAGTCCAAGGATTCTGGGCCCTTTACCAAGACAGTACAAGACAAGGAGGGACACAGGCGACAAGAGAAGCATTGCATAACTCCCCTCCAGACATGTCTCACCAAAGCCCAAGCAAGACAGCAACACCACCGTGAGAATGCGACTGACTCCTCTGAAAAGCTTCTGAGGACACCCAGTAGGCCGCGGCCTGTGCACACAAGCAAGAAGACAACCGGCATGAATCCTCTTCTCCAAGCTCAGGCAGAAGAGAGGTCTGCAGTCCCTGCGTCTCCTCTTCCCCAAGAGGCCTCCACGATGCAAGGCCGACCTCAAAGCATCCAATCTCATGCACCAGTCAGGTGTCCTGAGGGGTGGACACAGGCCAAGCCGCAGGGTCCCGCACGCAGAATGTGTCCACGCTCCACTCTCGGCAGCATCATTCCAGGCAAGAGATCTGCCCATTGGCCCAGAGCTTCTTGGCAGACGGGCGCCAAGAGGCCAAGGCTCGCTGCTGCTGTCCCTGCATCACACAATGCCAGTCAGACCAGAGAGCCGGTGACTCTCCAAACACAACAGCCACTGCCACAGCCACAGCCACGGCCACTGCCACGGCCACTGCCACTGCCACTGCCAGCTACAGCAGGAGTTGCAAGGAAACCATCATGGCATGTGACCCAGAGCTCACCAAATCCAGAGCTCAGCGCTCATCAGCAGCCTCCAAGCAACAGACCTCAGCTGAAGCCTTCCCCGGACTGCACTGTCTCCCATGCCCCAAGTCCTGGCTCTGCCCCTCACCTGCAGTCCCTCAAGATGCTCCTCAGCAGAGTTCAGGGCAACCGGTGGAGCTGCACAATCATCAGCACTCCTTCCTGCCAGCCTCCTGAGGAGGCCGTTCCTCGACCACGGAAGACCCCCGTTGCAGATGACAGAGTGGGATCCTGCTCCAAATCCCCACTCAGCGTGCTCTATGAGGATCTCCAGGTCTCATCCTCTTCCGAGGACACTGACCAGGAGTGAGATGCCAAAGGGAAGGGAATGTGAACTTGGGCTAGGGGAAAGCTGCAAGCAGCAGGCTGTGCCTGCGCAATCACAGCGCCCTCAGGTGTTGGGCAGGAGCACCGCGGGGACCTCACAGAGTGTGAGGCTTCTTTGAATCCTGTTGGTTGTCATTCTTTGTCCGGTGCAAGCCCACTGGGAAGAATGGCTTTTCCACGAAGGTGAGGATGCTATGCAGTTGCTTGCAGGACACCTAGTGTGACACCTAGCACAGCTAGAAATCTGAGAAGCTCATCTGCACGGGTCTCCCAATGAAGCTTTGGGGGTCACGAGGGCTGGACTTTGGGCTCGAACTCTTGGAAGCAGGGCCCGGCCAGAGCTCCCAAGAGGAAGAGCTATCATGCCAAGATGCCGCTCCTGGTGTCCCAGGCACTTCACTCCGAGAGCCTTTCGCATGTATGTCTTGGCGGCAGGGTAGTGCACAAGTGAAGTGCATGGGTGTGCCCGTACAAAGGCTTTGTGCCCTGTGATCTTCTCTCTGAGTGAAATCCTACCTCTCATGCATCCCGCGGGTAAGGACATTCTCCCAAGTCTTCCGGCGCAGCCGGCATTGGATGCCAGCTCTGCCAGTGACCACTTGACCATTATGCCGGAGCACCGGCCTCCTGCAGAGGCTGGCAAGCGAGGGGCACAGGGTGTGGGCAACACTCGGGAGGCTGTCGCTTCGGTGCAGACCTGTAGGACTGTCAGATAGGTTGTCCACCACAATTTTGCTCCCGTGGAATGCACCAGATTGGGGAGGCAGAGACACACGATGTTTCCCAGGAAACACCGGGGTTCCCTCGAGCAGCCACATCTGGTTCCGGTTTGGATAGAAGCAGTGGACCCTGCCTTGCACTTCCCAGACTGCTGTGAATGACATGGGGCTGAGCTGCCTCCACAGCCTCTGGGTTAAGCTGCCAGGTGCTAAGAGGCAGCAACAGCCCAGAGTGCTCCCGAATCCTGCTATTCCACAGATTCCATCATCTCTGAAGCCTAGAAAATGTTCTGTATATGTGTCCAAAGGCCATCGACCCATGCCGTAGTGATGCCAGCACTTTGCATGTACAAAGAAACGAGGACAATATTTGTTCAAAAATCACTCCACAAACAGACAAACAGCAAGATATGCTAGGATGCAATTAGAATTCTTTTCCAGAACCTGTTTCTCGTTATGGGAACTGCAGTTTTCACAGAGAAGACGGGATGGCGAGAGAAAGATCTTGCATCTGCTGTTCACGCCCCAGATGGCTGCCATGGACTGAGCTGAGCCAATCTGAAGCCACAAGCCAGGAGCTGGTTCGGGTCAACCTTGGGAGATGGGGGGCAGGGACTCAAGGACATGGGCCATCCTCTGCCACTTCCCCAGTCTCTAAGCAGGGAACTAGATGGGAGTTAGAGCGGCCAAGCCTTGAGGCAGCAGCCCTGTTGGATGCTGTCACTTAGGGTGGAAGATTATTAGCCTTTTGAGCAACGGCGCCAGACCCACAGCTGATAGGTTGCTAATTCCTCTTTGTACTCACACACACATGCGCACGCGCACACACACACACACACACACACACACACACACACACAAATAAGAGACTGATGTTTACGGAATAGGCAGATTGACAGAGGGGGAGAGAGCGGGAAAGCAAGAAAGGGAAAGCAGGATCTGCCATGTGCTAGTTCACTGCCCAAATGGCTGCCACAGCCAAGGCTGAGTGGATCTGAAGCCTGGAGTCAGGAGCTTCTTCTGGGTCTCCCAGGTGGATGCAGCCTCTCGAGTCTTTGGGCCACCCACCACTGCTTTCCAAGCCCATAAGCAGAGAGCTGAATGTGAACAGGTGCGCCTGGGACCCAGACCACACCCATAATACATGCTGGCACTGCAAGGCCGAGGCATTGCCACTTAAGCCATAACTCCAGCCAGGGCTCAGGGTCAGGGTCAAGGTCAGGGTCAACATCAGCATCAGGGTCAGAGTCAGGGTCAGGGTTAGGGGTTACGGTGAGGGTTAGGGTTAGGGTTAGGGCTAGGGTTGGCCCTTCTATTTCCTCTTCAATGGCTCTGCAGGGCAAGACTATTTAACCACTGATGGAAGAACGTAATGCTTAAAAATACCTTGTCAAACTTTCATATCTCCAAACACTCTTCAAACACACACACACAATCATGCACACACACACACACACACACACACACACACACAAAGACACAGACACACCCACACTCAGAGAAGAGAAATTGCCTCCCTAGCAGAGCAGAGGGACACAAAGAAGAAAACGAAAGGCGCATTGCAGAGCAAAGTTTCCAAAATGCAATGGTGAATTTTGGTGAGAGGTAAGAAATATGGCAGGGTCTGCTCAAATTGCTAGCGACCCAAGGAGGATGCCTTCTTTTGCTCAGACAGAATCTGATGAAGCTTGACTGGATTTGTGATGCTCAGATGAACAGGCTGTATGCTAATCCCATGGTAGGGCCCTATATAAGGCCTCCGCCCTTCCCTCTCTGCCTTGCTGGTGCTCTGCTGGGAGCCTGCACTCTCCACGGCGGTTTGTCAAGCATCATCCAGCAGCATTTTTGTGCCTCTGGAGAAGCACACTACTTTGCACCAGACAGAAAGTCCTTCAGAACATGCAGGTGGAGCGGTGGCTGTCGATGCAGAAGACACAGCCCCAGACCCACAGAGCACTGACATCTCAGAAGATGGGCAAGCAGCGTATGGTCGCAGCTGGGCCCAGAGTTCCTCCAGCAGAGGAGGAGGACCCCAGGGTGAAGTGCAAGAACTGTGGCGCCTTTGGTCACATGGCCAGCAGCAGGAGGTGCCCCATCAAGCGCTGGGATGGGACCCTAGCCCTGTATCCCTTGAAGTCCAATGAAGAGAACCTGGGGCCACAGAAGATCCAGCAGTCCAAGGATTCTGGGCCCTTTACCAAGACAGTACAAGACAAGGAGGGACACAGGCGACAAGAGAAGCATTGCATAACTCCCCTCCAGACATGTCTCACCAAAGCCCAAGCAAGACAGCAACACCACCGTGAGAATGCGACTGACTCCTCTGAAAAGCTTCTGAGGACACCCAGTAGGCCGCGGCCTGTGCACACAAGCAAGAAGACAACCGGCATGAATCCTCTTCTCCAAGCTCAGGCAGAAGAGAGGTCTGCAGTCCCTGCGTCTCCTCTTCCCCAAGAGGCCTCCACGATGCAAGGCCGACCTCAAAGCATCCAATCTCATGCACCAGTCAGGTGTCCTGAGGGGTGGACACAGGCCAAGCCGCAGGGTCCCGCACGCAGAATGTGTCCACGCTCCACTCTCGGCAGCATCATTCCAGGCAAGAGATCTGCCCATTGGCCCAGAGCTTCTTGGCAGACGGGCGCCAAGAGGCCAAGGCTCGCTGCTGCTGTCCCTGCATCACACAATGCCAGTCAGACCAGAGAGCCGGTGACTCTCCAAACACAACAGCCACTGCCACAGCCACAGCCACGGCCACGGCCACTGCCACGGCCACTGCCACTGCCACTGCCACTGCCAGCTACAGCAGGAGTTGCAAGGAAACCATCATGGCATGTGACCCAGAGCTCACCAAATCCAGAGCTCAGCGCTCATCAGCAGCCTCCAAGCAACAGACCTCAGCTGAAGCCTTCCCCGGACTGCACTGTCTCCCATGCCCCAAGTCCTGGCTCTGCCCCTCACCTGCAGTCCCTCAAGATGCTCCTCAGCAGAGTTCAGGGCAACCGGTGGAGCTGCACAATCATCAGCACTCCCTCCTCCCAGCCTCCTGAGGAGGCCGTTCCTCGACCACTGAAGACCCCCGTTGCAGATGACAGAGTGGGATCCTGCTCCAAATCCCCACTCAGCGTGCTCTATGAGGATCTCCAGGTCTCATCCTCTTCCGAGGACACTGACCAGGAGTGAGATGCCAAAGGGAAGGGAATGTGAACTTGGGCTAGGGGAAAGCTGCAAGCAGCAGGCTGTGCCTGCGCAATCACAGCGCCCTCAGGTGTTGGGCAGGAGCACCGCGGGGACCTCACAGAGTGTGAGGCTTCTTTGAATCCTGTTGGTTGTCATTCTTTGTCCGGTGCAAGCCCACTGGGAAGAATGGCTTTTCCACGAAGGTGAGGATGCTATGCAGTTGCTTGCAGGACACCTAGTGTGACACCTAGCACAGCTAGAAATCTGAGAAGCTCATCTGCACGGGTCTCCCAATGAAGCTTTGGGGGTCACGAGGGCTGGACTTTGGGCTCGAACTCTTGGAAGCAGGGCCCGGCCAGAGCTCCCAAGAGGAAGAGCTATCATGCCAAGATGCCGCTCCTGGTGTCCCAGGCACTTCACTCCGAGAGCCTTTCGCATGTATGTCTTGGCGGCAGGGTAGTGCACAAGTGAAGTGCATGGGTGTGCCCGTACAAAGGCTTTGTGCCCTGTGATCTTCTCTCTGAGTGAAATCCTACCTCTCATGCATCCCGCGGGTAAGGACATTCTCCCAAGTCTTCCGGCGCAGCCGGCATTGGATGCCAGCTCTGCCAGTGACCACTTGACCATTATGCCGGAGCACCGGCCTCCTGCAGAGGCTGGCAAGCGAGGGGCACAGGGTGTGGGCAACACTCGGGAGGCTGTCGCTTCGGTGCAGACCTGTAGGACTGTCAGATAGGTTGTCCACCACAATTTTGCTCCCGTGGAATGCACCAGATTGGGGAGGCAGAGACACACGATGTTTCCCAGGAAACACCGGGGTTCCCTCGAGCAGCCACATCTGGTTCCGGTTTGGATAGAAGCAGTGGACCCTGCCTTGCACTTCCCAGACTGCTGTGAATGACATGGGGCTGAGCTGCCTCCACAGCCTCTGGGTTAAGCTGCCAGGTGCTAAGAGGCAGCAACAGCCCAGAGTGCTCCCGAATCCTGCTATTCCACAGATTCCATCATCTCTGAAGCCTAGAAAATGTTCTGTATATGTGTCCAAAGGCCATCGACCCATGCCGTAGTGATGCCAGCACTTTGCGTGTACAAAGAAACGAGGACAATATTTGTTCAAAAATCACTCCACAAACAGACAAACAGCAAGATATGCTAGGATGCAATTAGAATTCTTTTCCAGAACCTGTTTCTCGTTATGGGAACTGCAGTTTTCACAGAGAAGACGGGATGGCGAGAGAAAGATCTTGCATCTGCTGTTCACGCCCCAGATGGCTGCCATGGACTGAGCTGAGCCAATCTGAAGCCACAAGCCAGGAGCTGGTTCGGGTCAACCTTGGGAGATGGGGGGCAGGGACTCAAGGACATGGGCCATCCTCTGCCACTTCCCCAGTCTCTAAGCAGGGAACTAGATGGGAGTTAGAGCGGCCAAGCCTTGAGGCAGCAGCCCTGTTGGATGCTGTCACTTAGGGTGGAAGATTATTAGCCTTTTGAGCAACGGCGCCAGACCCACAGCTGATAGGTTGCTAATTCCTCTTTGTACTCACACACACATGCGCACGCGCACGCACACACACACACACACACACACACACACAAATAAGAGACTGATGTTTACGGAATAGGCAGATTGACAGAGGGGGAGAGAGCGGGAAAGCAAGAAAGGGAAAGCAGGATCTGCCATGTGCTAGTTCACTGCCCAAATGGCTGCCACAGCCAAGGCTGAGTGGATCTGAAGCCTGGAGTCAGGAGCTTCTTCTGGGTCTCCCAGGTGGATGCAGCCTCTCGAGTCTTTGGGCCACCCACCACTGCTTTCCAAGCCCATAAGCAGAGAGCTGAATGTGAACAGGTGCGCCTGGGACACAGACCACACCCATAATACATGCTGGCACTGCAAGGCCGAGGCATTGCCACTTAAGCCATAACTCCAGCCAGGGCTCAGGGTCAGGGTCAAGGTCAGGGTCAACATCAGCATCAGGGTCAGAGTCAGGGTCAGGGTTAGGGGTTACGGTGAGGGTTAGGGTTAGGGTTAGGGCTAGGGTTGGCCCTTCTATTTCCTCTTCAATGGCTCTGCAGGGCAAGACTATTTAACCACTGATGGAAGAACGTAATGCTTAAAAATACCTTGTCAAACTTTCATATCTCCAAACACTCTTCAAACACACACACACAATCATGCACACACACACACACACACACACACACACACAAAGACACAGACACACCCACACTCAGAGAAGAGAAATTGCCTCCCTAGCAGAGCAGAGGGACACAAAGAAGAAAACGAAAGGCGCATTGCAGAGCAAAGTTTCCAAAATGCAATGGTGAATTTTGGTGAGAGGTAAGAAATATGGCAGGGTCTGCTCAAATTGCTAGCGACCCAAGGAGGATGCCTTCTTTTGCTCAGACAGAATCTGATGAAGCTTGACTGGATTTGTGATGCTCAGATGAACAGGCTGTATGCTAATCCCATGGTAGGGCCCTATATAAGGCCTCCGCCCTTCCCTCTCTGCCTTGCTGGTGCTCTGCTGGGAGCCTGCACTCTCCACGGCGGTTTGTCAAGCATCATCCAGCAGCATTTTTGTGCCTCTGGAGAAGCACACTACTTTGCACCAGACAGAAAGTCCTTCAGAACATGCAGGTGGAGCGGTGGCTGTCGATGCAGAAGACACAGCCCCAGACCCACAGAGCACTGACATCTCAGAAGATGGGCAAGCAGCGTATGGTCGCAGCTGGGCCCAGAGTTCCTCCAGCAGAGGAGGAGGACCCCAGGGTGAAGTGCAAGAACTGTGGCGCCTTTGGTCACATGGCCAGCAGCAGGAGGTGCCCCATCAAGCGCTGGGATGGGACCCTAGCCCTGTATCCCTTGAAGTCCAATGAAGAGAACCTGGGGCCACAGAAGATCCAGCAGTCCAAGGATTCTGGGCCCTTTACCAAGACAGTACAAGACAAGGAGGGACACAGGCGACAAGAGAAGCATTGCATAACTCCCCTCCAGACATGTCTCACCAAAGCCCAAGCAAGACAGCAACACCACCGTGAGAATGCGACTGACTCCTCTGAAAAGCTTCTGAGGACACCCAGTAGGCCGCGGCCTGTGCACACAAGCAAGAAGACAACCGGCATGAATCCTCTTCTCCAAGCTCAGGCAGAAGAGAGGTCTGCAGTCCCTGCGTCTCCTCTTCCCCAAGAGGCCTCCACGATGCAAGGCCGACCTCAAAGCATCCAATCTCATGCACCAGTCAGGTGTCCTGAGGGGTGGACACAGGCCAAGCCGCAGGGTCCCGCACGCAGAATGTGTCCACGCTCCACTCTCGGCAGCATCATTCCAGGCAAGAGATCTGCCCATTGGCCCAGAGCTTCTTGGCAGACGGGCGCCAAGAGGCCAAGGCTCGCTGCTGCTGTCCCTGCATCACACAATGCCAGTCAGACCAGAGAGCCGGTGACTCTCCAAACACAACAGCCACTGCCACAGCCACAGCCACGGCCACTGCCACTGCCACTGCCACGGCCACTGCCACTGCCACTGCCACTGCCAGCTACAGCAGGAGTTGCAAGGAAACCATCATGGCATGTGACCCAGAGCTCACCAAATCCAGAGCTCAGCGCTCATCAGCAGCCTCCAAGCAACAGACCTCAGCTGAAGCCTTCCCCGGACTGCACTGTCTCCCATGCCCCAAGTCCTGGCTCTGCCCCTCACCTGCAGTCCCTCAAGATGCTCCTCAGCAGAGTTCAGGGCAACCGGTGGAGCTGCACAATCATCAGCACTCCCTCCTCCCAGCCTCCTGAGGAGGCCGTTCCTCGACCACTGAAGACCCCCGTTGCAGATGACAGAGTGGGATCCTGCTCCAAATCCCCACTCAGCGTGCTCTATGAGGATCTCCAGGTCTCATCCTCTTCCGAGGACACTGACCAGGAGTGAGATGCCAAAGGGAAGGGAATGTGAACTTGGGCTAGGGGAAAGCTGCAAGCAGCAGGCTGTGCCTGCGCAATCACAGCGCCCTCAGGTGTTGGGCAGGAGCACCGCGGGGACCTCACAGAGTGTGAGGCTTCTTTGAATCCTGTTGGTTGTCATTCTTTGTCGGGTGCAAGCCCACTGGGAAGAATGGCTTTTCCACGAAGGTGAGGATGCTATGCAGTTGCTTGCAGGACACCTAGTGTGACACCTAGCACAGCTAGAAATCTGAGAAGCTCATCTGCACGGGTCTCCCAATGAAGCTTTGGGGGTCACGAGGGCTGGACTTTGGGCTCGAACTCTTGGAAGCAGGGCCCGGCCAGAGCTCCCAAGAGGAAGAGCTATCATGCCAAGATGCCGCTCCTGGTGTCCCAGGCACTTCACTCCGAGAGCCTTTCGCATGTATGTCTTGGCGGCAGGGTAGTGCACAAGTGAAGTGCATGGGTGTGCCCGTACAAAGGCTTTGTGCCCTGTGATCTTCTCTCTGAGTGAAATCCTACCTCTCATGCATCCCGCGGGTAAGGACATTCTCCCAAGTCTTCCGGCGCAGCCGGCATTGGATGCCAGCTCTGCCAGTGACCACTTGACCATTATGCCGGAGCACCGGCCTCCTGCAGAGGCTGGCAAGCGAGGGGCACAGGGTGTGGGCAACACTCGGGAGGCTGTCGCTTCGGTGCAGACCTGTAGGACTGTCAGATAGGTTGTCCACCACAATTTTGCTCCCGTGGAATGCACCAGATTGGGGAGGCAGAGACACACGATGTTTCCCAGGAAACACCGGGGTTCCCTCGAGCAGCCACATCTGGTTCCGGTTTGGATAGAAGCAGTGGACCCTGCCTTGCACTTCCCAGACTGCTGTGAATGACATGGGGCTGAGCTGCCTCCACAGCCTCTGGGTTAAGCTGCCAGGTGCTAAGAGGCAGCAACAGCCCAGAGTGCTCCCGAATCCTGCTATTCCACAGATTCCATCATCTCTGAAGCCTAGAAAATGTTCTGTATATGTGTCCAAAGGCCATCGACCCATGCCGTAGTGATGCCAGCACTTTGCGTGTACAAAGAAACGAGGACAATATTTGTTCAAAAATCACTCCACAAACAGACAAACAGCAAGATATGCTAGGATGCAATTAGAATTCTTTTCCAGAACCTGTTTCTCGTTATGGGAACTGCAGTTTTCACAGAGAAGACGGGATGGCGAGAGAAAGATCTTGCATCTGCTGTTCACGCCCCAGATGGCTGCCATGGACTGAGCTGAGCCAATCTGAAGCCACAAGCCAGGAGCTGGTTCGGGTCAACCTTGGGAGATGGGGGGCAGGGACTCAAGGACATGGGCCATCCTCTGCCACTTCCCCAGTCTCTAAGCAGGGAACTAGATGGGAGTTAGAGCGGCCAAGCCTTGAGGCAGCAGCCCTGTTGGATGCTGTCACTTAGGGTGGAAGATTATTAGCCTTTTGAGCAACGGCGCCAGACCCACAGCTGATAGGTTGCTAATTCCTCTTTGTACTCACACACACATGCGCACGCGCACGCACACACACACACACACACACACACACAAATAAGAGACTGATGTTTATGGAATAGGCAGATTGACAGAGGGGGAGAGAGCGGGAAAGCAAGAAAGGGAAAGCAGGATCTGCCATGTGCTAGTTCACTGCCCAAACGGCTGCCACAGCCAAGGCTGAGTGGATCTGAAGCCTGGAGTCAGGAGCTTCTTCTGGGTCTCCCAGGTGGATGCAGCCTCTCGAGTCTTTGGGCCACCCACCACTGCTTTCCAAGCCCATAAGCAGAGAGCTGAATGTGAACAGGTGCGCCTGGGACACAGACCACACCCATAATACATGCTGGCACTGCAAGGCCGAGGCATTGCCACTTAAGCCATAACTCCAGCCAGGGCTCAGGGTCAGGGTCAAGGTCAGGGTCAACATCAGCATCAGGGTCAGAGTCAGGGTCAGGGTTAGGGGTTACGGTGAGGGTTAGGGTTAGGGTTAGGGCTAGGGTTGGCCCTTCTATTTCCTCTTCAATGGCTCTGCAGGGCAAGACTATTTAACCACTGATGGAAGAACGTAATGCTTAAAAATACCTTGTCAAACTTTCATATCTCCAAACACTCTTCAAACACACACACACAATCATGCACACACACACACACACACACACACAAAGACACAGACACACCCACACTCAGAGAAGAGAAATTGCCTCCCTAGCAGAGCAGAGGGACACAAAGAAGAAAACGAAAGGCGCATTGCAGAGCAAAGTTTCCAAAATGCAATGGTGAATTTTGGTGAGAGGTAAGAAATATGGCAGGGTCTGCTCAAATTGCTAGCGACCCAAGGAGGATGCCTTCTTTTGCTCAGACAGAATCTGATGAAGCTTGACTGGATTTGTGATGCTCAGATGAACAGGCTGTATGCTAATCCCATGGTAGGGCCCTGTATAACGCCTCCGCCCTTCCCTCTCTGCCTTGCTGGTGCTCTGCTGGGAGCCTGCACTCTCCACGGCGGTTTGTCAAGCATCATCCAGCAGCATTTTTGTGCCTCTGGAGAAGCACACTACTTTGCACCAGACAGAAAGTCCTTCAGAACATGCAGGTGGAGCGGTGGCTGTCGATGCAGAAGACACAGCCCCAGACCCACAGAGCACTGACATCTCAGAAGATGGGCAAGCAGCGTATGGTCGCAGCTGGGCCCAGAGTTCCTCCAGCAGAGGAGGAGGACCCCAGGGTGAAGTGCAAGAACTGTGGCGCCTTTGGTCACATGGCCAGCAGCAGGAGGTGCCCCATCAAGCGCTGGGATGGGACCCTAGCCCTGTATCCCTTGAAGTCCAATGAAGAGAACCTGGGGCCACAGAAGATCCAGCAGTCCAAGGATTCTGGGCCCTTTACCAAGACAGTACAAGACAAGGAGGGACACAGGCGACAAGAGAAGCATTGCATAACTCCCCTCCAGACATGTCTCACCAAAGCCCAAGCAAGACAGCAACACCACCGTGAGAATGCGACTGACTCCTCTGAAAAGCTTCTGAGGACACCCAGTAGGCCGCGGCCTGTGCACACAAGCAAGAAGACAACCGGCATGAATCCTCTTCTCCAAGCTCAGGCAGAAGAGAGGTCTGCAGTCCCTGCGTCTCCTCTTCCCCAAGAGGCCTCCACGATGCAAGGCCGACCTCAAAGCATCCAATCTCATGCACCAGTCAGGTGTCCTGAGGGGTGGACACAGGCCAAGCCGCAGGGTCCCGCACGCAGAATGTGTCCACGCTCCACTCTCGGCAGCATCATTCCAGGCAAGAGATCTGCCCATTGGCCCAGAGCTTCTTGGCAGACGGGCGCCAAGAGGCCAAGGCTCGCTGCTGCTGTCCCTGCATCACACAATGCCAGTCAGACCAGAGAGCCGGTGACTCTCCAAACACAACAGCCACTGCCACTGCCACAGCCACAGCCACGGCCACGGCCACTGCCACGGCCACTGCCACTGCCACTGCCACTGCCAGCTACAGCAGGAGTTGCAAGGAAACCATCATGGCATGTGACCCAGAGCTCACCAAATCCAGAGCTCAGCGCTCATCAGCAGCCTCCAAGCAACAGACCTCAGCTGAAGCCTTCCCCGGACTGCACTGTCTCCCATGCCCCAAGTCCTGGCTCTGCCCCTCACCTGCAGTCCCTCAAGATGCTCCTCAGCAGAGTTCAGGGCAACCGGTGGAGCTGCACAATCATCAGCACTCCCTCCTCCCAGCCTCCTGAGGAGGCCGTTCCTCGACCACTGAAGACCCCCGTTGCAGATGACAGAGTGGGATCCTGCTCCAAATCCCCACTCAGCGTGCTCTATGAGGATCTCCAGGTCTCATCCTCTTCCGAGGACACTGACCAGGAGTGAGATGCCAAAGGGAAGGGAATGTGAACTTGGGCTAGGGGAAAGCTGCAAGCAGCAGGCTGTGCCTGCGCAATCACAGCGCCCTCAGGTGTTGGGCAGGAGCACCGCGGGGACCTCACAGAGTGTGAGGCTTCTTTGAATCCTGTTGGTTGTCATTCTTTGTCGGGTGCAAGCCCACTGGGAAGAATGGCTTTTCCACGAAGGTGAGGATGCTATGCAGTTGCTTGCAGGACACCTAGTGTGACACCTAGCACAGCTAGAAATCTGAGAAGCTCATCTGCACGGGTCTCCCAATGAAGCTTTGGGGGTCACGAGGGCTGGACTTTGGGCTCGAACTCTTGGAAGCAGGGCCCGGCCAGAGCTCCCAAGAGGAAGAGCTATCATGCCAAGAT
The DNA here is from genome assembly GCF_030435755.1 of Ochotona princeps. Lineage (NCBI taxonomy): Eukaryota > Metazoa > Chordata > Mammalia > Lagomorpha > Ochotonidae > Ochotona > Ochotona princeps. The sequence continues at coordinate 249,354 of NW_026698629.1, forward strand.
GCCGCTCCTGGTGTCCCAGGCACTTCACTCCGAGAGCCTTTCGCATGTATGTCTTGGCGGCAGGGTAGTGCACAAGTGAAGTGCATGGGTGTGCCCGTACAAAGGCTTTGTGCCCTGTGATCTTCTCTCTGAGTGAAATCCTACCTCTCATGCATCCCGCGGGTAAGGACATTCTCCCAAGTCTTCCGGCGCAGCCGGCATTGGATGCCAGCTCTGCCAGTGACCACTTGACCATTATGCCGGAGCATCGGCCTCCTGCAGAGGCTGGCAAGCGAGGGGCACAGGGTGTGGGCAACACTCGGGAGGCTGTCGCTTCGGTGCAGACCTGTAGGACTGTCAGATAGGTTGTCCACCACAATTTTGCTCCCGTGGAATGCACCAGATTGGGGAGGCAGAGACACACGATGTTTCCCAGGAAACACCGGGGTTCCCTCGAGCAGCCACATCTGGTTCCGGTTTGGATAGAAGCAGTGGACCCTGCCTTGCACTTCCCAGACTGCTGTGAATGACATGGGGCTGAGCTGCCTCCACAGCCTCTGGGTTAAGCTGCCAGGTGCTAAGAGGCAGCAACAGCCCAGAGTGCTCCCGAATCCTGCTATTCCACAGATTCCATCATCTCTGAAGCCTAGAAAATGTTCTGTATATGTGTCCAAAGGCCATCGACCCATGCCGTAGTGATGCCAGCACTTTGCGTGTACAAAGAAACGAGGACAATATTTGTTCAAAAATCACTCCACAAACAGACAAACAGCAAGATATGCTAGGATGCAATTAGAATTCTTTTCCAGAACCTGTTTCTCGTTATGGGAACTGCAGTTTTCACAGAGAAGACGGGATGGCGAGAGAAAGATCTTGCATCTGCTGTTCACGCCCCAGATGGCTGCCATGGACTGAGCTGAGCCAATCTGAAGCCACAAGCCAGGAGCTGGTTCGGGTCAACCTTGGGAGATGGGGGGCAGGGACTCAAGGACATGGGCCATCCTCTGCCACTTCCCCAGTCTCTAAGCAGGGAACTAGATGGGAGTTAGAGCGGCCAAGCCTTGAGGCAGCAGCCCTGTTGGATGCTGTCACTTAGGGTGGAAGATTATTAGCCTTTTGAGCAACGGCGCCAGACCCACAGCTGATAGGTTGCTAATTCCTCTTTGTACTCACACACACATGCGCACGCGCACGCACACACACACACACACACACACACACACACACACAAATAAGAGACTGATGTTTATGGAATAGGCAGATTGACAGAGGGGGAGAGAGCGGGAAAGCAAGAAAGGGAAAGCAGGATCTGCCATGTGCTAGTTCACTGCCCAAACGGCTGCCACAGCCAAGGCTGAGTGGATCTGAAGCCTGGAGTCAGGAGCTTCTTCTGGGTCTCCCAGGTGGATGCAGCCTCTCGAGTCTTTGGGCCACCCACCACTGCTTTCCAAGCCCATAAGCAGAGAGCTGAATGTGAACAGGTGCGCCTGGGACACAGACCACACCCATAATACATGCTGGCACTGCAAGGCCGAGGCATTGCCACTTAAGCCATAACTCCAGCCAGGGCTCAGGGTCAGGGTCAAGGTCAGGGTCAACATCAGCATCAGGGTCAGAGTCAGGGTCAGGGTTAGGGGTTACGGTGAGGGTTAGGGTTAGGGTTAGGGCTAGGGTTGGCCCTTCTATTTCCTCTTCAATGGCTCTGCAGGGCAAGACTATTTAACCACTGATGGAAGAACGTAATGCTTAAAAATACCTTGTCAAACTTTCATATCTCCAAACACTCTTCAAACACACACACACAATCATGCACACACACACACACACACACACACACACACACACACAAAGACACAGACACACCCACACTCAGAGAAGAGAAATTGCCTCCCTAGCAGAGCAGAGGGACACAAAGAAGAAAACGAAAGGCGCATTGCAGAGCAAAGTTTCCAAAATGCAATGGTGAATTTTGGTGAGAGGTAAGAAATATGGCAGGGTCTGCTCAAATTGCTAGCGACCCAAGGAGGATGCCTTCTTTTGCTCAGACAGAATCTGATGAAGCTTGACTGGATTTGTGATGCTCAGATGAACAGGCTGTATGCTAATCCCATGGTAGGGCCCTATATAAGGCCTCCGCCCTTCCCTCTCTGCCTTGCTGGTGCTCTGCTGGGAGCCTGCACTCTCCACGGCGGTTTGTCAAGCATCATCCAGCAGCATTTTTGTGCCTCTGGAGAAGCACACTACTTTGCACCAGACAGAAAGTCCTTCAGAACATGCAGGTGGAGCGGTGGCTGTCGATGCAGAAGACACAGCCCCAGACCCACAGAGCACTGACATCTCAGAAGATGGGCAAGCAGCGTATGGTCGCAGCTGGGCCCAGAGTTCCTCCAGCAGAGGAGGAGGACCCCAGGGTGAAGTGCAAGAACTGTGGCGCCTTTGGTCACATGGCCAGCAGCAGGAGGTGCCCCATCAAGCGCTGGGATGGGACCCTAGCCCTGTATCCCTTGAAGTCCAATGAAGAGAACCTGGGGCCACAGAAGATCCAGCAGTCCAAGGATTCTGGGCCCTTTACCAAGACAGTACAAGACAAGGAGGGACACAGGCGACAAGAGAAGCATTGCATAACTCCCCTCCAGACATGTCTCACCAAAGCCCAAGCAAGACAGCAACACCACCGTGAGAATGCGACTGACTCCTCTGAAAAGCTTCTGAGGACACCCAGTAGGCCGCGGCCTGTGCACACAAGCAAGAAGACAACCGGCATGAATCCTCTTCTCCAAGCTCAGGCAGAAGAGAGGTCTGCAGTCCCTGCGTCTCCTCTTCCCCAAGAGGCCTCCACGATGCAAGGCCGACCTCAAAGCATCCAATCTCATGCACCAGTCAGGTGTCCTGAGGGGTGGACACAGGCCAAGCCGCAGGGTCCCGCACGCAGAATGTGTCCACGCTCCACTCTCGGCAGCATCATTCCAGGCAAGAGATCTGCCCATTGGCCCAGAGCTTCTTGGCAGACGGGCGCCAAGAGGCCAAGGCTCGCTGCTGCTGTCCCTGCATCACACAATGCCAGTCAGACCAGAGAGCCGGTGACTCTCCAAACACAACAGCCACTGCCACAGCCACAGCCACGGCCACTGCCACTGCCACTGCCACGGCCACTGCCACTGCCACTGCCACTGCCAGCTACAGCAGGAGTTGCAAGGAAACCATCATGGCATGTGACCCAGAGCTCACCAAATCCAGAGCTCAGCGCTCATCAGCAGCCTCCAAGCAACAGACCTCAGCTGAAGCCTTCCCCGGACTGCACTGTCTCCCATGCCCCAAGTCCTGGCTCTGCCCCTCACCTGCAGTCCCTCAAGATGCTCCTCAGCAGAGTTCAGGGCAACCGGTGGAGCTGCACAATCATCAGCACTCCCTCCTCCCAGCCTCCTGAGGAGGCCGTTCCTCGACCACTGAAGACCCCCGTTGCAGATGACAGAGTGGGATCCTGCTCCAAATCCCCACTCAGCGTGCTCTATGAGGATCTCCAGGTCTCATCCTCTTCCGAGGACACTGACCAGGAGTGAGATGCCAAAGGGAAGGGAATGTGAACTTGGGCTAGGGGAAAGCTGCAAGCAGCAGGCTGTGCCTGCGCAATCACAGCGCCCTCAGGTGTCGGGCAGGAGCACCGCGGGGACCTCACAGAGTGTGAGGCTTCTTTGAATCCTGTTGGTTGTCATTCTTTGTCCGGTGCAAGCCCACTGGGAAGAATGGCTTTTCCACGAAGGTGAGGATGCTATGCAGTTGCTTGCAGGACACCTAGTGTGACACCTAGCACAGCTAGAAATCTGAGAAGCTCATCTGCACGGGTCTCCCAATGAAGCTTTGGGGGTCACGAGGGCTGGACTTTGGGCTCGAACTCTTGGAAGCAGGGCCCGGCCAGAGCTCCCAAGAGGAAGAGCTATCATGCCAAGATGCCGCTCCTGGTGTCCCAGGCACTTCACTCCGAGAGCCTTTCGCATGTATGTCTTGGCGGCAGGGTAGTGCACAAGTGAAGTGCATGGGTGTGCCCGTACAAAGGCTTTGTGCCCTGTGATCTTCTCTCTGAGTGAAATCCTACCTCTCATGCATCCCGCGGGTAAGGACATTCTCCCAAGTCTTCCGGCGCAGCCGGCATTGGATGCCAGCTCTGCCAGTGACCACTTGACCATTATGCCGGAGCACCGGCCTCCTGCAGAGGCTGGCAAGCGAGGGGCACAGGGTGTGGGCAACACTCGGGAGGCTGTCGCTTCGGTGCAGACCTGTAGGACTGTCAGATAGGTTGTCCACCACAATTTTGCTCCCGTGGAATGCACCAGATTGGGGAGGCAGAGACACACGATGTTTCCCAGGAAACACCGGGGTTCCCTCGAGCAGCCACATCTGGTTCCAGTTTGGATAGAAGCAGTGGACCCTGCCTTGCACTTCCCAGACTGCTGTGAATGACATGGGGCTGAGCTGCCTCCACAGCCTCTGGGTTAAGCTGCCAGGTGCTAAGAGGCAGCAACAGCCCAGAGTGCTCCCGAATCCTGCTATTCCACAGATTCCATCATCTCTGAAGCCTAGAAAATGTTCTGTATATGTGTCCAAAGGCCATCGACCCATGCCGTAGTGATGCCAGCACTTTGCGTGTACAAAGAAACTAGGACAATATTTGTTCAAAAATCACTCCACAAACAGACAAACAGCAAGATATGCTAGGATGCAATTAGAATTCTTTTCCAGAACCTGTTTCTCGTTATGGGAACTGCAGTTTTCACAGAGAAGACGGGATGGCGAGAGAAAGATCTTGCATCTGCTGTTCACGCCCCAGATGGCTGCCATGGACTGAGCTGAGCCAATCTGAAGCCACAAGCCAGGAGCTGGTTCGGGTCAACCTTGGGAGATGGGGGGCAGGGACTCAAGGACATGGGCCATCCTCTGCCACTTCCCCAGTCTCTAAGCAGGGAACTAGATGGGAGTTAGAGCGGCCAAGCCTTGAGGCAGCAGCCCTGTTGGATGCTGTCACTTAGGGTGGAAGATTATTAGCCTTTTGAGCAACGGCGCCAGACCCACAGCTGATAGGTTGCTAATTCCTCTTTGTACTCACACACACATGCGCACGCGCACGCACACACACACACACACACACACACACAAATAAGAGACTGATGTTTATGGAATAGGCAGATTGACAGAGGGGGAGAGAGCGGGAAAGCAAGAAAGGGAAAGCAGGATCTGCCATGTGCTAGTTCACTGCCCAAACGGCTGCCACAGCCAAGGCTGAGTGGATCTGAAGCCTGGAGTCAGGAGCTTCTTCTGGGTCTCCCAGGTGGATGCAGCCTCTCGAGTCTTTGGGCCACCCACCACTGCTTTCCAAGCCCATAAGCAGAGAGCTGAATGTGAACAGGTGCGCCTGGGACACAGACCACACCCATAATACATGCTGGCACTGCAAGGCCGAGGCATTGCCACTTAAGCCATAACTCCAGCCAGGGCTCAGGGTCAGGGTCAAGGTCAGGGTCAACATCAGCATCAGGGTCAGAGTCAGGGTCAGGGTTAGGGGTTACGGTGAGGGTTAGGGTTAGGGTTAGGGCTAGGGTTGGCCCTTCTATTTCCTCTTCAATGGCTCTGCAGGGCAAGACTATTTAACCACTGATGGAAGAACGTAATGCTTAAAAATACCTTGTCAAACTTTCATATCTCCAAACACTCTTCAAACACACACACACAATCATGCACACACACACACACACACACACACAAAGACACAGACACACCCACACTCAGAGAAGAGAAATTGCCTCCCTAGCAGAGCAGAGGGACACAAAGAAGAAAACGAAAGGCGCATTGCAGAGCAAAGTTTCCAAAATGCAATGGTGAATTTTGGTGAGAGGTAAGAAATATGGCAGGGTCTGCTCAAATTGCTAGCGACCCAAGGAGGATGCCTTCTTTTGCTCAGACAGAATCTGATGAAGCTTGACTGGATTTGTGATGCTCAGATGAACAGGCTGTATGCTAATCCCATGGTAGGGCCCTGTATAACGCCTCCGCCCTTCCCTCTCTGCCTTGCTGGTGCTCTGCTGGGAGCCTGCACTCTCCACGGCGGTTTGTCAAGCATCATCCAGCAGCATTTTTGTGCCTCTGGAGAAGCACACTACTTTGCACCAGACAGAAAGTCCTTCAGAACATGCAGGTGGAGCGGTGGCTGTCGATGCAGAAGACACAGCCCCAGACCCACAGAGCACTGACATCTCAGAAGATGGGCAAGCAGCGTATGGTCGCAGCTGGGCCCAGAGTTCCTCCAGCAGAGGAGGAGGACCCCAGGGTGAAGTGCAAGAACTGTGGCGCCTTTGGTCACATGGCCAGCAGCAGGAGGTGCCCCATCAAGCGCTGGGATGGGACCCTAGCCCTGTATCCCTTGAAGTCCAATGAAGAGAACCTGGGGCCACAGAAGATCCAGCAGTCCAAGGATTCTGGGCCCTTTACCAAGACAGTACAAGACAAGGAGGGACACAGGCGACAAGAGAAGCATTGCATAACTCCCCTCCAGACATGTCTCACCAAAGCCCAAGCAAGACAGCAACACCACCGTGAGAATGCGACTGACTCCTCTGAAAAGCTTCTGAGGACACCCAGTAGGCCGCGGCCTGTGCACACAAGCAAGAAGACAACCGGCATGAATCCTCTTCTCCAAGCTCAGGCAGAAGAGAGGTCTGCAGTCCCTGCGTCTCCTCTTCCCCAAGAGGCCTCCACGATGCAAGGCCGACCTCAAAGCATCCAATCTCATGCACCAGTCAGGTGTCCTGAGGGGTGGACACAGGCCAAGCCGCAGGGTCCCGCACGCAGAATGTGTCCACGCTCCACTCTCGGCAGCATCATTCCAGGCAAGAGATCTGCCCATTGGCCCAGAGCTTCTTGGCAGACGGGCGCCAAGAGGCCAAGGCTCGCTGCTGCTGTCCCTGCATCACACAATGCCAGTCAGACCAGAGAGCCGGTGACTCTCCAAACACAACAGCCACTGCCACAGCCACAGCCACGGCCACTGCCACTGCCACTGCCACGGCCACTGCCACTGCCACTGCCACTGCCAGCTACAGCAGGAGTTGCAAGGAAACCATCATGGCATGTGACCCAGAGCTCACCAAATCCAGAGCTCAGCGCTCATCAGCAGCCTCCAAGCAACAGACCTCAGCTGAAGCCTTCCCCGGACTGCACTGTCTCCCATGCCCCAAGTCCTGGCTCTGCCCCTCACCTGCAGTCCCTCAAGATGCTCCTCAGCAGAGTTCAGGGCAACCGGTGGAGCTGCACAATCATCAGCACTCCCTCCTCCCAGCCTCCTGAGGAGGCCGTTCCTCGACCACTGAAGACCCCCGTTGCAGATGACAGAGTGGGATCCTGCTCCAAATCCCCACTCAGCGTGCTCTATGAGGATCTCCAGGTCTCATCCTCTTCCGAGGACACTGACCAGGAGTGAGATGCCAAAGGGAAGGGAATGTGAACTTGGGCTAGGGGAAAGCTGCAAGCAGCAGGCTGTGCCTGCGCAATCACAGCGCCCTCAGGTGTTGGGCAGGAGCACCGCGGGGACCTCACAGAGTGTGAGGCTTCTTTGAATCCTGTTGGTTGTCATTCTTTGTCCGGTGCAAGCCCACTGGGAAGAATGGCTTTTCCACGAAGGTGAGGATGCTATGCAGTTGCTTGCAGGACACCTAGTGTGACACCTAGCACAGCTAGAAATCTGAGAAGCTCATCTGCACGGGTCTCCCAATGAAGCTTTGGGGGTCACGAGGGCTGGACTTTGGGCTCGAACTCTTGGAAGCAGGGCCCGGCCAGAGCTCCCAAGAGGAAGAGCTATCATGCCAAGATGCCGCTCCTGGTGTCCCAGGCACTTCACTCCGAGAGCCTTTCGCATGTATGTCTTGGCGGCAGGGTAGTGCACAAGTGAAGTGCATGGGTGTGCCCGTACAAAGGCTTTGTGCCCTGTGATCTTCTCTCTGAGTGAAATCCTACCTCTCATGCATCCCGCGGGTAAGGACATTCTCCCAAGTCTTCCGGCGCAGCCGGCATTGGATGCCAGCTCTGCCAGTGACCACTTGACCATTATGCCGGAGCACCGGCCTCCTGCAGAGGCTGGCAAGCGAGGGGCACAGGGTGTGGGCAACACTCGGGAGGCTGTCGCTTCGGTGCAGACCTGTAGGACTGTCAGATAGGTTGTCCACCACAATTTTGCTCCCGTGGAATGCACCAGATTGGGGAGGCAGAGACACACGATGTTTCCCAGGAAACACCGGGGTTCCCTCGAGCAGCCACATCTGGTTCCGGTTTGGATAGAAGCAGTGGACCCTGCCTTGCACTTCCCAGACTGCTGTGAATGACATGGGGCTGAGCTGCCTCCACAGCCTCTGGGTTAAGCTGCCAGGTGCTAAGAGGCAGCAACAGCCCAGAGTGCTCCCGAATCCTGCTATTCCACAGATTCCATCATCTCTGAAGCCTAGAAAATGTTCTGTATATGTGTCCAAAGGCCATCGACCCATGCCGTAGTGATGCCAGCACTTTGCGTGTACAAAGAAACGAGGACAATATTTGTTCAAAAATCACTCCACAAACAGACAAACAGCAAGATATGCTAGGATGCAATTAGAATTCTTTTCCAGAACCTGTTTCTCGTTATGGGAACTGCAGTTTTCACAGAGAAGACGGGATGGCGAGAGAAAGATCTTGCATCTGCTGTTCACGCCCCAGATGGCTGCCATGGACTGAGCTGAGCCAATCTGAAGCCACAAGCCAGGAGCTGGTTCGGGTCAACCTTGGGAGATGGGGGGCAGGGACTCAAGGACATGGGCCATCCTCTGCCACTTCCCCAGTCTCTAAGCAGGGAACTAGATGGGAGTTAGAGCGGCCAAGCCTTGAGGCAGCAGCCCTGTTGGATGCTGTCACTTAGGGTGGAAGATTATTAGCCTTTTGAGCAACGGCGCCAGACCCACAGCTGATAGGTTGCTAATTCCTCTTTGTACTCACACACACATGCGCACGCGCACGCACACACACACACACACACACACACACACACACACACAAATAAGAGACTGATGTTTATGGAATAGGCAGATTGACAGAGGGGGAGAGAGCGGGAAAGCAAGAAAGGGAAAGCAGGATCTGCCATGTGCTAGTTCACTGCCCAAACGGCTGCCACAGCCAAGGCTGAGTGGATCTGAAGCCTGGAGTCAGGAGCTTCTTCTGGGTCTCCCAGGTGGATGCAGCCTCTCGAGTCTTTGGGCCACCCACCACTGCTTTCCAAGCCCATAAGCAGAGAGCTGAATGTGAACAGGTGCGCCTGGGACACAGACCACACCCATAATACATGCTGGCACTGCAAGGCCGAGGCATTGCCACTTAAGCCATAACTCCAGCCAGGGCTCAGGGTCAGGGTCAAGGTCAGGGTCAACATCAGCATCAGGGTCAGAGTCAGGGTCAGGGTTAGGGGTTACGGTGAGGGTTAGGGTTAGGGTTAGGGCTAGGGTTGGCCCTTCTATTTCCTCTTCAATGGCTCTGCAGGGCAAGACTATTTAACCACTGATGGAAGAACGTAATGCTTAAAAATACCTTGTCAAACTTTCATATCTCCAAACACTCTTCAAACACACACACACAATCATGCACACACACACACACACACACACACACACACACACACAAAGACACAGACACACCCACACTCAGAGAAGAGAAATTGCCTCCCTAGCAGAGCAGAGGGACACAAAGAAGAAAACGAAAGGCGCATTGCAGAGCAAAGTTTCCAAAATGCAATGGTGAATTTTGGTGAGAGGTAAGAAATATGGCAGGGTCTGCTCAAATTGCTAGCGACCCAAGGAGGATGCCTTCTTTTGCTCAGACAGAATCTGATGAAGCTTGACTGGATTTGTGATGCTCAGATGAACAGGCTGTATGCTAATCCCATGGTAGGGCCCTATATAAGGCCTCCGCCCTTCCCTCTCTGCCTTGCTGGTGCTCTGCTGGGAGCCTGCACTCTCCACGGCGGTTTGTCAAGCATCATCCAGCAGCATTTTTGTGCCTCTGGAGAAGCACACTACTTTGCACCAGACAGAAAGTCCTTCAGAACATGCAGGTGGAGCGGTGGCTGTCGATGCAGAAGACACAGCCCCAGACCCACAGAGCACTGACATCTCAGAAGATGGGCAAGCAGCGTATGGTCGCAGCTGGGCCCAGAGTTCCTCCAGCAGAGGAGGAGGACCCCAGGGTGAAGTGCAAGAACTGTGGCGCCTTTGGTCACATGGCCAGCAGCAGGAGGTGCCCCATCAAGCGCTGGGATGGGACCCTAGCCCTGTATCCCTTGAAGTCCAATGAAGAGAACCTGGGGCCACAGAAGATCCAGCAGTCCAAGGATTCTGGGCCCTTTACCAAGACAGTACAAGACAAGGAGGGACACAGGCGACAAGAGAAGCATTGCATAACTCCCCTCCAGACATGTCTCACCAAAGCCCAAGCAAGACAGCAACACCACCGTGAGAATGCGACTGACTCCTCTGAAAAGCTTCTGAGGACACCCAGTAGGCCGCGGCCTGTGCACACAAGCAAGAAGACAACCGGCATGAATCCTCTTCTCCAAGCTCAGGCAGAAGAGAGGTCTGCAGTCCCTGCGTCTCCTCTTCCCCAAGAGGCCTCCACGATGCAAGGCCGACCTCAAAGCATCCAATCTCATGCACCAGTCAGGTGTCCTGAGGGGTGGACACAGGCCAAGCCGCAGGGTCCCGCACGCAGAATGTGTCCACGCTCCACTCTCGGCAGCATCATTCCAGGCAAGAGATCTGCCCATTGGCCCAGAGCTTCTTGGCAGACGGGCGCCAAGAGGCCAAGGCTCGCTGCTGCTGTCCCTGCATCACACAATGCCAGTCAGACCAGAGAGCCGGTGACTCTCCAAACACAACAGCCACTGCCACAGCCACAGCCACGGCCACTGCCACTGCCACTGCCACGGCCACTGCCACTGCCACTGCCACTGCCAGCTACAGCAGGAGTTGCAAGGAAACCATCATGGCATGTGACCCAGAGCTCACCAAATCCAGAGCTCAGCGCTCATCAGCAGCCTCCAAGCAACAGACCTCAGCTGAAGCCTTCCCCGGACTGCACTGTCTCCCATGCCCCAAGTCCTGGCTCTGCCCCTCACCTGCAGTCCCTCAAGATGCTCCTCAGCAGAGTTCAGGGCAACCGGTGGAGCTGCACAATCATCAGCACTCCCTCCTCCCAGCCTCCTGAGGAGGCCGTTCCTCGACCACTGAAGACCCCCGTTGCAGATGACAGAGTGGGATCCTGCTCCAAATCCCCACTCAGCGTGCTCTATGAGGATCTCCAGGTCTCATCCTCTTCCGAGGACACTGACCAGGAGTGAGATGCCAAAGGGAAGGGAATGTGAACTTGGGCTAGGGGAAAGCTGCAAGCAGCAGGCTGTGCCTGCGCAATCACAGCGCCCTCAGGTGTTGGGCAGGAGCACCGCGGGGACCTCACAGAGTGTGAGGCTTCTTTGAATCCTGTTGGTTGTCATTCTTTGTCGGGTGCAAGCCCACTGGGAAGAATGGCTTTTCCACGAAGGTGAGGATGCTATGCAGTTGCTTGCAGGACACCTAGTGTGACACCTAGCACAGCTAGAAATCTGAGAAGCTCATCTGCACGGGTCTCCCAATGAAGCTTTGGGGGTCACGAGGGCTGGACTTTGGGCTCGAACTCTTGGAAGCAGGGCCCGGCCAGAGCTCCCAAGAGGAAGAGCTATCATGCCAAGATGCCGCTCCTGGTGTCCCAGGCACTTCACTCCGAGAGCCTTTCGCATGTATGTCTTGGCGGCAGGGTAGTGCACAAGTGAAGTGCATGGGTGTGCCCGTACAAAGGCTTTGTGCCCTGTGATCTTCTCTCTGAGTGAAATCCTACCTCTCATGCATCCCGCGGGTAAGGACATTCTCCCAAGTCTTCCGGCGCAGCCGGCATTGGATGCCAGCTCTGCCAGTGACCACTTGACCATTATGCCGGAGCACCGGCCTCCTGCAGAGGCTGGCAAGCGAGGGGCACAGGGTGTGGGCAACACTCGGGAGGCTGTCGCTTCGGTGCAGACCTGTAGGACTGTCAGATAGGTTGTCCACCACAATTTTGCTCCCGTGGAATGCACCAGATTGGGGAGGCAGAGACACACGATGTTTCCCAGGAAACACCGGGGTTCCCTCGAGCAGCCACATCTGGTTCCAGTTTGGATAGAAGCAGTGGACCCTGCCTTGCACTTCCCAGACTGCTGTGAATGACATGGGGCTGAGCTGCCTCCACAGCCTCTGGGTTAAGCTGCCAGGTGCTAAGAGGCAGCAACAGCCCAGAGTGCTCCCGAATCCTGCTATTCCACAGATTCCATCATCTCTGAAGCCTAGAAAATGTTCTGTATATGTGTCCAAAGGCCATCGACCCATGCCGTAGTGATGCCAGCACTTTGCGTGTACAAAGAAACTAGGACAATATTTGTTCAAAAATCACTCCACAAACAGACAAACAGCAAGATATGCTAGGATGCAATTAGAATTCTTTTCCAGAACCTGTTTCTCGTTATGGGAACTGCAGTTTTCACAGAGAAGACGGGATGGCGAGAGAAAGATCTTGCATCTGCTGTTCACGCCCCAGATGGCTGCCATGGACTGAGCTGAGCCAATCTGAAGCCACAAGCCAGGAGCTGGTTCGGGTCAACCTTGGGAGATGGGGGGCAGGGACTCAAGGACATGGGCCATCCTCTGCCACTTCCCCAGTCTCTAAGCAGGGAACTAGATGGGAGTTAGAGCGGCCAAGCCTTGAGGCAGCAGCCCTGTTGGATGCTGTCACTTAGGGTGGAAGATTATTAGCCTTTTGAGCAACGGCGCCAGACCCACAGCTGATAGGTTGCTAATTCCTCTTTGTACTCACACACACATGCGCACGCGCACGCACACACACACACACACACACACACACACACACACACAAATAAGAGACTGATGTTTACGGAATAGGCAGATTGACAGAGGGGGAGAGAGCGGGAAAGCAAGAAAGGGAAAGCAGGATCTGCCATGTGCTAGTTCACTGCCCAAATGGCTGCCACAGCCAAGGCTGAGTGGATCTGAAGCCTGAAGCCTGGAGTCAGGAGCTTCTTCTGGGTCTCCCAGGTGGATGCAGCCTCTCGAGTCTTTGGGCCACCCACCACTGCTTTCCAAGCCCATAAGCAGAGAGCTGAATGTGAACAGGTGCGCCTGGGACCCAGACCACACCCATAATACATGCTGGCACTGCAAGGCCGAGGCATTGCCACTTAAGCCATAACTCCAGCCAGGGCTCAGGGTCAGGGTCAAGGTCAGGGTCAACATCAGCATCAGGGTCAGAGTCAGGGTCAGGGTTAGGGGTTACGGTGAGGGTTAGGGTTAGGGTTAGGGCTAGGGTTGGCCCTTCTATTTCCTCTTCAATGGTTCTGCAGGGCAAGACTATTTAACCACTGATGGAAGAACGTAATGCTTAAAAATACCTTGTCAAACTTTCATATCTCCAAACACTCTTCAAACACACACACACAATCATGCACACACACACACACACACACACACACACACACACAAAGACACAGACACACCCACACTCAGAGAAGAGAAATTGCCTCCCTAGCAGAGCAGAGGGACACAAAGAAGAAAACGAAAGGCGCATTGCAGAGCAAAGTTTCCAAAATGCAATGGTGAATTTTGGTGAGAGGTAAGAAATATGGCAGGGTCTGCTCAAATTGCTAGCGACCCAAGGAGGATGCCTTCTTTTGCTCAGACAGAATCTGATGAAGCTTGACTGGATTTGTGATGCTCAGATGAACAGGCTGTATGCTAATCCCATGGTAGGGCCCTATATAAGGCCTCCGCCCTTCCCTCTCTGCCTTGCTGGTGCTCTGCTGGGAGCCTGCACTCTCCACGGCGGTTTGTCAAGCATCATCCAGCAGCATTTTTGTGCCTCTGGAGAAGCACACTACTTTGCACCAGACAGAAAGTCCTTCAGAACATGCAGGTGGAGCGGTGGCTGTCGATGCAGAAGACACAGCCCCAGACCCACAGAGCACTGACATCTCAGAAGATGGGCAAGCAGCGTATGGTCGCAGCTGGGCCCAGAGTTCCTCCAGCAGAGGAGGAGGACCCCAGGGTGAAGTGCAAGAACTGTGGCGCCTTTGGTCACATGGCCAGCAGCAGGAGGTGCCCCATCAAGCGCTGGGATGGGACCCTAGCCCTGTATCCCTTGAAGTCCAATGAAGAGAACCTGGGGCCACAGAAGATCCAGCAGTCCAAGGATTCTGGGCCCTTTACCAAGACAGTACAAGACAAGGAGGGACACAGGCGACAAGAGAAGCATTGCATAACTCCCCTCCAGACATGTCTCACCAAAGCCCAAGCAAGACAGCAACACCACCGTGAGAATGCGACTGACTCCTCTGAAAAGCTTCTGAGGACACCCAGTAGGCCGCGGCCTGTGCACACAAGCAAGAAGACAACCGGCATGAATCCTCTTCTCCAAGCTCAGGCAGAAGAGAGGTCTGCAGTCCCTGCGTCTCCTCTTCCCCAAGAGGCCTCCACGATGCAAGGCCGACCTCAAAGCATCCAATCTCATGCACCAGTCAGGTGTCCTGAGGGGTGGACACAGGCCAAGCCGCAGGGTCCCGCACGCAGAATGTGTCCACGCTCCACTCTCGGCAGCATCATTCCAGGCAAGAGATCTGCCCATTGGCCCAGAGCTTCTTGGCAGACGGGCGCCAAGAGGCCAAGGCTCGCTGCTGCTGTCCCTGCATCACACAATGCCAGTCAGACCAGAGAGCCGGTGACTCTCCAAACACAACAGCCACTGCCACAGCCACAGCCACGGCCACTGCCACTGCCACGGCCACTGCCACTGCCACTGCCACTGCCAGCTACAGCAGGAGTTGCAAGGAAACCATCATGGCATGTGACCCAGAGCTCACCAAATCCAGAGCTCAGCGCTCATCAGCAGCCTCCAAGCAACAGACCTCAGCTGAAGCCTTCCCCGGACTGCACTGTCTCCCATGCCCCAAGTCCTGGCTCTGCCCCTCACCTGCAGTCCCTCAAGATGCTCCTCAGCAGAGTTCAGGGCAACCGGTGGAGCTGCACAATCATCAGCACTCCCTCCTCCCAGCCTCCTGAGGAGGCCGTTCCTCGACCACTGAAGACCCCCGTTGCAGATGACAGAGTGGGATCCTGCTCCAAATCCCCACTCAGCGTGCTCTATGAGGATCTCCAGGTCTCATCCTCTTCCGAGGACACTGACCAGGAGTGAGATGCCAAAGGGAAGGGAATGTGAACTTGGGCTAGGGGAAAGCTGCAAGCAGCAGGCTGTGCCTGCGCAATCACAGCGCCCTCAGGTGTTGGGCAGGAGCACCGCGGGGACCTCACAGAGTGTGAGGCTTCTTTGAATCCTGTTGGTTGTCATTCTTTGTCCGGTGCAAGCCCACTGGGAAGAATGGCTTTTCCACGAAGGTGAGGATGCTATGCAGTTGCTTGCAGGACACCTAGTGTGACACCTAGCACAGCTAGAAATCTGAGAAGCTCATCTGCACGGGTCTCCCAATGAAGCTTTGGGGGTCACGAGGGCTGGACTTTGGGCTCGAACTCTTGGAAGCAGGGCCCGGCCAGAGCTCCCAAGAGGAAGAGCTATCATGCCAAGATGCCGCTCCTGGTGTCCCAGGCACTTCACTCCGAGAGCCTTTCGCATGTATGTCTTGGCGGCAGGGTAGTGCACAAGTGAAGTGCATGGGTGTGCCCATACAAAGTCTTTGTGCCCTGTGATCTTCTCTCTGAGTGAAATCCTACCTCTCATGCATCCCGCGGGTAAGGACATTCTCCCAAGTCTTCCGGCGCAGCCGGCATTGGATGCCAGCTCTGCCAGTGACCACTTGACCATTATGCCGGAGCACCGGCCTCCTGCAGAGGCTGGCAAGCGAGGGGCACAGGGTGTGGGCAACACTCGGGAGGCTGTCGCTTCGGTGCAGACCTGTAGGACTGTCAGATAGGTTGTCCACCACAATTTTGCTCCCGTGGAATGCACCAGATTGGGGAGGCAGAGACACACGATGTTTCCCAGGAAACACCGGGGTTCCCTCGAGCAGCCACATCTGGTTCCGGTTTGGATAGAAGCAGTGGACCCTGCCTTGCACTTCCCAGACTGCTGTGAATGACATGGGGCTGAGCTGCCTCCACAGCCTCTGGGTTAAGCTGCCAGGTGCTAAGAGGCAGCAACAGCCCAGAGTGCTCCCGAATCCTGCTATTCCACAGATTCCATCATCTCTGAAGCCTAGAAAATGTTCTGTATATGTGTCCAAAGGCCATCGACCCATGCCGTAGTGATGCCAGCACTTTGCGTGTACAAAGAAACGAGGACAATATTTGTTCAAAAATCACTCCACAAACAGACAAACAGCAAGATATGCTAGGATGCAATTAGAATTCTTTTCCAGAACCTGTTTCTCGTTATGGGAACTGCAGTTTTCACAGAGAAGACGGGATGGCGAGAGAAAGATCTTGCATCTGCTGTTCACGCCCCAGATGGCTGCCATGGACTGAGCTGAGCCAATCTGAAGCCACAAGCCAGGAGCTGGTTCGGGTCAACCTTGGGAGATGGGGGGCAGGGACTCAAGGACATGGGCCATCCTCTGCCACTTCCCCAGTCTCTAAGCAGGGAACTAGATGGGAGTTAGAGCGGCCAAGCCTTGAGGCAGCAGCCCTGTTGGATGCTGTCACTTAGGGTGGAAGATTATTAGCCTTTTGAGCAACGGCGCCAGACCCACAGCTGATAGGTTGCTAATTCCTCTTTGTACTCACACACACATGCGCACGCGCACGCACACACACACACACACACACACACACACAAATAAGAGACTGATGTTTACGGAATAGGCAGATTGACAGAGGGGGAGAGAGCGGGAAAGCAAGAAAGGGAAAGCAGGATCTGCCATGTGCTAGTTCACTGCCCAAATGGCTGCCACAGCCAAGGCTGAGTGGATCTGAAGCCTGGAGTCAGGAGCTTCTTCTGGGTCTCCCAGGTGGATGCAGCCTCTCGAGTCTTTGGGCCACCCACCACTGCTTTCCAAGCCCATAAGCAGAGAGCTGAATGTGAACAGGTGCGCCTGGGACCCAGACCACACCCATAATACATGCTGGCACTGCAAGGCCGAGGCATTGCCACTTAAGCCATAACTCCAGCCAGGGCTCAGGGTCAGGGTCAAGGTCAGGGTCAACATCAGCATCAGGGTCAGAGTCAGGGTCAGGGTTAGGGGTTACGGTGAGGGTTAGGGTTAGGGTTAGGGCTAGGGTTAGCCCTTCTATTTCCTCTTCAATGGTTCTGCAGGGCAAGACTATTTAACCACTGATGGAAGAACGTAATGCTTAAAAATACCTTGTCAAACTTTCATATCTCCAAACACTCTTCAAACACACACACACAAACATGCACACACACACACACACACACACACACACACACACACAAAGACACAGACACACCCACACTCAGAGAAGAGAAATTGCCTCCCTAGCAGAGCAGAGGGACACAAAGAAGAAAACGAAAGGCGCATTGCAGAGCAAAGTTTCCAAAATGCAATGGTGAATTTGGGTGAGAGGTAAGAAATATGGCAGGGTCTGCTCAAATTGCTAGCGACCCAAGGAGGATGCCTTCTTTTGCTCAGACAGAATCTGATGAAGCTTGACTGGATTTGTGATGCTCAGATGAACAGGCTGTATGCTAATCCCATGGTAGGGCCCTATATAAGGCCTCCGCCCTTCCCTCTCTGCCTTGCTGGTGCTCTGCTGGGAGCCTGCACTCTCCACGGCGGTTTGTCAAGCATCATCCAGCAGCATTTTTGTGCCTCTGGAGAAGCACACTACTTTGCACCAGACAGAAAGTCCTTCAGAACATGCAGGTGGAGCGGTGGCTGTCGATGCAGAAGACACAGCCCCAGACCCACAGAGCACTGACATCTCAGAAGATGGGCAAGCAGCGTATGGTCGCAGCTGGGCCCAGAGTTCCTCCAGCAGAGGAGGAGGACCCCAGGGTGAAGTGCAAGAACTGTGGCGCCTTTGGTCACATGGCCAGCAGCAGGAGGTGCCCCATCAAGCGCTGGGATGGGACCCTAGCCCTGTATCCCTTGAAGTCCAATGAAGAGAACCTGGGGCCACAGAAGATCCAGCAGTCCAAGGATTCTGGGCCCTTTACCAAGACAGTACAAGACAAGGAGGGACACAGGCGACAAGAGAAGCATTGCATAACTCCCCTCCAGACATGTCTCACCAAAGCCCAAGCAAGACAGCAACACCACCGTGAGAATGCGACTGACTCCTCTGAAAAGCTTCTGAGGACACCCAGTAGGCCGCGGCCTGTGCACACAAGCAAGAAGACAACCGGCATGAATCCTCTTCTCCAAGCTCAGGCAGAAGAGAGGTCTGCAGTCCCTGCGTCTCCTCTTCCCCAAGAGGCCTCCACGATGCAAGGCCGACCTCAAAGCATCCAATCTCATGCACCAGTCAGGTGTCCTGAGGGGTGGACACAGGCCAAGCCGCAGGGTCCCGCACGCAGAATGTGTCCACGCTCCACTCTCGGCAGCATCATTCCAGGCAAGAGATCTGCCCATTGGCCCAGAGCTTCTTGGCAGACGGGCGCCAAGAGGCCAAGGCTCGCTGCTGCTGTCCCTGCATCACACAATGCCAGTCAGACCAGAGAGCCGGTGACTCTCCAAACACAACAGCCACTGCCACAGCCACAGCCACGGCCACTGCCACTGCCACGGCCACTGCCACTGCCACTGCCACTGCCAGCTACAGCAGGAGTTGCAAGGAAACCATCATGGCATGTGACCCAGAGCTCACCAAATCCAGAGCTCAGCGCTCATCAGCAGCCTCCAAGCAACAGACCTCAGCTGAAGCCTTCCCCGGACTGCACTGTCTCCCATGCCCCAAGTCCTGGCTCTGCCCCTCACCTGCAGTCCCTCAAGATGCTCCTCAGCAGAGTTCAGGGCAACCGGTGGAGCTGCACAATCATCAGCACTCCCTCCTCCCAGCCTCCTGAGGAGGCCGTTCCTCGACCACTGAAGACCCCCGTTGCAGATGACAGAGTGGGATCCTGCTCCAAATCCCCACTCAGCGTGCTCTATGAGGATCTCCAGGTCTCATCCTCTTCCGAGGACACTGACCAGGAGTGAGATGCCAAAGGGAAGGGAATGTGAACTTGGGCTAGGGGAAAGCTGCAAGCAGCAGGCTGTGCCTGCGCAATCACAGCGCCCTCAGGTGTCGGGCAGGAGCACCGCGGGGACCTCACAGAGTGTGAGGCTTCTTTGAATCCTGTTGGTTGTCATTCTTTGTCCGGTGCAAGCCCACTGGGAAGAATGGCTTTTCCACGAAGGTGAGGATGCTATGCAGTTGCTTGCAGGACACCTAGTGTGACACCTAGCACAGCTAGAAATCTGAGAAGCTCATCTGCACGGGTCTCCCAATGAAGCTTTGGGGGTCACGAGGGCTGGACTTTGGGCTCGAACTCTTGGAAGCAGGGCCCGGCCAGAGCTCCCAAGAGGAAGAGCTATCATGCCAAGATGCCGCTCCTGGTGTCCCAGGCACTTCACTCCGAGAGCCTTTCGCATGTATGTCTTGGCGGCAGGGTAGTGCACAAGTGAAGTGCATGGGTGTGCCCATACAAAGTCTTTGTGCCCTGTGATCTTCTCTCTGAGTGAAATCCTACCTCTCATGCATCCCGCGGGTAAGGACATTCTCCCAAGTCTTCCGGCGCAGCCGGCATTGGATGCCAGCTCTGCCAGTGACCACTTGACCATTATGCCGGAGCACCGGCCTCCTGCAGAGGCTGGCAAGCGAGGGGCACAGGGTGTGGGCAACACTCGGGAGGCTGTCGCTTCGGTGCAGACCTGTAGGACTGTCAGATAGGTTGTCCACCACAATTTTGCTCCCGTGGAATGCACCAGATTGGGGAGGCAGAGACACACGATGTTTCCCAGGAAACACCGGGGTTCCCTCGAGCAGCCACATCTGGTTCCGGTTTGGATAGAAGCAGTGGACCCTGCCTTGCACTTCCCAGACTGCTGTGAATGACATGGGGCTGAGCTGCCTCCACAGCCTCTGGGTTAAGCTGCCAGGTGCTAAGAGGCAGCAACAGCCCAGAGTGCTCCCGAATCCTGCTATTCCACAGATTCCATCATCACTGAAGCCTAGAAAATGTTCTGTATATGTGTCCAAAGGCCATCGACCCATGCCGTAGTGATGCCAGCACTTTGCGTGTACAAAGAAACGAGGACAATATTTGTTCAAAAATCACTCCACAAACAGACAAACAGCAAGATATGCTAGGATGCAATTAGAATTCTTTTCCAGAACCTGTTTCTCGTTATGGGAACTGCAGTTTTCACAGAGAAGACGGGATGGCGAGAGAAAGATCTTGCATCTGCTGTTCACGCCCCAGATGGCTGCCATGGACTGAGCTGAGCCAATCTGAAGCCACAAGCCAGGAGCTGGTTCGGGTCAACCTTGGGAGATGGGGGGCAGGGACTCAAGGACATGGGCCATCCTCTGCCACTTCCCCAGTCTCTAAGCAGGGAACTAGATGGGAGTTAGAGCGGCCAAGCCTTGAGGCAGCAGCCCTGTTGGATGCTGTCACTTAGGGTGGAAGATTATTAGCCTTTTGAGCAACGGCGCCAGACCCACAGCTGATAGGTTGCTAATTCCTCTTTGTACTCACACACACATGCGCACGCGCACGCACACACACACACACACACACACACACACAAATAAGAGACTGATGTTTACGGAATAGGCAGATTGACAGAGGGGGAGAGAGCGGGAAAGCAAGAAAGGGAAAGCAGGATCTGCCATGTGCTAGTTCACTGCCCAAATGGCTGCCACAGCCAAGGCTGAGTGGATCTGAAGCCTGGAGTCAGGAGCTTCTTCTGGGTCTCCCAGGTGGATGCAGCCTCTCGAGTCTTTGGGCCACCCACCACTGCTTTCCAAGCCCATAAGCAGAGAGCTGAATGTGAACAGGTGCGCCTGGGACACAGACCACACCCATAATACATGCTGGCACTGCAAGGCCGAGGCATTGCCACTTAAGCCATAACTCCAGCCAGGGCTCAGGGTCAGGGTCAAGGTCAGGGTCAACATCAGCATCAGGGTCAGAGTCAGGGTCAGGGTTAGGGGTTACGGTGAGGGTTAGGGTTAGGGTTAGGGCTAGGGTTAGCCCTTCTATTTCCTCTTCAATGGTTCTGCAGGGCAAGACTATTTAACCACTGATGGAAGAACGTAATGCTTAAAAATACCTTGTCAAACTTTCATATCTCCAAACACTCTTCAAACACACACACACAAATATGCACACACACACACACACACACACACACACACACACACAAAGACACAGACACACCCACACTCAGAGAAGAGAAATTGCCTCCCTAGCAGAGCAGAGGGACACAAAGAAGAAAACGAAAGGCGCATTGCAGAGCAAAGTTTCCAAAATGCAATGGTGAATTTGGGTGAGAGGTAAGAAATATGGCAGGGTCTGCTCAAATTGCTAGCGACCCAAGGAGGATGCCTTCTTTTGCTCAGACAGAATCTGATGAAGCTTGACTGGATTTGTGATGCTCAGATGAACAGGCTGTATGCTAATCCCATGGTAGGGCCCTATATAAGGCCTCCGCCCTTCCCTCTCTGCCTTGCTGGTGCTCTGCTGGGAGCCTGCACTCTCCACGGCGGTTTGTCAAGCATCATCCAGCAGCATTTTTGTGCCTCTGGAGAAGCACACTACTTTGCACCAGACAGAAAGTCCTTCAGAACATGCAGGTGGAGCGGTGGCTGTCGATGCAGAAGACACAGCCCCAGACCCACAGAGCACTGACATCTCAGAAGATGGGCAAGCAGCGTATGGTCGCAGCTGGGCCCAGAGTTCCTCCAGCAGAGGAGGAGGACCCCAGGGTGAAGTGCAAGAACTGTGGCGCCTTTGGTCACATGGCCAGCAGCAGGAGGTGCCCCATCAAGCGCTGGGATGGGACCCTAGCCCTGTATCCCTTGAAGTCCAATGAAGAGAACCTGGGGCCACAGAAGATCCAGCAGTCCAAGGATTCTGGGCCCTTTACCAAGACAGTACAAGACAAGGAGGGACACAGGCGACAAGAGAAGCATTGCATAACTCCCCTCCAGACATGTCTCACCAAAGCCCAAGCAAGACAGCAACACCACCGTGAGAATGCGACTGACTCCTCTGAAAAGCTTCTGAGGACACCCAGTAGGCCGCGGCCTGTGCACACAAGCAAGAAGACAACCGGCATGAATCCTCTTCTCCAAGCTCAGGCAGAAGAGAGGTCTGCAGTCCCTGCGTCTCCTCTTCCCCAAGAGGCCTCCACGATGCAAGGCCGACCTCAAAGCATCCAATCTCATGCACCAGTCAGGTGTCCTGAGGGGTGGACACAGGCCAAGCCGCAGGGTCCCGCACGCAGAATGTGTCCACGCTCCACTCTCGGCAGCATCATTCCAGGCAAGAGATCTGCCCATTGGCCCAGAGCTTCTTGGCAGACGGGCGCCAAGAGGCCAAGGCTCGCTGCTGCTGTCCCTGCATCACACAATGCCAGTCAGACCAGAGAGCCGGTGACTCTCCAAACACAACAGCCACTGCCACAGCCACAGCCACGGCCACTGCCACGGCCACGGCCACTGCCACTGCCACTGCCACTGCCAGCTACAGCAGGAGTTGCAAGGAAACCATCATGGCATGTGACCCAGAGCTCACCAAATCCAGAGCTCAGCGCTCATCAGCAGCCTCCAAGCAACAGACCTCAGCTGAAGCCTTCCCCGGACTGCACTGTCTCCCATGCCCCAAGTCCTGGCTCTGCCCCTCACCTGCAGTCCCTCAAGATGCTCCTCAGCAGAGTTCAGGGCAACCGGTGGAGCTGCACAATCATCAGCACTCCCTCCTCCCAGCCTCCTGAGGAGGCCGTTCCTCGACCACTGAAGACCCCCGTTGCAGATGACAGAGTGGGATCCTGCTCCAAATCCCCACTCAGCGTGCTCTATGAGGATCTCCAGGTCTCATCCTCTTCCGAGGACACTGACCAGGAGTGAGATGCCAAAGGGAAGGGAATGTGAACTTGGGCTAGGGGAAAGCTGCAAGCAGCAGGCTGTGCCTGCGCAATCACAGCGCCCTCAGGTGTTGGGCAGGAGCACCGCGGGGACCTCACAGAGTGTGAGGCTTCTTTGAATCCTGTTGGTTGTCATTCTTTGTCCGGTGCAAGCCCACTGGGAAGAATGGCTTTTCCACGAAGGTGAGGATGCTATGCAGTTGCTTGCAGGACACCTAGTGTGACACCTAGCACAGCTAGAAATCTGAGAAGCTCATCTGCACGGGTCTCCCAATGAAGCTTTGGGGGTCACGAGGGCTGGACTTTGGGCTCGAACTCTTGGAAGCAGGGCCCGGCCAGAGCTCCCAAGAGGAAGAGCTATCATGCCAAGATGCCGCTCCTGGTGTCCCAGGCACTTCACTCCGAGAGCCTTTCGCATGTATGTCTTGGCGGCAGGGTAGTGCACAAGTGAAGTGCATGGGTGTGCCCATACAAAGTCTTTGTGCCCTGTGATCTTCTCTCTGAGTGAAATCCTACCTCTCATGCATCCCGCGGGTAAGGACATTCTCCCAAGTCTTCCGGCGCAGCCGGCATTGGATGCCAGCTCTGCCAGTGACCACTTGACCATTATGCCGGAGCACCGGCCTCCTGCAGAGGCTGGCAAGCGAGGGGCACAGGGTGTGGGCAACACTCGGGAGGCTGTCGCTTCGGTGCAGACCTGTAGGACTGTCAGATAGGTTGTCCACCACAATTTTGCTCCAGTGGAATGCACCAGATTGGGGAGGCAGAGACACACGATGTTTCCCAGGAAACACCGGGGTTCCCTCGAGCAGCCACATCTGGTTCCGGTTTGGATAGAAGCAGTGGACCCTGCCTTGCACTTCCCAGACTGCTGTGAATGACATGGGGCTGAGCTGCCTCCACAGCCTCTGGGTTAAGCTGCCAGGTGCTAAGAGGCAGCAACAGCCCAGAGTGCTCCCGAATCCTGCTATTCCACAGATTCCATCATCTCTGAAGCCTAGAAAATGTTCTGTATATGTGTCCAAAGGCCATCGACCCATGCCGTAGTGATGCCAGCACTTTGCGTGTACAAAGAAACGAGGACAATATTTGTTCAAAAATCACTCCACAAACAGACAAACAGCAAGATATGCTAGGATGCAATTAGAATTCTTTTCCAGAACCTGTTTCTCGTTATGGGAACTGCAGTTTTCACAGAGAAGACGGGATGGCGAGAGAAAGATCTTGCATCTGCTGTTCACGCCCCAGATGGCTGCCATGGACTGAGCTGAGCCAATCTGAAGCCACAAGCCAGGAGCTGGTTCGGGTCAACCTTGGGAGATGGGGGGCAGGGACTCAAGGACATGGGCCATCCTCTGCCACTTCCCCAGTCTCTAAGCAGGGAACTAGATGGGAGTTAGAGCGGCCAAGCCTTGAGGCAGCAGCCCTGTTGGATGCTGTCACTTAGGGTGGAAGATTATTAGCCTTTTGAGCAACGGCGCCAGACCCACAGCTGATAGGTTGCTAATTCCTCTTTGTACTCACACACACATGCGCACGCGCACGCACACACACACACACACACACACACACACAAATAAGAGACTGATGTTTACGGAATAGGCAGATTGACAGAGGGGGAGAGAGCGGGAAAGCAAGAAAGGGAAAGCAGGATCTGCCATGTGCTAGTTCACTGCCCAAATGGCTGCCACAGCCAAGGCTGAGTGGATCTGAAGCCTGGAGTCAGGAGCTTCTTCTGGGTCTCCCAGGTGGATGCAGCCTCTCGAGTCTTTGGGCCACCCACCACTGCTTTCCAAGCCCATAAGCAGAGAGCTGAATGTGAACAGGTGCGCCTGGGACCCAGACCACACCCATAATACATGCTGGCACTGCAAGGCCGAGGCATTGCCACTTAAGCCATAACTCCAGCCAGGGCTCAGGGTCAGGGTCAAGGTCAGGGTCAACATCAGCATCAGGGTCAGAGTCAGGGTCAGGGTTAGGGGTTACGGTGAGGGTTAGGGTTAGGGTTAGGGCTAGGGTTAGCCCTTCTATTTCCTCTTCAATGGTTCTGCAGGGCAAGACTATTTAACCACTGATGGAAGAACGTAATGCTTAAAAATACCTTGTCAAACTTTCATATCTCCAAACACTCTTCAAACACACACACACAAACATGCACACACACACACACACACACACACACACACACAAAGACACAGACACACCCACACTCAGAGAAGAGAAATTGCCTCCCTAGCAGAGCAGAGGGACACAAAGAAGAAAACGAAAGGCGCATTGCAGAGCAAAGTTTCCAAAATGCAATGGTGAATTTGGGTGAGAGGTAAGAAATATGGCAGGGTCTGCTCAAATTGCTAGCGACCCAAGGAGGATGCCTTCTTTTGCTCAGACAGAATCTGATGAAGCTTGACTGGATTTGTGATGCTCAGATGAACAGGCTGTATGCTAATCCCATGGTAGGGCCCTATATAAGGCCTCCGCCCTTCCCTCTCTGCCTTGCTGGTGCTCTGCTGGGAGCCTGCACTCTCCACGGCGGTTTGTCAAGCATCATCCAGCAGCATTTTTGTGCCTCTGGAGAAGCACACTACTTTGCACCAGACAGAAAGTCCTTCAGAACATGCAGGTGGAGCGGTGGCTGTCGATGCAGAAGACACAGCCCCAGACCCACAGAGCACTGACATCTCAGAAGATGGGCAAGCAGCGTATGGTCGCAGCTGGGCCCAGAGTTCCTCCAGCAGAGGAGGAGGACCCCAGGGTGAAGTGCAAGAACTGTGGCGCCTTTGGTCACATGGCCAGCAGCAGGAGGTGCCCCATCAAGCGCTGGGATGGGACCCTAGCCCTGTATCCCTTGAAGTCCAATGAAGAGAACCTGGGGCCACAGAAGATCCAGCAGTCCAAGGATTCTGGGCCCTTTACCAAGACAGTACAAGACAAGGAGGGACACAGGCGACAAGAGAAGCATTGCATAACTCCCCTCCAGACATGTCTCACCAAAGCCCAAGCAAGACAGCAACACCACCGTGAGAATGCGACTGACTCCTCTGAAAAGCTTCTGAGGACACCCAGGAGGCCGCGGCCTGTGCACACAAGCAAGAAGACAACCGGCATGAATCCTCTTCTCCAAGCTCAGGCAGAAGAGAGGTCTGCAGTCCCTGCGTCTCCTCTTCCCCAAGAGGCCTCCACGATGCAAGGCCGACCTCAAAGCATCCAATCTCATGCACCAGTCAGGTGTCCTGAGGGGTGGACACAGGCCAAGCCACAGGGTCCCGCACGCAGAATGTGCCCACGCTCCACTCTCGGCAGCATCATTCCAGGCAAGAGATCTGCCCATTGGCCCAGAGCTTCTTGGCAGACGGGCGCCAAGAGGCCAAGGCTCGCTGCTGCTGTCCCTGCATCACACAATGCCAGTCAGACCAGAGAGCCTGTGACTCTCCAAACACAACAGCCACTGCCACAGCCACAGCCACAGCCACTGCCACTGCCACTGCCACGGCCACTGCCACTGCCAGCTACAGCAGGAGTTGCAAGGAAACCATCCTGGCATTTATTATTACCACCTATTTATCATTATTGATTGATTTTTCTCCTCACTTCTCTCTCTGAGCTTTGGCTCAGTATCTTGTCAAAATGCCGTGTGAACACCTGCAGATGGGACTCCGATGCCCATTGGTTTAGTTGTTTTGTTGAGGTTCTGTGCACATGAAGTCAGAATCGTTCAGTTTTTTCACACACACACACACACACACACACACACACACACACAGAGGTTTGAGGCAAAAGCTGTTGAAAACCCTGTTTGTATCCTAAACAGAGTTGTGTGGCACGGAGAACCAGTATTCTAGACTTTCTGGAATGCTGTGTTCACCAACGTTCTGAGTTCTCTAGGCCCGCATTTTGGGGACAAAGTCCTGAACTGACTGGTGAAGTGGTGGACGATTCTCTCTCTCTCTCTCTCTCTCTCTCTCTGCCCCCTCTCCTCTCTCCCTCTCTCCCTCCTTCCCTCCATCTCTCTTTCTCCCTCTCTCCATCCTACCCTATCCATTTCTTTTCCAAGGAAGGCAGTCGAGCAGCTGCGCGGTTGCACTTAGTCTCTCAGCTCAGGTCGACCAGTTGCATTTGATCTCAGCTCAGGTCGACCAGTTGCACTTAGTCTCTCGGCGGCGGTTGACCAGCTGCCCGGCGGTAATTGACACACGCTATTTGCCAGCAGGTGTCACTCGTTACTTATTTATTGTCTGGATCCTCTCAGCCTTCCTCCCACTGACCTTCCCTACCCCTCCCCCCACTCTCTTGGCTCCCTCCTTGCCATCTCGGCACCGCTTCTCCTCCCACCCCGTTTAGATGTTCAATGCTAACTGACTTTCTTCTTTTCTTCCCCACCACCCCAACTCCCACCCCTCCACAGAGTTTCCCCATTTGGCTACAGTGCTAGAATCCTTCCTAAGGAATCTGAATTCCATCCGTCTCTGCACTTGTCCAACGTTGTTTCTCTCTTTTAAAAATTCTTTTTCTTTCTTTCTTTCTTTCTTTCTTTCTTTCTTTCTTTCTTTCTTTCTTTCTTTCTTTCTTTCTTTCTTTCTTTCTCTTTCTTTCTTTCTTTCTTTCTTTCTTCTTTCTTTCTTTCTTTCTTTCTTTCTGTATAGTTGGGGAGTCTTTCTAAAAATTGTTTAAACTTAAATTTCAGTTTTTCATTGACTTATGCATTTCTTTTTCCCATTGCTTCAGAAAGAAAGGAACACTCGTTTCACCAGGGCAAGCTGGGCTCAACGGTGAGTAATGACCTGCTTCTGCTGGCCCTACCTGGGGCAGTACAATGCCGCCCACAGCCCTTTCCCGCCCGGTCTGCTAGCGAATTAGTCCAACACTAAACCACCAAGATGTTCAGGTGTGCCGTGTCGCGTCCCAGCCTCGAAAAGATATCTAGGAAAAAGGTGGGGGGGGGATTGCTGGGGTTAGGGATAGGGGTTAGGGTTAGGGTTAGAATAAGGGTTAGGTTTAGGGTTAGGTGTTAGGGATAGGGTTAGGTGTCAGGGTTAGGGGTTAGGGTTAGAGGTTAGAGGTTAGGGGTTAGGGTTAGGGGTCAGTGGTTAGGGTTAGGTTTAGGATTAGGGGTTAGGGTTAGGGTTAGGGGTTAGAGTTAGGGGTTACGGTTAGGGTTAGGGGTTAAGGTTAGGTTTAGGGTTAGGGTTAGGGTTAGGGTTAGGGTTTAGGGTTAGGGTTTAGGGTTAGGGTTAGGGTTAGGCAGCATGCTACTTTCCCTACAGGTTTCCCATAGGTTAGTGTTAGGGTTAGGGATCAGTGGTTAGGGTTAGGGTTAGGGTTAGAGGTTAGGGCTTAGGGGTTAGGGTTAGAGGTTAGGGGTTAGGGTTAGGGGTTAGCAGTCAGTGGTTAGCATTAGCGTTATGGTTAGAGGTTAGAGGTTAGGGGTTAGGGTTAGGGTTAGAGTTAGGCAGCATGCTACTTTCCCTACAAGTTTCCCATAGGTTGGAGAACACTGGAAATGACATCTCTCCCCCCCACCCTCCACCACCATCACCACCCCCACTGCTCTCCATCATTGCCTATCCAGATACAAAGGTGTACCAGACACTGTTGGTAAATTCCACTCACTCACTCCCAGAATACAGATCATTCGATTTTACATTCGTGATTTATTACCACCTATTTATCATTATTGATTGATTTTGCTCCTCACTTCTCTCTCTGAGATTTGGCTCAGTATCTTGTCAAAATGCAATGTGAACACCTCCAGATGGGACTCCGATGCCCATTGGTTTAGTTGTTTTGTTGAGGTTCTGTGCACATGAAGTCAGAATCGTTCAGGTTTTACACACACACACACACACACACACACACACACACACACACACACAGGTTTGAGGCAAAAGCTGTTGAAAACCCTGTTTGTATGCTAAACAGAGCTGTGTGGCACTGAGGACCAGTATTCTATACTCTCTGGAATGCTGTGTTCACCAACGTTCTGAGTTCTCTAGGCCTGCATTTTGGGGACAAAGTCCTGAACTGACTGGTGAAGTGGTGGAAGATTCTCTCTCTCTCTCTCTGCCCCTCTCTCCCTCTCTCCCTCCTTCTCTCTTTCTCCCTCTCTCCCTCCCACCCTAACCCTTTCTTTTCCAAGGAAGGCAGTCGACCAGCTGCCTGGTTGCACTTAGTCTCTCAGCTCAGGTCGACCAGTTGCATTTGGTCTCAGCTGAGGTTGACCAGTTGCTTTTGGTCTCAGCGGAGGTCGACCAGTTGCATTTGGTCTCAGCGGAGGTCGACCAGTTGCATTTGGTCTCAGCTCAGGTCGACCAGTTGCTTTTGGTCTCAGCGGAGGTCGACCAGTTGCATTTGGGCTCTCAGCTCAGGTCGACCAGTTGCACTTAGTCTCTCGGCGGTGGTCGACCAGCTGCTCGGCGGCGATTGACACACGCTATTGCCAGCAGCAGTCACTCTTGACCTATTGATTGTCTGGATCCTCTCAGCCTTCTGAAACCTGACCTTCCCTACCCCTCCCCCCACTCTCTTGGCTCCCTCCTTGCCATCTCTGCACCGCTTCTCCTCCCACCCCGTTTAGATGTTCAATGCTAACTGACTTTCTTCTTTTCTTCCCCACCACCCCAACTCCCACCCCTCCACAGATTTTCCCCATTGGACTACAGTGCTAGAATCCTTCCTAAGGAATCTGAATTCCATCCGTCTCTGCACTTGTTCAACGTTGTTTCTCTCTTTTAAAAATTCTTTCTTTCTTTCTTTCTTCCTTTCTTTCTTTCTTCCTTTCTTTCTTTCTTTCCTTGTCTTTCCTTTTCTTTCTTTCTTTCTTTCTGTATAGTTGGGGAGTCTTTCTAAAAATTGTTTCAACTTAAATTTCAGTTTTTCATTGACTTATGCATTTCTTTTTCCCATTGCTTCAGAAAGAAAGGAACACTCGTTTCACCAGGGCAAGCTGGGCTCAACGGTGAGTAATGACCTGCTTCTGCTGGCCCTACCTGGGGCAGTACAATGCCGCCCGCAGCCCTTTCCCGCCCGGTCTGCTAGCGAATTAGTCCAACACTAAACCACCAAGATGTTCAGGTGTGCCGTGTCGCGTCCCAGCCTCGAAAAGATATCTAGGAAAAAGGTGGGGGGGGGGATTGCTGGGGTTAGGGATAGGGGTTAGGGTTAGGGTTAGAATAAGGGTTAGGTTTAGGGTTAGGTGTTAGGGATAGGGTTAGGTGTCAGGGTTAGGGGTTAGGGTTAGAGGTTAGAGGTTAGGGGTTAGGGTTAGGGGTCAGTGGTTAGGGTTAGGTTTAGGATTAGGGGTTAGGGTTAGGGTTAGGGGTTAGAGTTAGGGGTTACGGTTAGGGTTAGGGGTTAAGGTTAGGTTTAGGGTTAGGGTTAGGGTTAGGGTTAGGGTTTAGGGTTAGGGTTTAGGGTTAGGGTTAGGGTTAGGGTTAGGCAGCATGCTACTTTCCCTACAGGTTTCCCATAGGTTAGGGTTAGGGTTAGGGATCAGTGGTTAGGGTTAGGGTTAGGGTTAGAGGTTAGGGCTTAGGGGTTAGGGTTAGAGGTTAGGGGTTAGGGTTAGGGGTTAGCAGTCAGTGGTTAGCATTAGCGTTATGGTTAGAGGTTAGAGGTTAGGGGTTAGGGTTAGGGTTAGAGTTAGGCAGCATGCTACTTTCCCTACAAGTTTCCCATAGGTTGGAGAACACTGGAAATGACATCTCTCCCCCCCACCCTCCACCACCATCACCACCCCCACTGCTCTCCATCATTGCCTATCCAGATACAAAGGTGTACCAGACACTGTTGGTAAATTCCACTCACTCACTCCCAGAATACAGATCATTCGATTTTACATTCGTGATTTATTACCACCTATTTATCATTATTGATTGATTTTGCTCCTCACTTCTCTCTCTGAGATTTGGCTCAGTATCTTGTCAAAATGCAATGTGAACACCTCCAGATGGGACTCCGATGCCCATTGGTTTAGTTGTTTTGTTGAGGTTCTGTGCACATGAAGTCAGAATCGTTCAGGTTTTACACACACACACACACACACACACACACACACACACACACACACAGGTTTGAGGCAAAAGCTGTTGAAAACCCTGTTTGTATGCTAAACAGAGCTGTGTGGCACTGAGGACCAGTATTCTATACTCTCTGGAATGCTGTGTTCACCAACGTTCTGAGTTCTCTAGGCCTGCATTTTGGGGACAAAGTCCTGAACTGACTGGTGAAGTGGTGGAAGATTCTCTCTCTCTCTCTCTGCCCCTCTCTCCCTCTCTCCCTCCTTCTCTCTTTCTCCCTCTCTCCCTCCCACCCTAACCCTTTCTTTTCCAAGGAAGGCAGTCGACCAGCTGCCTGGTTGCACTTAGTCTCTCAGCTCAGGTCGACCAGTTGCATTTGGTCTCAGCTGAGGTTGACCAGTTGCTTTTGGTCTCAGCGGAGGTCGACCAGTTGCATTTGGTCTCAGCGGAGGTCGACCAGTTGCATTTGGTCTCAGCTCAGGTCGACCAGTTGCTTTTGGTCTCAGCGGAGGTCGACCAGTTGCATTTGGGCTCTCAGCTCAGGTCGACCAGTTGCACTTAGTCTCTCGGCGGTGGTCGACCAGCTGCTCGGCGGCGATTGACACACGCTATTGCCAGCAGCAGTCACTCTTGACCTATTGATTGTCTGGATCCTCTCAGCCTTCTGAAACCTGACCTTCCCTACCCCTCCCCCCACTCTCTTGGCTCCCTCCTTGCCATCTCTGCACCGCTTCTCCTCCCACCCCGTTTAGATGTTCAATGCTAACTGACTTTCTTCTTTTCTTCCCCACCACCCCAACTCCCACCCCTCCACAGATTTTCCCCATTGGACTACAGTGCTAGAATCCTTCCTAAGGAATCTGAATTCCATCCGTCTCTGCACTTGTTCAACGTTGTTTCTCTCTTTTAAAAATTCTTTCTTTCTTTCTTTCTTCCTTTCTTTCTTTCTTCCTTTCTTTCTTTCTTTCCTTGTCTTTCCTTTTCTTTCTTTCTTTCTTTCTGTATAGTTGGGGAGTCTTTCTAAAAATTGTTTCAACTTAAATTTCAGTTTTTCATTGACTTATGCATTTCTTTTTCCCATTGCTTCAGAAAGAAAGGAACACTCGTTTCACCAGGGCAAGCTGGGCTCAACGGTGAGTAATGACCTGCTTCTGCTGGCCCTACCTGGGGCAGTACAATGCCGCCCACAGCCCTTTCCCGCCCGGTCTGCTAGCGAATTAGTCCAACACTAAACCACCAAGATGTTCAGGTGTGCCGTGTCGCGTCCCAGCCTCGAAAAGATATCTAGGAAAAAGGTGGGGGGGGGATTGCTGGGGTTAGGGATAGGGGTTAGGGTTAGGGTTAGAATAAGGGTTAGGTTTAGGGTTAGGTGTTAGGGATAGGGTTAGGTGTCAGGGTTAGGGGTTAGGGTTAGAGGTTAGAGTTAGGGGTTATGGTTAGGGTTATGGGTTAAGGTTAGGTTTAGGGTTAGGGTTAGGGTTAGGGTTAGGGTTTAGGGTTAGGGTTTAGGGTTAGGGTTAGGGTTAGGCAGCATGCTACTTTCCCTACAGGTTTCCCATAGGTTAGTGTTAGGGTTAGGGATCAGTGGTTAGGGTTAGGGTTAGGGTTAGAGGTTAGGGCTTAGGGGTTAGGGTTAGAGGTTAGGGGTTAGGGTTAGGGGTTAGCAGTCAGTGGTTAGCATTAGCGTTATGGTTAGAGGTTAGAGGTTAGGGGTTAGGGTTAGGGTTAGAGTTAGGCAGCATGCTACTTTCCCTACAAGTTTCCCATAGGTTGGAGAACACTGGAAATGACATCTCTCCCCCCCACCCTCCACCACCATCACCACCCCCACTGCTCTCCATCATTGCCTATCCAGATACAAAGGTGTACCAGACACTGTTGGTAAATTCCACTCACTCACTCCCAGAATACAGATCATTCGATTTTACATTCGTGATTTATTACCACCTATTTATCATTATTGATTGATTTTGCTCCTCACTTCTCTCTCTGAGATTTGGCTCAGTATCTTGTCAAAATGCAATGTGAACACCTCCAGATGGGACTCCGATGCCCATTGGTTTAGTTGTTTTGTTGAGGTTCTGTGCACATGAAGTCAGAATCGTTCAGGTTTTACACACACACACACACACACACACACACACACACACACACAGGTTTGAGGCAAAAGCTGTTGAAAACCCTGTTTGTATGCTAAACAGAGCTGTGTGGCACTGAGGACCAGTATTCTATACTCTCTGGAATGCTGTGTTCACCAACGTTCTGAGTTCTCTAGGCCTGCATTTTGGGGACAAAGTCCTGAACTGACTGGTGAAGTGGTGGAAGATTCTCTCTCTCTCTCTCTGCCCCTCTCTCCCTCTCTCCCTCCTTCTCTCTTTCTCCCTCTCTCCCTCCCACCCTAACCCTTTCTTTTCCAAGGAAGGCAGTCGACCAGCTGCCTGGTTGCACTTAGTCTCTCAGCTCAGGTCGACCAGTTGCATTTGGTCTCAGCTGAGGTTGACCAGTTGCTTTTGGTCTCAGCGGAGGTCGACCAGTTGCATTTGGTCTCAGCGGAGGTCGACCAGTTGCATTTGGTCTCAGCTCAGGTCGACCAGTTGCTTTTGGTCTCAGCGGAGGTCGACCAGTTGCATTTGGGCTCTCAGCTCAGGTCGACCAGTTGCACTTAGTCTCTCGGCGGTGGTCGACCAGCTGCTCGGCGGCGATTGACACACGCTATTGCCAGCAGCAGTCACTCTTGACCTATTGATTGTCTGCATCCTCTCAGCCTTCTGAAACCTGACCTTCCCTACCCCTCCCCCCACTCTCTTGGCTCCCTCCTTGCCATCTCTGCACCGCTTCTCCTCCCACCCCGTTTAGATGTTCAATGCTAACTGACTTTCTTCTTTTCTTCCCCACCACCCCAACTCCCACCCCTCCACAGATTTTCCCCATTGGACTACAGTGCTAGAATCCTTCCTAAGGAATCTGAATTCCATCCGTCTCTGCACTTGTTCAACGTTGTTTCTCTCTTTTAAAAATTCTTTCTTTCTTTCTTTCTTCCTTTCTTTCTTTCTTCCTTTCTTTCTTTCTTTCCTTGTCTTTCCTTTTCTTTCTTTCTTTCTTTCTGTATAGTTGGGGAGTCTTTCTAAAAATTGTTTCAACTTAAATTTCAGTTTTTCATTGACTTATGCATTTCTTTTTCCCATTGCTTCAGAAAGAAAGGAACACTCGTTTCACCAGGGCAAGCTGGGCTCAACGGTGAGTAATGACCTGCTTCTGCTGGCCCTACCTGGGGCAGTACAATGCCGCCCACAGCCCTTTCCCGCCCGGTCTGCTAGCGAATTAGTCCAACACTAAACCACCAAGATGTTCAGGTGTGCTGTGTCGCGTCCCAGCCTCGAAAAGATATCTAGGAAAAAGGTGGGGGGGGATTGCTGGGGTTAGGGATAGGGGTTAGGGTTAGGGTTAGAATAAGGGTTAGGTTTAGGGTTAGGTGTTAGGGATAGGGTTAGGTGTCAGGGTTAGGGGTTAGGGTTAGAGGTTAGAGGTTAGGGGTTAGGGTTAGGGGTCAGTGGTTAGGGTTAGGTGTCAGGGTTAGGGGTTAGGGTTAGAGGTTAGAGGTTAGGGGTTAGAGTTAGGGGTTACGGTTAGGGTTAGGGGTTAAGGTTAGGTTTAGGGTTAGGGTTAGGGTTAGGGTTAGGGTTTAGGGTTAGGGTTTAGGGCTAGGGTTAGGGTTAGGCAGCATGCTACTTTCCCTACAGGTTTCCCATAGGTTAGGGTTAGGGTTAGGGATCAGTGGTTAGGGTTAGGGTTAGGGTTAGAGGTTAGGGCTTAGGGGTTAGGGTTAGAGGTTAGGGGTTAGGGTTAGGGGTTAGCAGTCAGTGGTTAGCATTAGCGTTATGGTTAGAGGTTAGAGGTTAGGGGTTAGGGTTAGGGTTAGAGTTAGGCAGCATGCTACTTTCCCTACAAGTTTCCCATAGGTTGGAGAACACTGGAAATGACATCTCTCCCCCCCACCCTCCACCACCATCACCACCCCCACTGCTCTCCATCATTGCCTATCCAGATACAAAGGTGTACCAGACACTGTTGGTAAATTCCACTCACTCACTCCCAGAATACAGATCATTCGATTTTACATTCGTGATTTATTACCACCTATTTATCATTATTGATTGATTTTGCTCCTCACTTCTCTCTCTGAGATTTGGCTCAGTATCTTGTCAAAATGCAATGTGAACACCTCCAGATGGGACTCCGATGCCCATTGGTTTAGTTGTTTTGTTGAGGTTCTGTGCACATGAAGTCAGAAACGTTCAGTTTTTACACACACACACACACACACACACACACACACACACACACACAGGTTTGAGGCAAAAGCTGTTGAAAACCCTGTTTGTATGCTAAACAGAGCTGTGTGGCACTGAGGACCAGTATTCTATACTCTCTGGAATGCTGTGTTCACCAACGTTCTGAGTTCTCTAGGCCTGCATTTTGGGGACAAAGTCCTGAACTGACTGGTGAAGTGGTGGAAGATTCTCTCTCTCTCTCTCTGCCCCTCTCTCCCTCTCTCCCTCCTTCTCTCTTTCTCCCTCTCTCCCTCCCACCCTAACCCTTTGTTTTCCAAGGAAGGCAGTCGACCAGCTGCCTGGTTGCACTTAGTCTCTCAGCTCAGGTCGACCAGTTGCATTTGGTCTCAGCTGAGGTTGACCAGTTGCTTTTGGTCTCAGCGGAGGTCGACCAGTTGCATTTGGTCTCAGCGGAGGTCGACCAGTTGCATTTGGTCTCAGCTCAGGTCGACCAGTTGCTTTTGGTCTCAGCGGAGGTCGACCAGTTGCATTTGGGCTCTCAGCTCAGGTCGACCAGTTGCACTTAGTCTCTCGGCGGTGGTCGACCAGCTGCTCGGCGGCGATTGACACACGCTATTGCCAGCAGCAGTCACTCTTGACCTATTGATTGTCTGGATCCTCTCAGCCTTCTGAAACCTGACCTTCCCTACCCCTCCCCCCACTCTCTTGGCTCCCTCCTTGCCATCTCTGCACCGCTTCTCCTCCCACCCCGTTTAGATGTTCAATGCTAACTGACTTTCTTCTTTTCTTCCCCACCACCCCAACTCCCACCCCTCCACAGATTTTCCCCATTGGACTACAGTGCTAGAATCCTTCCTAAGGAATCTGAATTCCATCCGTCTCTGCACTTGTTCAACGTTGTTTCTCTCTTTTAAAAATTCTTTCTTTCTTTCTTTCTTCCTTTCTTTCTTTCTTCCTTTCTTTCTTTCTTTCCTTGTCTTTCCTTTTCTTTCTTTCTTTCTTTCTGTATAGTTGGGGAGTCTTTCTAAAAATTGTTTCAACTTAAATTTCAGTTTTTCATTGACTTATGCATTTCTTTTTCCCATTGCTTCAGAAAGAAAGGAACACTCGTTTCACCAGGGCAAGCTGGGCTCAACGGTGAGTAATGACCTGCTTCTGCTGGCCCTACCTGGGGCAGTACAATGCCGCCCACAGCCCTTTCCCGCCCGGTCTGCTAGCGAATTAGTCCAACACTAAACCACCAAGATGTTCAGGTGTGCCGTGTCGCGTCCCAGCCTCGAAAAGATATCTAGGAAAAAGGTGGGGGGGGATTGCTGGGGTTAGGGATAGGGGTTAGGGTTAGGGTTAGA
Source organism: Ochotona princeps (assembly GCF_030435755.1). Classification (NCBI taxonomy): domain Eukaryota; kingdom Metazoa; phylum Chordata; class Mammalia; order Lagomorpha; family Ochotonidae; genus Ochotona; species Ochotona princeps. Next base: position 286,162 of record NW_026698629.1, read on the forward strand.
ATAAGGGTTAGGTTTAGGGTTAGGTGTTAGGGATAGGGTTAGGTGTCAGGGTTAGGGGTTAGGGTTAGAGGTTAGAGGTTAGGGGTTAGGGTTAGGGGTCAGTGGTTAGGGTTAGGTTTAGGATTAGGGGTTAGGGTTAGGGTTAGGGGTTAGAGTTAGGGGTTACGGTTAGGGTTAGGGGTTAAGGTTAGGTTTAGGGTTAGGGTTAGGGTTAGGGTTAGGGTTTAGGGTTAGGGTTTAGGGTTAGGGTTAGGGTTAGGGTTAGGCAGCATGCTACTTTCCCTACAGGTTTCCCATAGGTTAGGGTTAGGGTTAGGGATCAGTGGTTAGGGTTAGGGTTAGGGTTAGAGGTTAGGGCTTAGGGGTTAGGGTTAGAGGTTAGGGGTTAGGGTTAGGGGTTAGCAGTCAGTGGTTAGCATTAGCGTTATGGTTAGAGGTTAGAGGTTAGGGGTTAGGGTTAGGGTTAGAGTTAGGCAGCATGCTACTTTCCCTACAAGTTTCCCATAGGTTGGAGAACACTGGAAATGACATCTCTCCCCCCCACCCTCCACCACCATCACCACCCCCACTGCTCTCCATCATTGCCTATCCAGATACAAAGGTGTACCAGACACTGTTGGTAAATTCCACTCACTCACTCCCAGAATACAGATCATTCGATTTTACATTCGTGATTTATTACCACCTATTTATCATTATTGATTGATTTTGCTCCTCACTTCTCTCTCTGAGATTTGGCTCAGTATCTTGTCAAAATGCAATGTGAACACCTCCAGATGGGACTCCGATGCCCATTGGTTTAGTTGTTTTGTTGAGGTTCTGTGCACATGAAGTCAGAATCGTTCAGGTTTTACACACACACACACACACACACACACACACACACACACACACACAGGTTTGAGGCAAAAGCTGTTGAAAACCCTGTTTGTATGCTAAACAGAGCTGTGTGGCACTGAGGACCAGTATTCTATACTCTCTGGAATGCTGTGTTCACCAACGTTCTGAGTTCTCTAGGCCTGCATTTTGGGGACAAAGTCCTGAACTGACTGGTGAAGTGGTGGAAGATTCTCTCTCTCTCTCTCTGCCCCTCTCTCCCTCTCTCCCTCCTTCTCTCTTTCTCCCTCTCTCCCTCCCACCCTAACCCTTTCTTTTCCAAGGAAGGCAGTCGACCAGCTGCCTGGTTGCACTTAGTCTCTCAGCTCAGGTCGACCAGTTGCATTTGGTCTCAGCTGAGGTTGACCAGTTGCTTTTGGTCTCAGCGGAGGTCGACCAGTTGCATTTGGTCTCAGCGGAGGTCGACCAGTTGCATTTGGTCTCAGCTCAGGTCGACCAGTTGCTTTTGGTCTCAGCGGAGGTCGACCAGTTGCATTTGGGCTCTCAGCTCAGGTCGACCAGTTGCACTTAGTCTCTCGGCGGTGGTCGACCAGCTGCTCGGCGGCGATTGACACACGCTATTGCCAGCAGCAGTCACTCTTGACCTATTGATTGTCTGGATCCTCTCAGCCTTCTGAAACCTGACCTTCCCTACCCCTCCCCCCACTCTCTTGGCTCCCTCCTTGCCATCTCTGCACCGCTTCTCCTCCCACCCCGTTTAGATGTTCAATGCTAACTGACTTTCTTCTTTTCTTCCCCACCACCCCAACTCCCACCCCTCCACAGATTTTCCCCATTGGACTACAGTGCTAGAATCCTTCCTAAGGAATCTGAATTCCATCCGTCTCTGCACTTGTTCAACGTTGTTTCTCTCTTTTAAAAATTCTTTCTTTCTTTCTTTCTTCCTTTCTTTCTTTCTTCCTTTCTTTCTTTCTTTCCTTGTCTTTCCTTTTCTTTCTTTCTTTCTTTCTGTATAGTTGGGGAGTCTTTCTAAAAATTGTTTCAACTTAAATTTCAGTTTTTCATTGACTTATGCATTTCTTTTTCCCATTGCTTCAGAAAGAAAGGAACACTCGTTTCACCAGGGCAAGCTGGGCTCAACGGTGAGTAATGACCTGCTTCTGCTGGCCCTACCTGGGGCAGTACAATGCCGCCCACAGCCCTTTCCCGCCCGGTCTGCTAGCGAATTAGTCCAACACTAAACCACCAAGATGTTCAGGTGTGCCGTGTCGCGTCCCAGCCTCGAAAAGATATCTAGGAAAAAGGTGGGGGGGGGATTGCTGGGGTTAGGGATAGGGGTTAGGGTTAGGGTTAGAATAAGGGTTAGGTTTAGGGTTAGGTGTTAGGGATAGGGTTAGGTGTCAGGGTTAGGGGTTAGGGTTAGAGGTTAGAGGTTAGGGGTTAGGGTTAGGGGTCAGTGGTTAGGGTTAGGTTTAGGATTAGGGGTTAGGGTTAGGGTTAGGGGTTAGAGTTAGGGGTTATGGTTAGGGTTAGGGGTTAAGGTTAGGTTTAGGGTTAGGGTTAGGGTTAGGGTTAGGGTTTAGGGTTAGGGTTTAGGGTTAGGGTTAGGGTTAGGCAGCATGCTACTTTCCCTACAGGTTTCCCATAGGTTAGTGTTAGGGTTAGGGATCAGTGGTTAGGGTTAGGGTTAGGGTTAGAGGTTAGGGCTTAGGGGTTAGGGTTAGAGGTTAGGGGTTAGGGTTAGGGGTTAGCAGTCAGTGGTTAGCATTAGCGTTATGGTTAGAGGTTAGAGGTTAGGGGTTAGGGTTAGGGTTAGAGTTAGGCAGCATGCTACTTTCCCTACAAGTTTCCCATAGGTTGGAGAACACTGGAAATGACATCTCTCCCCCCCACCCTCCACCACCATCACCACCCCCACTGCTCTCCATCATTGCCTATCCAGATACAAAGGTGTACCAGACACTGTTGGTAAATTCCACTCACTCACTCCCAGAATACAGATCATTCGATTTTACATTCGTGATTTATTACCACCTATTTATCATTATTGATTGATTTTGCTCCTCACTTCTCTCTCTGAGATTTGGCTCAGTATCTTGTCAAAATGCAATGTGAACACCTCCAGATGGGACTCCGATGCCCATTGGTTTAGTTGTTTTGTTGAGGTTCTGTGCACATGAAGTCAGAATCGTTCAGGTTTTACACACACACACACACACACACACACACACACACACACAGGTTTGAGGCAAAAGCTGTTGAAAACCCTGTTTGTATGCTAAACAGAGCTGTGTGGCACTGAGGACCAGTATTCTATACTCTCTGGAATGCTGTGTTCACCAACGTTCTGAGTTCTCTAGGCCTGCATTTTGGGGACAAAGTCCTGAACTGACTGGTGAAGTGGTGGAAGATTCTCTCTCTCTCTCTCTGCCCCTCTCTCCCTCTCTCCCTCCTTCTCTCTTTCTCCCTCTCTCCCTCCCACCCTAACCCTTTCTTTTCCAAGGAAGGCAGTCGACCAGCTGCCTGGTTGCACTTAGTCTCTCAGCTCAGGTCGACCAGTTGCATTTGGTCTCAGCTGAGGTTGACCAGTTGCTTTTGGTCTCAGCGGAGGTCGACCAGTTGCATTTGGTCTCAGCGGAGGTCGACCAGTTGCATTTGGTCTCAGCTCAGGTCGACCAGTTGCTTTTGGTCTCAGCGGAGGTCGACCAGTTGCATTTGGGCTCTCAGCTCAGGTCGACCAGTTGCACTTAGTCTCTCGGCGGTGGTCGACCAGCTGCTCGGCGGCGATTGACACACGCTATTGCCAGCAGCAGTCACTCTTGACCTATTGATTGTCTGCATCCTCTCAGCCTTCTGAAACCTGACCTTCCCTACCCCTCCCCCCACTCTCTTGGCTCCCTCCTTGCCATCTCTGCACCGCTTCTCCTCCCACCCCGTTTAGATGTTCAATGCTAACTGACTTTCTTCTTTTCTTCCCCACCACCCCAACTCCCACCCCTCCACAGATTTTCCCCATTGGACTACAGTGCTAGAATCCTTCCTAAGGAATCTGAATTCCATCCGTCTCTGCACTTGTTCAACGTTGTTTCTCTCTTTTAAAAATTCTTTCTTTCTTTCTTTCTTCCTTTCTTTCTTTCTTCCTTTCTTTCTTTCTTTCCTTGTCTTTCCTTTTCTTTCTTTCTTTCTTTCTGTATAGTTGGGGAGTCTTTCTAAAAATTGTTTCAACTTAAATTTCAGTTTTTCATTGACTTATGCATTTCTTTTTCCCATTGCTTCAGAAAGAAAGGAACACTCGTTTCACCAGGGCAAGCTGGGCTCAACGGTGAGTAATGACCTGCTTCTGCTGGCCCTACCTGGGGCAGTACAATGCCGCCCACAGCCCTTTCCCGCCCGGTCTGCTAGCGAATTAGTCCAACACTAAACCACCAAGATGTTCAGGTGTGCTGTGTCGCGTCCCAGCCTCGAAAAGATATCTAGGAAAAAGGTGGGGGGGGATTGCTGGGGTTAGGGATAGGGGTTAGGGTTAGGGTTAGAATAAGGGTTAGGTTTAGGGTTAGGTGTTAGGGATAGGGTTAGGTGTCAGGGTTAGGGGTTAGGGTTAGAGGTTAGAGGTTAGGGGTTAGGGTTAGGGGTCAGTGGTTAGGGTTAGGTGTCAGGGTTAGGGGTTAGGGTTAGAGGTTAGAGGTTAGGGGTTAGAGTTAGGGGTTACGGTTAGGGTTAGGGGTTAAGGTTAGGTTTAGGGTTAGGGTTAGGGTTAGGGTTAGGGTTTAGGGTTAGGGTTTAGGGCTAGGGTTAGGGTTAGGCAGCATGCTACTTTCCCTACAGGTTTCCCATAGGTTAGGGTTAGGGTTAGGGATCAGTGGTTAGGGTTAGGGTTAGGGTTAGAGGTTAGGGCTTAGGGGTTAGGGTTAGAGGTTAGGGGTTAGGGTTAGGGGTTAGCAGTCAGTGGTTAGCATTAGCGTTATGGTTAGAGGTTAGAGGTTAGGGGTTAGGGTTAGGGTTAGAGTTAGGCAGCATGCTACTTTCCCTACAAGTTTCCCATAGGTTGGAGAACACTGGAAATGACATCTCTCCCCCCCACCCTCCACCACCATCACCACCCCCACTGCTCTCCATCATTGCCTATCCAGATACAAAGGTGTACCAGACACTGTTGGTAAATTCCACTCACTCACTCCCAGAATACAGATCATTCGATTTTACATTCGTGATTTATTACCACCTATTTATCATTATTGATTGATTTTGCTCCTCACTTCTCTCTCTGAGATTTGGCTCAGTATCTTGTCAAAATGCAATGTGAACACCTCCAGATGGGACTCCGATGCCCATTGGTTTAGTTGTTTTGTTGAGGTTCTGTGCACATGAAGTCAGAAACGTTCAGTTTTTACACACACACACACACACACACACACACACACACACACACACAGGTTTGAGGCAAAAGCTGTTGAAAACCCTGTTTGTATGCTAAACAGAGCTGTGTGGCACTGAGGACCAGTATTCTATACTCTCTGGAATGCTGTGTTCACCAACGTTCTGAGTTCTCTAGGCCTGCATTTTGGGGACAAAGTCCTGAACTGACTGGTGAAGTGGTGGAAGATTCTCTCTCTCTCTCTCTGCCCCTCTCTCCCTCTCTCCCTCCTTCTCTCTTTCTCCCTCTCTCCCTCCCACCCTAACCCTTTCTTTTCCAAGGAAGGCAGTCGACCAGCTGCCTGGTTGCACTTAGTCTCTCAGCTCAGGTCGACCAGTTGCATTTGGTCTCAGCTGAGGTTGACCAGTTGCTTTTGGTCTCAGCGGAGGTCGACCAGTTGCATTTGGTCTCAGCGGAGGTCGACCAGTTGCATTTGGTCTCAGCTCAGGTCGACCAGTTGCTTTTGGTCTCAGCGGAGGTCGACCAGTTGCATTTGGGCTCTCAGCTCAGGTCGACCAGTTGCACTTAGTCTCTCGGCGGTGGTCGACCAGCTGCTCGGCGGCGATTGACACACGCTATTGCCAGCAGCAGTCACTCTTGACCTATTGATTGTCTGCATCCTCTCAGCCTTCTGAAACCTGACCTTCCCTACCCCTCCCCCCACTCTCTTGGCTCCCTCCTTGCCATCTCTGCACCGCTTCTCCTCCCACCCCGTTTAGATGTTCAATGCTAACTGACTTTCTTCTTTTCTTCCCCACCACCCCAACTCCCACCCCTCCACAGATTTTCCCCATTGGACTACAGTGCTAGAATCCTTCCTAAGGAATCTGAATTCCATCCGTCTCTGCACTTGTTCAACGTTGTTTCTCTCTTTTAAAAATTCTTTCTTTCTTTCTTTCTTCCTTTCTTTCTTTCTTTCCTTGTCTTTCTTTCTTTCTTTCTTTCTGTATAGTTGGGGAGTCTTTCTAAAAATTGTTTCAACTTAAATTTCAGTTTTTCATTGACTTATGCATTTCTTTTTCCCATTGCTTCAGAAAGAAAGGAACACTCGTTTCACCAGGGCAAGCTGGGCTCAACGGTGAGTAATGACCTGCTTCTGCTGGCCCTACCTGGGGCAGTACAATGCCGCCCACAGCCCTTTCCCGCCCGGTCTGCTAGCGAATTAGTCCAACACTAAACCACCAAGATGTTCAGGTGTGCCGTGTCGCGTCCCAGCCTCGAAAAGATATCTAGGAAAAAGGTGGGGGGGGATTGCTGGGGTTAGGGATAGGGGTTAGGGTTAGGGTTAGAATAAGGGTTAGGTTTAGGGTTAGGTGTTAGGGATAGGGTTAGGTGTCAGGGTTAGGGGTTAGGGTTAGAGGTTAGAGGTTAGGGGTTAGGGTTAGGGGTCAGTGGTTAGGGTTAGGTTTAGGATTAGGGGTTAGGGTTAGGGTTAGAGTTAGGGGTTACGGTTAGGGTTAGGGGTTAAGGTTAGGTTTAGGGTTAGGGTTAGGGTTAGGGTTAGGGTTTAGGGTTAGGGTTTAGGGTTAGGGTTAGGGTTAGGCAGCATGCTACTTTCCCTACAGGTTTCCCATAGGTTAGGGTTAGGGTTAGGGATCAGTGGTTAGGGTTAGGGTTAGGGTTAGAGGTTAGGGCTTAGGGGTTAGGGTTAGAGGTTAGGGGTTAGGGTTAGGGGTTAGCAGTCAGTGGTTAGCATTAGCGTTATGGTTAGAGGTTAGAGGTTAGGGGTTAGGGTTAGGGTTAGAGTTAGGCAGCATGCTACTTTCCCTACAAGTTTCCCATAGGTTGGAGAACACTGGAAATGACATCTCTCCCCCCCACCCTCCACCACCATCACCACCCCCACTGCTCTCCATCATTGCCTATCCAGATACAAAGGTGTACCAGACACTGTTGGTAAATTCCACTCACTCACTCCCAGAATACAGATCATTCGATTTTACATTCGTGATTTATTACCACCTATTTATCATTATTGATTGATTTTGCTCCTCACTTCTCTCTCTGAGATTTGGCTCAGTATCTTGTCAAAATGCAATGTGAACACCTCCAGATGGGACTCCGATGCCCATTGGTTTAGTTGTTTTGTTGAGGTTCTGTGCACATGAAGTCAGAATCGTTCAGTTTTTACACACACACACACACACACACACACACACACACAGGTTTGAGGCAAAAGCTGTTGAAAACCCTGTTTGTATGCTAAACAGAGCTGTGTGGCACTGAGGACCAGTATTCTATACTCTCTGGAATGCTGTGTTCACCAACGTTCTGAGTTCTCTAGGCCTGCATTTTGGGGACAAAGTCCTGAACTGACTGGTGAAGTGGTGGAAGATTCTCTCTCTCTCTCTCTGCCCCTCTCTCCCTCTCTCCCTCCTTCTCTCTTTCTCCCTCTCTCCCTCCCACCCTAACCCTTTCTTTTCCAAGGAAGGCAGTCGACCAGCTGCCTGGTTGCACTTAGTCTCTCAGCTCAGGTCGACCAGTTGCATTTGGTCTCAGCTGAGGTTGACCAGTTGCTTTTGGTCTCAGCGGAGGTCGACCAGTTGCATTTGGTCTCAGCGGAGGTCGACCAGTTGCATTTGGTCTCAGCTCAGGTCGACCAGTTGCTTTTGGTCTCAGCGGAGGTCGACCAGTTGCATTTGGGCTCTCAGCTCAGGTCGACCAGTTGCACTTAGTCTCTCGGCGGTGGTCGACCAGCTGCTCGGCGGCGATTGACACACGCTATTGCCAGCAGCAGTCACTCTTGACCTATTGATTGTCTGCATCCTCTCAGCCTTCTGAAACCTGACCTTCCCTACCCCTCCCCCCACTCTCTTGGCTCCCTCCTTGCCATCTCTGCACCGCTTCTCCTCCCACCCCGTTTAGATGTTCAATGCTAACTGACTTTCTTCTTTTCTTCCCCACCACCCCAACTCCCACCCCTCCACAGATTTTCCCCATTGGACTACAGTGCTAGAATCCTTCCTAAGGAATCTGAATTCCATCCGTCTCTGCACTTGTTCAACGTTGTTTCTCTCTTTTAAAAATTCTTTCTTTCTTTCTTTCTTCCTTTCTTTCTTTCTTCCTTTCTTTCTTTCTTTCCTTGTCTTTCCTTTTCTTTCTTTCTTTCTTTCTGTATAGTTGGGGAGTCTTTCTAAAAATTGTTTCAACTTAAATTTCAGTTTTTCATTGACTTATGCATTTCTTTTTCCCATTGCTTCAGAAAGAAAGGAACACTCGTTTCACCAGGGCAAGCTGGGCTCAACGGTGAGTAATGACCTGCTTCTGCTGGCCCTACCTGGGGCAGTACAATGCCGCCCACAGCCCTTTCCCGCCCGGTCTGCTAGCGAATTAGTCCAACACTAAACCACCAAGATGTTCAGGTGTGCCGTGTCGCGTCCCAGCCTCGAAAAGATATCTAGGAAAAAGGTGGGGGGGGGATTGCTGGGGTTAGGGATAGGGGTTAGGGTTAGGGTTAGAATAAGGGTTAGGTTTAGGGTTAGGTGTTAGGGATAGGGTTAGGTGTCAGGGTTAGGGGTTAGGGTTAGAGGTTAGAGGTTAGGGGTTAGGGTTAGGGGTCAGTGGTTAGGGTTAGGTTTAGGATTAGGGGTTAGGGTTAGGGTTAGGGGTTAGAGTTAGGGGTTATGGTTAGGGTTAGGGGTTAAGGTTAGGTTTAGGGTTAGGGTTAGGGTTAGGGTTAGGGTTTAGGGTTAGGGTTTAGGGTTAGGGTTAGGGTTAGGCAGCATGCTACTTTCCCTACAGGTTTCCCATAGGTTAGTGTTAGGGTTAGGGATCAGTGGTTAGGGTTAGGGTTAGGGTTAGAGGTTAGGGCTTAGGGGTTAGGGTTAGAGGTTAGGGGTTAGGGTTAGGGGTTAGCAGTCAGTGGTTAGCATTAGCGTTATGGTTAGAGGTTAGAGGTTAGGGGTTAGGGTTAGGGTTAGAGTTAGGCAGCATGCTACTTTCCCTACAAGTTTCCCATAGGTTGGAGAACACTGGAAATGACATCTCTCCCCCCCACCCTCCACCACCATCACCACCCCCACTGCTCTCCATCATTGCCTATCCAGATACAAAGGTGTACCAGACACTGTTGGTAAATTCCACTCACTCACTCCCAGAATACAGATCATTCGATTTTACATTCGTGATTTATTACCACCTATTTATCATTATTGATTGATTTTGCTCCTCACTTCTCTCTCTGAGATTTGGCTCAGTATCTTGTCAAAATGCAATGTGAACACCTCCAGATGGGACTCCGATGCCCATTGGTTTAGTTGTTTTGTTGAGGTTCTGTGCACATGAAGTCAGAATCGTTCAGGTTTTACACACACACACACACACACACACACACACACACACACAGGTTTGAGGCAAAAGCTGTTGAAAACCCTGTTTGTATGCTAAACAGAGCTGTGTGGCACTGAGGACCAGTATTCTATACTCTCTGGAATGCTGTGTTCACCAACGTTCTGAGTTCTCTAGGCCTGCATTTTGGGGACAAAGTCCTGAACTGACTGGTGAAGTGGTGGAAGATTCTCTCTCTCTCTCTCTGCCCCTCTCTCCCTCTCTCCCTCCTTCTCTCTTTCTCCCTCTCTCCCTCCCACCCTAACCCTTTCTTTTCCAAGGAAGGCAGTCGACCAGCTGCCTGGTTGCACTTAGTCTCTCAGCTCAGGTCGACCAGTTGCATTTGGTCTCAGCTGAGGTTGACCAGTTGCTTTTGGTCTCAGCGGAGGTCGACCAGTTGCATTTGGTCTCAGCGGAGGTCGACCAGTTGCATTTGGTCTCAGCTCAGGTCGACCAGTTGCTTTTGGTCTCAGCGGAGGTCGACCAGTTGCATTTGGGCTCTCAGCTCAGGTCGACCAGTTGCACTTAGTCTCTCGGCGGTGGTCGACCAGCTGCTCGGCGGCGATTGACACACGCTATTGCCAGCAGCAGTCACTCTTGACCTATTGATTGTCTGCATCCTCTCAGCCTTCTGAAACCTGACCTTCCCTACCCCTCCCCCCACTCTCTTGGCTCCCTCCTTGCCATCTCTGCACCGCTTCTCCTCCCACCCCGTTTAGATGTTCAATGCTAACTGACTTTCTTCTTTTCTTCCCCACCACCCCAACTCCCACCCCTCCACAGATTTTCCCCATTGGACTACAGTGCTAGAATCCTTCCTAAGGAATCTGAATTCCATCCGTCTCTGCACTTGTTCAACGTTGTTTCTCTCTTTTAAAAATTCTTTCTTTCTTTCTTTCTTTCCTTTCTTTCTTTCTTCCTTTCTTTCTTTCTTTCCTTGTCTTTCCTTTTCTTTCTTTCTTTCTTTCTGTATAGTTGGGGAGTCTTTCTAAAAATTGTTTCAACTTAAATTTCAGTTTTTCATTGACTTATGCATTTCTTTTTCCCATTGCTTCAGAAAGAAAGGAACACTCGTTTCACCAGGGCAAGCTGGGCTCAAGGTGAGTAATGACCTGCTTCTGCTGGCCCTACCTGGGGCAGTACAATGCCGCCCACAGCCCTTTCCCGCCCGGTCTGCTAGCGAATTAGTCCAACACTAAACCACCAAGATGTTCAGGTGTGCTGTGTCGCGTCCCAGCCTCGAAAAGATATCTAGGAAAAAGGTGGGGGGGGATTGCTGGGGTTAGGGATAGGGGTTAGGGTTAGGGTTAGAATAAGGGTTAGGTTTAGGGTTAGGTGTTAGGGATAGGGTTAGGTGTCAGGGTTAGGGGTTAGGGTTAGAGGTTAGAGGTTAGGGGTTAGGGTTAGGGGTCAGTGGTTAGGGTTAGGTGTCAGGGTTAGGGGTTAGGGTTAGAGGTTAGAGGTTAGGGGTTAGAGTTAGGGGTTACGGTTAGGGTTAGGGGTTAAGGTTAGGTTTAGGGTTAGGGTTAGGGTTAGGGTTAGGGTTTAGGGTTAGGGTTTAGGGCTAGGGTTAGGGTTAGGCAGCATGCTACTTTCCCTACAGGTTTCCCATAGGTTAGGGTTAGGGTTAGGGATCAGTGGTTAGGGTTAGGGTTAGGGTTAGAGGTTAGGGCTTAGGGGTTAGGGTTAGAGGTTAGGGGTTAGGGTTAGGGGTTAGCAGTCAGTGGTTAGCATTAGCGTTATGGTTAGAGGTTAGAGGTTAGGGGTTAGGGTTAGGGTTAGAGTTAGGCAGCATGCTACTTTCCCTACAAGTTTCCCATAGGTTGGAGAACACTGGAAATGACATCTCTCCCCCCCACCCTCCACCACCATCACCACCCCCACTGCTCTCCATCATTGCCTATCCAGATACAAAGGTGTACCAGACACTGTTGGTAAATTCCACTCACTCACTCCCAGAATACAGATCATTCGATTTTACATTCGTGATTTATTACCACCTATTTATCATTATTGATTGATTTTGCTCCTCACTTCTCTCTCTGAGATTTGGCTCAGTATCTTGTCAAAATGCAATGTGAACACCTCCAGATGGGACTCCGATGCCCATTGGTTTAGTTGTTTTGTTGAGGTTCTGTGCACATGAAGTCAGAAACGTTCAGTTTTTACACACACACACACACACACACACACACACACACACACACACAGGTTTGAGGCAAAAGCTGTTGAAAACCCTGTTTGTATGCTAAACAGAGCTGTGTGGCACTGAGGACCAGTATTCTATACTCTCTGGAATGCTGTGTTCACCAACGTTCTGAGTTCTCTAGGCCTGCATTTTGGGGACAAAGTCCTGAACTGACTGGTGAAGTGGTGGAAGATTCTCTCTCTCTCTCTCTGCCCCTCTCTCCCTCTCTCCCTCCTTCTCTCTTTCTCCCTCTCTCCCTCCCACCCTAACCCTTTGTTTTCCAAGGAAGGCAGTCGACCAGCTGCCTGGTTGCACTTAGTCTCTCAGCTCAGGTCGACCAGTTGCATTTGGTCTCAGCTGAGGTTGACCAGTTGCTTTTGGTCTCAGCGGAGGTCGACCAGTTGCATTTGGTCTCAGCGGAGGTCGACCAGTTGCATTTGGTCTCAGCTCAGGTCGACCAGTTGCTTTTGGTCTCAGCGGAGGTCGACCAGTTGCATTTGGGCTCTCAGCTCAGGTCGACCAGTTGCACTTAGTCTCTCGGCGGTGGTCGACCAGCTGCTCGGCGGCGATTGACACACGCTATTGCCAGCAGCAGTCACTCTTGACCTATTGATTGTCTGCATCCTCTCAGCCTTCTGAAACCTGACCTTCCCTACCCCTCCCCCCACTCTCTTGGCTCCCTCCTTGCCATCTCTGCACCGCTTCTCCTCCCACCCCGTTTAGATGTTCAATGCTAACTGACTTTCTTCTTTTCTTCCCCACCACCCCAACTCCCACCCCTCCACAGATTTTCCCCATTGGACTACAGTGCTAGAATCCTTCCTAAGGAATCTGAATTCCATCCGTCTCTGCACTTGTTCAACGTTGTTTCTCTCTTTTAAAAATTCTTTCTTTCTTTCTTTCTTCCTTTCTTTCTTTCTTCCTTTCTTTCTTTCTTTCCTTGTCTTTCCTTTTCTTTCTTTCTTTCTTTCTGTATAGTTGGGGAGTCTTTCTAAAAATTGTTTCAACTTAAATTTCAGTTTTTCATTGACTTATGCATTTCTTTTTCCCATTGCTTCAGAAAGAAAGGAACACTCGTTTCACCAGGGCAAGCTGGGCTCAACGGTGAGTAATGACCTGCTTCTGCTGGCCCTACCTGGGGCAGTACAATGCCGCCCACAGCCCTTTCCCGCCCGGTCTGCTAGCGAATTAGTCCAACACTAAACCACCAAGATGTTCAGGTGTGCTGTGTCGCGTCCCAGCCTCGAAAAGATATCTAGGAAAAAGGTGGGGGGGGATTGCTGGGGTTAGGGATAGGGGTTAGGGTTAGGGTTAGAATAAGGGTTAGGTTTAGGGTTAGGTGTTAGGGATAGGGTTAGGTGTCAGGGTTAGGGGTTAGGGTTAGAGGTTAGAGGTTAGGGGTTAGGGTTAGGGGTCAGTGGTTAGGGTTAGGTGTCAGGGTTAGGGGTTAGGGTTAGAGGTTAGAGGTTAGGGGTTAGAGTTAGGGGTTACGGTTAGGGTTAGGGGTTAAGGTTAGGTTTAGGGTTAGGGTTAGGGTTAGGGTTAGGGTTTAGGGTTAGGGTTTAGGGCTAGGGTTAGGGTTAGGCAGCATGCTACTTTCCCTACAGGTTTCCCATAGGTTAGGGTTAGGGTTAGGGATCAGTGGTTAGGGTTAGGGTTAGGGTTAGAGGTTAGGGCTTAGGGGTTAGGGTTAGAGGTTAGGGGTTAGGGTTAGGGGTTAGCAGTCAGTGGTTAGCATTAGCGTTATGGTTAGAGGTTAGAGGTTAGGGGTTAGGGTTAGGGTTAGAGTTAGGCAGCATGCTACTTTCCCTACAAGTTTCCCATAGGTTGGAGAACACTGGAAATGACATCTCTCCCCCCCACCCTCCACCACCATCACCACCCCCACTGCTCTCCATCATTGCCTATCCAGATACAAAGGTGTACCAGACACTGTTGGTAAATTCCACTCACTCACTCCCAGAATACAGATCATTCGATTTTACATTCGTGATTTATTACCACCTATTTATCATTATTGATTGATTTTGCTCCTCACTTCTCTCTCTGAGATTTGGCTCAGTATCTTGTCAAAATGCAATGTGAACACCTCCAGATGGGACTCCGATGCCCATTGGTTTAGTTGTTTTGTTGAGGTTCTGTGCACATGAAGTCAGAAACGTTCAGTTTTTACACACACACACACACACACACACACACACACACACACACACAGGTTTGAGGCAAAAGCTGTTGAAAACCCTGTTTGTATGCTAAACAGAGCTGTGTGGCACTGAGGACCAGTATTCTATACTCTCTGGAATGCTGTGTTCACCAACGTTCTGAGTTCTCTAGGCCTGCATTTTGGGGACAAAGTCCTGAACTGACTGGTGAAGTGGTGGAAGATTCTCTCTCTCTCTCTCTGCCCCTCTCTCCCTCTCTCCCTCCTTCTCTCTTTCTCCCTCTCTCCCTCCCACCCTAACCCTTTGTTTTCCAAGGAAGGCAGTCGACCAGCTGCCTGGTTGCACTTAGTCTCTCAGCTCAGGTCGACCAGTTGCATTTGGTCTCAGCTGAGGTTGACCAGTTGCTTTTGGTCTCAGCGGAGGTCGACCAGTTGCATTTGGTCTCAGCGGAGGTCGACCAGTTGCATTTGGTCTCAGCTCAGGTCGACCAGTTGCTTTTGGTCTCAGCGGAGGTCGACCAGTTGCATTTGGGCTCTCAGCTCAGGTCGACCAGTTGCACTTAGTCTCTCGGCGGTGGTCGACCAGCTGCTCGGCGGCGATTGACACACGCTATTGCCAGCAGCAGTCACTCTTGACCTATTGATTGTCTGGATCCTCTCAGCCTTCTGAAACCTGACCTTCCCTACCCCTCCCCCCACTCTCTTGGCTCCCTCCTTGCCATCTCTGCACCGCTTCTCCTCCCACCCCGTTTAGATGTTCAATGCTAACTGACTTTCTTCTTTTCTTCCCCACCACCCCAACTCCCACCCCTCCACAGATTTTCCCCATTGGACTACAGTGCTAGAATCCTTCCTAAGGAATCTGAATTCCATCCGTCTCTGCACTTGTTCAACGTTGTTTCTCTCTTTTAAAAATTCTTTCTTTCTTTCTTTCTTCCTTTCTTTCTTTCTTCCTTTCTTTCTTTCTTTCCTTGTCTTTCCTTTTCTTTCTTTCTTTCTTTCTGTATAGTTGGGGAGTCTTTCTAAAAATTGTTTCAACTTAAATTTCAGTTTTTCATTGACTTATGCATTTCTTTTTCCCATTGCTTCAGAAAGAAAGGAACACTCGTTTCACCAGGGCAAGCTGGGCTCAACGGTGAGTAATGACCTGCTTCTGCTGGCCCTACCTGGGGCAGTACAATGCCGCCCACAGCCCTTTCCCGCCCGGTCTGCTAGCGAATTAGTCCAACACTAAACCACCAAGATGTTCAGGTGTGCCGTGTCGCGTCCCAGCCTCGAAAAGATATCTAGGAAAAAGGTGGGGGGGGATTGCTGGGGTTAGGGATAGGGGTTAGGGTTAGGGTTAGAATAAGGGTTAGGTTTAGGGTTAGGTGTTAGGGATAGGGTTAGGTGTCAGGGTTAGGGGTTAGGGTTAGAGGTTAGAGGTTAGGGGTTAGGGTTAGGGGTCAGTGGTTAGGGTTAGGTTTAGGATTAGGGGTTAGGGTTAGGGTTAGGGGTTAGAGTTAGGGGTTACGGTTAGGGTTAGGGGTTAAGGTTAGGTTTAGGGTTAGGGTTAGGGTTAGGGTTAGGGTTTAGGGTTAGGGTTTAGGGTTAGGGTTAGGGTTAGGGTTAGGCAGCATGCTACTTTCCCTACAGGTTTCCCATAGGTTAGGGTTAGGGTTAGGGATCAGTGGTTAGGGTTAGGGTTAGGGTTAGAGGTTAGGGCTTAGGGGTTAGGGTTAGAGGTTAGGGGTTAGGGTTAGGGGTTAGCAGTCAGTGGTTAGCATTAGCGTTATGGTTAGAGGTTAGAGGTTAGGGGTTAGGGTTAGGGTTAGAGTTAGGCAGCATGCTACTTTCCCTACAAGTTTCCCATAGGTTGGAGAACACTGGAAATGACATCTCTCCCCCCCACCCTCCACCACCATCACCACCCCCACTGCTCTCCATCATTGCCTATCCAGATACAAAGGTGTACCAGACACTGTTGGTAAATTCCACTCACTCACTCCCAGAATACAGATCATTCGATTTTACATTCGTGATTTATTACCACCTATTTATCATTATTGATTGATTTTGCTCCTCACTTCTCTCTCTGAGATTTGGCTCAGTATCTTGTCAAAATGCAATGTGAACACCTCCAGATGGGACTCCGATGCCCATTGGTTTAGTTGTTTTGTTGAGGTTCTGTGCACATGAAGTCAGAATCGTTCAGGTTTTACACACACACACACACACACACACACACACACACACACACACACACACAGGTTTGAGGCAAAAGCTGTTGAAAACCCTGTTTGTATGCTAAACAGAGCTGTGTGGCACTGAGGACCAGTATTCTATACTCTCTGGAATGCTGTGTTCACCAACGTTCTGAGTTCTCTAGGCCTGCATTTTGGGGACAAAGTCCTGAACTGACTGGTGAAGTGGTGGAAGATTCTCTCTCTCTCTCTCTGCCCCTCTCTCCCTCTCTCCCTCCTTCTCTCTTTCTCCCTCTCTCCCTCCCACCCTAACCCTTTCTTTTCCAAGGAAGGCAGTCGACCAGCTGCCTGGTTGCACTTAGTCTCTCAGCTCAGGTCGACCAGTTGCATTTGGTCTCAGCTGAGGTTGACCAGTTGCTTTTGGTCTCAGCGGAGGTCGACCAGTTGCATTTGGTCTCAGCGGAGGTCGACCAGTTGCATTTGGTCTCAGCTCAGGTCGACCAGTTGCTTTTGGTCTCAGCGGAGGTCGACCAGTTGCATTTGGGCTCTCAGCTCAGGTCGACCAGTTGCACTTAGTCTCTCGGCGGTGGTCGACCAGCTGCTCGGCGGCGATTGACACACGCTATTGCCAGCAGCAGTCACTCTTGACCTATTGATTGTCTGGATCCTCTCAGCCTTCTGAAACCTGACCTTCCCTACCCCTCCCCCCACTCTCTTGGCTCCCTCCTTGCCATCTCTGCACCGCTTCTCCTCCCACCCCGTTTAGATGTTCAATGCTAACTGACTTTCTTCTTTTCTTCCCCACCACCCCAACTCCCACCCCTCCACAGATTTTCCCCATTGGACTACAGTGCTAGAATCCTTCCTAAGGAATCTGAATTCCATCCGTCTCTGCACTTGTTCAACGTTGTTTCTCTCTTTTAAAAATTCTTTCTTTCTTTCTTTCTTCCTTTCTTTCTTTCTTCCTTTCTTTCTTTCTTTCCTTGTCTTTCCTTTTCTTTCTTTCTTTCTTTCTGTATAGTTGGGGAGTCTTTCTAAAAATTGTTTCAACTTAAATTTCAGTTTTTCATTGACTTATGCATTTCTTTTTCCCATTGCTTCAGAAAGAAAGGAACACTCGTTTCACCAGGGCAAGCTGGGCTCAACGGTGAGTAATGACCTGCTTCTGCTGGCCCTACCTGGGGCAGTACAATGCCGCCCACAGCCCTTTCCCGCCCGGTCTGCTAGCGAATTAGTCCAACACTAAACCACCAAGATGTTCAGGTGTGCCGTGTCGCGTCCCAGCCTCGAAAAGATATCTAGGAAAAAGGTGGGGGGGGGATTGCTGGGGTTAGGGATAGGGGTTAGGGTTAGGGTTAGAATAAGGGTTAGGTTTAGGGTTAGGTGTTAGGGATAGGGTTAGGTGTCAGGGTTAGGGGTTAGGGTTAGAGGTTAGAGGTTAGGGGTTAGGGTTAGGGGTCAGTGGTTAGGGTTAGGTTTAGGATTAGGGGTTAGGGTTAGGGTTAGGGGTTAGAGTTAGGGGTTATGGTTAGGGTTAGGGGTTAAGGTTAGGTTTAGGGTTAGGGTTAGGGTTAGGGTTAGGGTTTAGGGTTAGGGTTTAGGGTTAGGGTTAGGGTTAGGCAGCATGCTACTTTCCCTACAGGTTTCCCATAGGTTAGTGTTAGGGTTAGGGATCAGTGGTTAGGGTTAGGGTTAGGGTTAGAGGTTAGGGCTTAGGGGTTAGGGTTAGAGGTTAGGGGTTAGGGTTAGGGGTTAGCAGTCAGTGGTTAGCATTAGCGTTATGGTTAGAGGTTAGAGGTTAGGGGTTAGGGTTAGGGTTAGAGTTAGGCAGCATGCTACTTTCCCTACAAGTTTCCCATAGGTTGGAGAACACTGGAAATGACATCTCTCCCCCCCACCCTCCACCACCATCACCACCCCCACTGCTCTCCATCATTGCCTATCCAGATACAAAGGTGTACCAGACACTGTTGGTAAATTCCACTCACTCACTCCCAGAATACAGATCATTCGATTTTACATTCGTGATTTATTACCACCTATTTATCATTATTGATTGATTTTGCTCCTCACTTCTCTCTCTGAGATTTGGCTCAGTATCTTGTCAAAATGCAATGTGAACACCTCCAGATGGGACTCCGATGCCCATTGGTTTAGTTGTTTTGTTGAGGTTCTGTGCACATGAAGTCAGAATCGTTCAGGTTTTACACACACACACACACACACACACACACACACACACACAGGTTTGAGGCAAAAGCTGTTGAAAACCCTGTTTGTATGCTAAACAGAGCTGTGTGGCACTGAGGACCAGTATTCTATACTCTCTGGAATGCTGTGTTCACCAACGTTCTGAGTTCTCTAGGCCTGCATTTTGGGGACAAAGTCCTGAACTGACTGGTGAAGTGGTGGAAGATTCTCTCTCTCTCTCTCTGCCCCTCTCTCCCTCTCTCCCTCCTTCTCTCTTTCTCCCTCTCTCCCTCCCACCCTAACCCTTTCTTTTCCAAGGAAGGCAGTCGACCAGCTGCCTGGTTGCACTTAGTCTCTCAGCTCAGGTCGACCAGTTGCATTTGGTCTCAGCTGAGGTTGACCAGTTGCTTTTGGTCTCAGCGGAGGTCGACCAGTTGCATTTGGTCTCAGCGGAGGTCGACCAGTTGCATTTGGTCTCAGCTCAGGTCGACCAGTTGCTTTTGGTCTCAGCGGAGGTCGACCAGTTGCATTTGGGCTCTCAGCTCAGGTCGACCAGTTGCACTTAGTCTCTCGGCGGTGGTCGACCAGCTGCTCGGCGGCGATTGACACACGCTATTGCCAGCAGCAGTCACTCTTGACCTATTGATTGTCTGCATCCTCTCAGCCTTCTGAAACCTGACCTTCCCTACCCCTCCCCCCACTCTCTTGGCTCCCTCCTTGCCATCTCTGCACCGCTTCTCCTCCCACCCCGTTTAGATGTTCAATGCTAACTGACTTTCTTCTTTTCTTCCCCACCACCCCAACTCCCACCCCTCCACAGATTTTCCCCATTGGACTACAGTGCTAGAATCCTTCCTAAGGAATCTGAATTCCATCCGTCTCTGCACTTGTTCAACGTTGTTTCTCTCTTTTAAAAATTCTTTCTTTCTTTCTTTCTTCCTTTCTTTCTTTCTTCCTTTCTTTCTTTCTTTCCTTGTCTTTCCTTTTCTTTCTTTCTTTCTTTCTGTATAGTTGGGGAGTCTTTCTAAAAATTGTTTCAACTTAAATTTCAGTTTTTCATTGACTTATGCATTTCTTTTTCCCATTGCTTCAGAAAGAAAGGAACACTCGTTTCACCAGGGCAAGCTGGGCTCAACGGTGAGTAATGACCTGCTTCTGCTGGCCCTACCTGGGGCAGTACAATGCCGCCCACAGCCCTTTCCCGCCCGGTCTGCTAGCGAATTAGTCCAACACTAAACCACCAAGATGTTCAGGTGTGCTGTGTCGCGTCCCAGCCTCGAAAAGATATCTAGGAAAAAGGTGGGGGGGGATTGCTGGGGTTAGGGATAGGGGTTAGGGTTAGGGTTAGAATAAGGGTTAGGTTTAGGGTTAGGTGTTAGGGATAGGGTTAGGTGTCAGGGTTAGGGGTTAGGGTTAGAGGTTAGAGGTTAGGGGTTAGGGTTAGGGGTCAGTGGTTAGGGTTAGGTGTCAGGGTTAGGGGTTAGGGTTAGAGGTTAGAGGTTAGGGGTTAGAGTTAGGGGTTACGGTTAGGGTTAGGGGTTAAGGTTAGGTTTAGGGTTAGGGTTAGGGTTAGGGTTAGGGTTTAGGGTTAGGGTTTAGGGCTAGGGTTAGGGTTAGGCAGCATGCTACTTTCCCTACAGGTTTCCCATAGGTTAGGGTTAGGGTTAGGGATCAGTGGTTAGGGTTAGGGTTAGGGTTAGAGGTTAGGGCTTAGGGGTTAGGGTTAGAGGTTAGGGGTTAGGGTTAGGGGTTAGCAGTCAGTGGTTAGCATTAGCGTTATGGTTAGAGGTTAGAGGTTAGGGGTTAGGGTTAGGGTTAGAGTTAGGCAGCATGCTACTTTCCCTACAAGTTTCCCATAGGTTGGAGAACACTGGAAATGACATCTCTCCCCCCCACCCTCCACCACCATCACCACCCCCACTGCTCTCCATCATTGCCTATCCAGATACAAAGGTGTACCAGACACTGTTGGTAAATTCCACTCACTCACTCCCAGAATACAGATCATTCGATTTTACATTCGTGATTTATTACCACCTATTTATCATTATTGATTGATTTTGCTCCTCACTTCTCTCTCTGAGATTTGGCTCAGTATCTTGTCAAAATGCAATGTGAACACCTCCAGATGGGACTCCGATGCCCATTGGTTTAGTTGTTTTGTTGAGGTTCTGTGCACATGAAGTCAGAAACGTTCAGTTTTTACACACACACACACACACACACACACACACACACACACACACACAGGTTTGAGGCAAAAGCTGTTGAAAACCCTGTTTGTATGCTAAACAGAGCTGTGTGGCACTGAGGACCAGTATTCTATACTCTCTGGAATGCTGTGTTCACCAACGTTCTGAGTTCTCTAGGCCTGCATTTTGGGGACAAAGTCCTGAACTGACTGGTGAAGTGGTGGAAGATTCTCTCTCTCTCTCTCTGCCCCTCTCTCCCTCTCTCCCTCCTTCTCTCTTTCTCCCTCTCTCCCTCCCACCCTAACCCTTTCTTTTCCAAGGAAGGCAGTCGACCAGCTGCCTGGTTGCACTTAGTCTCTCAGCTCAGGTCGACCAGTTGCATTTGGTCTCAGCTGAGGTTGACCAGTTGCTTTTGGTCTCAGCGGAGGTCGACCAGTTGCATTTGGTCTCAGCGGAGGTCGACCAGTTGCATTTGGTCTCAGCTCAGGTCGACCAGTTGCTTTTGGTCTCAGCGGAGGTCGACCAGTTGCATTTGGGCTCTCAGCTCAGGTCGACCAGTTGCACTTAGTCTCTCGGCGGTGGTCGACCAGCTGCTCGGCGGCGATTGACACACGCTATTGCCAGCAGCAGTCACTCTTGACCTATTGATTGTCTGCATCCTCTCAGCCTTCTGAAACCTGACCTTCCCTACCCCTCCCCCCACTCTCTTGGCTCCCTCCTTGCCATCTCTGCACCGCTTCTCCTCCCACCCCGTTTAGATGTTCAATGCTAACTGACTTTCTTCTTTTCTTCCCCACCACCCCAACTCCCACCCCTCCACAGATTTTCCCCATTGGACTACAGTGCTAGAATCCTTCCTAAGGAATCTGAATTCCATCCGTCTCTGCACTTGTTCAACGTTGTTTCTCTCTTTTAAAAATTCTTTCTTTCTTTCTTTCTTTCTTTCTTTCTTTCTTTCCTTGTCTTTCTTTCTTTCTTTCTTTCTGTATAGTTGGGGAGTCTTTCTAAAAATTGTTTCAACTTAAATTTCAGTTTTTCATTGACTTATGCATTTCTTTTTCCCATTGCTTCAGAAAGAAAGGAACACTCGTTTCACCAGGGCAAGCTGGGCTCAACGGTGAGTAATGACCTGCTTCTGCTGGCCCTACCTGGGGCAGTACAATGCCGCCCACAGCCCTTTCCCGCCCGGTCTGCTAGCGAATTAGTCCAACACTAAACCACCAAGATGTTCAGGTGTGCCGTGTCGCGTCCCAGCCTCGAAAAGATATCTAGGAAAAAGGTGGGGGGGGATTGCTGGGGTTAGGGATAGGGGTTAGGGTTAGGGTTAGAATAAGGGTTAGGTTTAGGGTTAGGTGTTAGGGATAGGGTTAGGTGTCAGGGTTAGGGGTTAGGGTTAGAGGTTAGAGGTTAGGGGTTAGGGTTAGGGGTCAGTGGTTAGGGTTAGGTTTAGGATTAGGGGTTAGGGTTAGGGTTAGAGTTAGGGGTTACGGTTAGGGTTAGGGGTTAAGGTTAGGTTTAGGGTTAGGGTTAGGGTTAGGGTTAGGGTTTAGGGTTAGGGTTTAGGGTTAGGGTTAGGGTTAGGCAGCATGCTACTTTCCCTACAGGTTTCCCATAGGTTAGGGTTAGGGTTAGGGATCAGTGGTTAGGGTTAGGGTTAGGGTTAGAGGTTAGGGCTTAGGGGTTAGGGTTAGAGGTTAGGGGTTAGGGTTAGGGGTTAGCAGTCAGTGGTTAGCATTAGCGTTATGGTTAGAGGTTAGAGGTTAGGGGTTAGGGTTAGGGTTAGAGTTAGGCAGCATGCTACTTTCCCTACAAGTTTCCCATAGGTTGGAGAACACTGGAAATGACATCTCTCCCCCCCACCCTCCACCACCATCACCACCCCCACTGCTCTCCATCATTGCCTATCCAGATACAAAGGTGTACCAGACACTGTTGGTAAATTCCACTCACTCACTCCCAGAATACAGATCATTCGATTTTACATTCGTGATTTATTACCACCTATTTATCATTATTGATTGATTTTGCTCCTCACTTCTCTCTCTGAGATTTGGCTCAGTATCTTGTCAAAATGCAATGTGAACACCTCCAGATGGGACTCCGATGCCCATTGGTTTAGTTGTTTTGTTGAGGTTCTGTGCACATGAAGTCAGAATCGTTCAGTTTTTACACACACACACACACACACACACACACACACACAGGTTTGAGGCAAAAGCTGTTGAAAACCCTGTTTGTATGCTAAACAGAGCTGTGTGGCACTGAGGACCAGTATTCTATACTCTCTGGAATGCTGTGTTCACCAACGTTCTGAGTTCTCTAGGCCTGCATTTTGGGGACAAAGTCCTGAACTGACTGGTGAAGTGGTGGAAGATTCTCTCTCTCTCTCTCTGCCCCTCTCTCCCTCTCTCCCTCCTTCTCTCTTTCTCCCTCTCTCCCTCCCACCCTAACCCTTTCTTTTCCAAGGAAGGCAGTCGACCAGCTGCCTGGTTGCACTTAGTCTCTCAGCTCAGGTCGACCAGTTGCATTTGGTCTCAGCTGAGGTTGACCAGTTGCTTTTGGTCTCAGCGGAGGTCGACCAGTTGCATTTGGTCTCAGCGGAGGTCGACCAGTTGCATTTGGTCTCAGCTCAGGTCGACCAGTTGCTTTTGGTCTCAGCGGAGGTCGACCAGTTGCATTTGGGCTCTCAGCTCAGGTCGACCAGTTGCACTTAGTCTCTCGGCGGTGGTCGACCAGCTGCTCGGCGGCGATTGACACACGCTATTGCCAGCAGCAGTCACTCTTGACCTATTGATTGTCTGGATCCTCTCAGCCTTCTGAAACCTGACCTTCCCTACCCCTCCCCCCACTCTCTTGGCTCCCTCCTTGCCATCTCTGCACCGCTTCTCCTCCCACCCCGTTTAGATGTTCAATGCTAACTGACTTTCTTCTTTTCTTCCCCACCACCCCAACTCCCACCCCTCCACAGATTTTCCCCATTGGACTACAGTGCTAGAATCCTTCCTAAGGAATCTGAATTCCATCCGTCTCTGCACTTGTTCAACGTTGTTTCTCTCTTTTAAAAATTCTTTCTTTCTTTCTTTCTTCCTTTCTTTCTTTCTTCCTTTCTTTCTTTCTTTCCTTGTCTTTCCTTTTCTTTCTTTCTTTCTTTCTGTATAGTTGGGGAGTCTTTCTAAAAATTGTTTCAACTTAAATTTCAGTTTTTCATTGACTTATGCATTTCTTTTTCCCATTGCTTCAGAAAGAAAGGAACACTCGTTTCACCAGGGCAAGCTGGGCTCAACGGTGAGTAATGACCTGCTTCTGCTGGCCCTACCTGGGGCAGTACAATGCCGCCCACAGCCCTTTCCCGCCCGGTCTGCTAGCGAATTAGTCCAACACTAAACCACCAAGATGTTCAGGTGTGCCGTGTCGCGTCCCAGCCTCGAAAAGATATCTAGGAAAAAGGTGGGGGGGGATTGCTGGGGTTAGGGATAGGGGTTAGGGTTAGGGTTAGAATAAGGGTTAGGTTTAGGGTTAGGTGTTAGGGATAGGGTTAGGTGTCAGGGTTAGGGGTTAGGGTTAGAGGTTAGAGGTTAGGGGTTAGGGTTAGGGGTCAGTGGTTAGGGTTAGGTTTAGGATTAGGGGTTAGGGTTAGGGTTAGGGGTTAGAGTTAGGGGTTACGGTTAGGGTTAGGGGTTAAGGTTAGGTTTAGGGTTAGGGTTAGGGTTAGGGTTAGGGTTTAGGGTTAGGGTTTAGGGTTAGGGTTAGGGTTAGGGTTAGGCAGCATGCTACTTTCCCTACAGGTTTCCCATAGGTTAGGGTTAGGGTTAGGGATCAGTGGTTAGGGTTAGGGTTAGGGTTAGAGGTTAGGGCTTAGGGGTTAGGGTTAGAGGTTAGGGGTTAGGGTTAGGGGTTAGCAGTCAGTGGTTAGCATTAGCGTTATGGTTAGAGGTTAGAGGTTAGGGGTTAGGGTTAGGGTTAGAGTTAGGCAGCATGCTACTTTCCCTACAAGTTTCCCATAGGTTGGAGAACACTGGAAATGACATCTCTCCCCCCCACCCTCCACCACCATCACCACCCCCACTGCTCTCCATCATTGCCTATCCAGATACAAAGGTGTACCAGACACTGTTGGTAAATTCCACTCACTCACTCCCAGAATACAGATCATTCGATTTTACATTCGTGATTTATTACCACCTATTTATCATTATTGATTGATTTTGCTCCTCACTTCTCTCTCTGAGATTTGGCTCAGTATCTTGTCAAAATGCAATGTGAACACCTCCAGATGGGACTCCGATGCCCATTGGTTTAGTTGTTTTGTTGAGGTTCTGTGCACATGAAGTCAGAAACGTTCAGTTTTTACACACACACACACACACACACACACACACACACACACACACACAGGTTTGAGGCAAAAGCTGTTGAAAACCCGGTTTGTATGCTAAACAGAGCTGTGTGGCACTGAGGACCAGTATTCTATACTCTCTGGAATGCTGTGTTCACCAACGTTCTGAGTTCTCTAGGCCTGCATTTTGGGGACAAAGTCCTGAACTGACTGGTGAAGTGGTGGAAGATTCTCTCTCTCTCTCTCTGCCCCTCTCTCCCTCTCTCCCTCCTTCTCTCTTTCTCCCTCTCTCCCTCCCACCCTAACCCTTTCTTTTCCAAGGAAGGCAGTCGACCAGCTGCCTGGTTGCACTTAGTCTCTCAGCTCAGGTCGACCAGTTGCTTTTGGTCTCAGCGGAGGTCGACCAGTTGCATTTGGGCTCTCAGCTCAGGTCGACCAGTTGCACTTAGTCTCTCGGCGGTGGTCGACCAGCTGCTCGGCGGCGATTGACACACGCTATTGCCAGCAGCAGTCACTCTTGACCTATTGATTGTCTGCATCCTCTCAGCCTTCTGAAACCTGACCTTCCCTACCCCTCCCCCCACTCTCTTGGCTCCCTCCTTGCCATCTCTGCACCGCTTCTCCTCCCACCCCGTTTAGATGTTCAATGCTAACTGACTTTCTTCTTTTCTTCCCCACCACCCCAACTCCCACCCCTCCACAGATTTTCCCCATTGGACTACAGTGCTAGAATCCTTCCTAAGGAATCTGAATTCCATCCGTCTCTGCACTTGTTCAACGTTGTTTCTCTCTTTTAAAAATTCTTTCTTTCTTTCTTTCTTACCTTTCTTTCTTTCTTCCTTTCTTTCTTTCTTTCCTTGTCTTTCCTTTTCTTTCTTTCTTTCTTTCTGTATAGTTGGGGAGTCTTTCTAAAAATTGTTTCAACTTAAATTTCAGTTTTTCATTGACTTATGCATTTCTTTTTCCCATTGCTTCAGAAAGAAAGGAACACTCGTTTCACCAGGGCAAGCTGGGCTCAACGGTGAGTAATGACCTGCTTCTGCTGGCCCTACCTGGGGCAGTACAATGCCGCCCACAGCCCTTTCCCGCCCGGTCTGCTAGCGAATTAGTCCAACACTAAACCACCAAGATGTTCAGGTGTGCCGTGTCGCGTCCCAGCCTCGAAAAGATATCTAGGAAAAAGGTGGGGGGGGATTGCTGGGGTTAGGGATAGGGGTTAGGGTTAGGGTTAGAATAAGGGTTAGGTTTAGGGTTAGGTGTTAGGGATAGGGTTAGGTGTCAGGGTTAGGGGTTAGGGTTAGAGGTTAGAGGTTAGGGGTTAGGGTTAGGGGTCAGTGGTTAGGGTTAGGTTTAGGATTAGGGGTTAGGGTTAGGGTTAGGGGTTAGAGTTAGGGGTTATGGTTAGGGTTAGGGGTTAAGGTTAGGTTTAGGGTTAGGGTTAGGGTTAGGGTTAGGGTTTAGGGTTAGGGTTTAGGGTTAGGGTTAGGGTTAGGCAGCATGCTACTTTCCCTACAGGTTTCCCATAGGTTAGTGTTAGGGTTAGGGATCAGTGGTTAGGGTTAGGGTTAGGGTTAGAGGTTAGGGCTTAGGGGTTAGGGTTAGAGGTTAGGGGTTAGGGTTAGGGGTTAGCAGTCAGTGGTTAGCATTAGCGTTATGGTTAGAGGTTAGAGGTTAGGGGTTAGGGTTAGGGTTAGAGTTAGGCAGCATGCTACTTTCCCTACAAGTTTCCCATAGGTTGGAGAACACTGGAAATGACATCTCTCCCCCCCACCCTCCACCACCATCACCACCCCCACTGCTCTCCATCATTGCCTATCCAGATACAAAGGTGTACCAGACACTGTTGGTAAATTCCACTCACTCACTCCCAGAATACAGATCATTCGATTTTACATTCGTGATTTATTACCACCTATTTATCATTATTGATTGATTTTGCTCCTCACTTCTCTCTCTGAGATTTGGCTCAGTATCTTGTCAAAATGCAATGTGAACACCTCCAGATGGGACTCCGATGCCCATTGGTTTAGTTGTTTTGTTGAGGTTCTGTGCACATGAAGTCAGAATCGTTCAGGTTTTACACACACACACACACACACACACACACACACACACACAGGTTTGAGGCAAAAGCTGTTGAAAACCCTGTTTGTATGCTAAACAGAGCTGTGTGGCACTGAGGACCAGTATTCTATACTCTCTGGAATGCTGTGTTCACCAACGTTCTGAGTTCTCTAGGCCTGCATTTTGGGGACAAAGTCCTGAACTGACTGGTGAAGTGGTGGAAGATTCTCTCTCTCTCTCTCTGCCCCTCTCTCCCTCTCTCCCTCCTTCTCTCTTTCTCCCTCTCTCCCTCCCACCCTAACCCTTTCTTTTCCAAGGAAGGCAGTCGACCAGCTGCCTGGTTGCACTTAGTCTCTCAGCTCAGGTCGACCAGTTGCATTTGGTCTCAGCTGAGGTTGACCAGTTGCTTTTGGTCTCAGCGGAGGTCGACCAGTTGCATTTGGTCTCAGCGGAGGTCGACCAGTTGCATTTGGTCTCAGCTCAGGTCGACCAGTTGCTTTTGGTCTCAGCGGAGGTCGACCAGTTGCATTTGGGCTCTCAGCTCAGGTCGACCAGTTGCACTTAGTCTCTCGGCGGTGGTCGACCAGCTGCTCGGCGGCGATTGACACACGCTATTGCCAGCAGCAGTCACTCTTGACCTATTGATTGTCTGCATCCTCTCAGCCTTCTGAAACCTGACCTTCCCTACCCCTCCCCCCACTCTCTTGGCTCCCTCCTTGCCATCTCTGCACCGCTTCTCCTCCCACCCCGTTTAGATGTTCAATGCTAACTGACTTTCTTCTTTTCTTCCCCACCACCCCAACTCCCACCCCTCCACAGATTTTCCCCATTGGACTACAGTGCTAGAATCCTTCCTAAGGAATCTGAATTCCATCCGTCTCTGCACTTGTTCAACGTTGTTTCTCTCTTTTAAAAATTCTTTCTTTCTTTCTTTCTTCCTTTCTTTCTTTCTTCCTTTCTTTCTTTCTTTCCTTGTCTTTCCTTTTCTTTCTTTCTTTCTTTCTGTATAGTTGGGGAGTCTTTCTAAAAATTGTTTCAACTTAAATTTCAGTTTTTCATTGACTTATGCATTTCTTTTTCCCATTGCTTCAGAAAGAAAGGAACACTCGTTTCACCAGGGCAAGCTGGGCTCAACGGTGAGTAATGACCTGCTTCTGCTGGCCCTACCTGGGGCAGTACAATGCCGCCCACAGCCCTTTCCCGCCCGGTCTGCTAGCGAATTAGTCCAACACTAAACCACCAAGATGTTCAGGTGTGCCGTGTCGCGTCCCAGCCTCGAAAAGATATCTAGGAAAAAGGTGGGGGGGGATTGCTGGGGTTAGGGATAGGGGTTAGGGTTAGGGTTAGAATAAGGGTTAGGTTTAGGGTTAGGTGTTAGGGATAGGGTTAGGTGTCAGGGTTAGGGGTTAGGGTTAGAGGTTAGAGGTTAGGGGTTAGGGTTAGGGGTCAGTGGTTAGGGTTAGGTTTAGGATTAGGGGTTAGGGTTAGGGTTAGGGGTTAGAGTTAGGGGTTACGGTTAGGGTTAGGGGTTAAGGTTAGGTTTAGGGTTAGGGTTAGGGTTAGGGTTAGGGTTTAGGGTTAGGGTTTAGGGTTAGGGTTAGGGTTAGGGTTAGGCAGCATGCTACTTTCCCTACAGGTTTCCCATAGGTTAGGGTTAGGGTTAGGGATCAGTGGTTAGGGTTAGGGTTAGGGTTAGAGGTTAGGGCTTAGGGGTTAGGGTTAGAGGTTAGGGGTTAGGGTTAGGGGTTAGCAGTCAGTGGTTAGCATTAGCGTTATGGTTAGAGGTTAGAGGTTAGGGGTTAGGGTTAGGGTTAGAGTTAGGCAGCATGCTACTTTCCCTACAAGTTTCCCATAGGTTGGAGAACACTGGAAATGACATCTCTCCCCCCCACCCTCCACCACCATCACCACCCCCACTGCTCTCCATCATTGCCTATCCAGATACAAAGGTGTACCAGACACTGTTGGTAAATTCCACTCACTCACTCCCAGAATACAGATCATTCGATTTTACATTCGTGATTTATTACCACCTATTTATCATTATTGATTGATTTTGCTCCTCACTTCTCTCTCTGAGATTTGGCTCAGTATCTTGTCAAAATGCAATGTGAACACCTCCAGATGGGACTCCGATGCCCATTGGTTTAGTTGTTTTGTTGAGGTTCTGTGCACATGAAGTCAGAAACGTTCAGTTTTTACACACACACACACACACACACACACACACACACACACACACACAGGTTTGAGGCAAAAGCTGTTGAAAACCCTGTTTGTATGCTAAACAGAGCTGTGTGGCACTGAGGACCAGTATTCTATACTCTCTGGAATGCTGTGTTCACCAACGTTCTGAGTTCTCTAGGCCTGCATTTTGGGGACAAAGTC
The DNA here is from genome assembly GCF_030435755.1 of Ochotona princeps. Taxonomy (NCBI): domain Eukaryota; kingdom Metazoa; phylum Chordata; class Mammalia; order Lagomorpha; family Ochotonidae; genus Ochotona; species Ochotona princeps. The sequence continues at coordinate 315,441 of NW_026698629.1, forward strand.
CTGAACTGACTGGTGAAGTGGTGGAAGATTCTCTCTCTCTCTCTCTGCCCCTCTCTCCCTCTCTCCCTCCTTCTCTCTTTCTCCCTCTCTCCCTCCCACCCTAACCCTTTCTTTTCCAAGGAAGGCAGTCGACCAGCTGCCTGGTTGCACTTAGTCTCTCAGCTCAGGTCGACCAGTTGCTTTTGGTCTCAGCGGAGGTCGACCAGTTGCATTTGGGCTCTCAGCTCAGGTCGACCAGTTGCACTTAGTCTCTCGGCGGTGGTCGACCAGCTGCTCGGCGGCGATTGACACACGCTATTGCCAGCAGCAGTCACTCTTGACCTATTGATTGTCTGCATCCTCTCAGCCTTCTGAAACCTGACCTTCCCTACCCCTCCCCCCACTCTCTTGGCTCCCTCCTTGCCATCTCTGCACCGCTTCTCCTCCCACCCCGTTTAGATGTTCAATGCTAACTGACTTTCTTCTTTTCTTCCCCACCACCCCAACTCCCACCCCTCCACAGATTTTCCCCATTGGACTACAGTGCTAGAATCCTTCCTAAGGAATCTGAATTCCATCCGTCTCTGCACTTGTTCAACGTTGTTTCTCTCTTTTAAAAATTCTTTCTTTCTTTCTTTCTTCCTTTCTTTCTTTCTTCCTTTCTTTCTTTCTTTCCTTGTCTTTCCTTTTCTTTCTTTCTTTCTTTCTGTATAGTTGGGGAGTCTTTCTAAAAATTGTTTCAACTTAAATTTCAGTTTTTCATTGACTTATGCATTTCTTTTTCCCATTGCTTCAGAAAGAAAGGAACACTCGTTTCACCAGGGCAAGCTGGGCTCAACGGTGAGTAATGACCTGCTTCTGCTGGCCCTACCTGGGGCAGTACAATGCCGCCCACAGCCCTTTCCCGCCCGGTCTGCTAGCGAATTAGTCCAACACTAAACCACCAAGATGTTCAGGTGTGCCGTGTCGCGTCCCAGCCTCGAAAAGATATCTAGGAAAAAGGTGGGGGGGGATTGCTGGGGTTAGGGATAGGGGTTAGGGTTAGGGTTAGAATAAGGGTTAGGTTTAGGGTTAGGTGTTAGGGATAGGGTTAGGTGTCAGGGTTAGGGGTTAGGGTTAGAGGTTAGAGGTTAGGGGTTAGGGTTAGGGGTCAGTGGTTAGGGTTAGGTTTAGGATTAGGGGTTAGGGTTAGGGTTAGGGGTTAGAGTTAGGGGTTACGGTTAGGGTTAGGGGTTAAGGTTAGGTTTAGGGTTAGGGTTAGGGTTAGGGTTAGGGTTTAGGGTTAGGGTTTAGGGTTAGGGTTAGGGTTAGGGTTAGGCAGCATGCTACTTTCCCTACAGGTTTCCCATAGGTTAGGGTTAGGGTTAGGGATCAGTGGTTAGGGTTAGGGTTAGGGTTAGAGGTTAGGGCTTAGGGGTTAGGGTTAGAGGTTAGGGGTTAGGGTTAGGGGTTAGCAGTCAGTGGTTAGCATTAGCGTTATGGTTAGAGGTTAGAGGTTAGGGGTTAGGGTTAGGGTTAGAGTTAGGCAGCATGCTACTTTCCCTACAAGTTTCCCATAGGTTGGAGAACACTGGAAATGACATCTCTCCCCCCCACCCTCCACCACCATCACCACCCCCACTGCTCTCCATCATTGCCTATCCAGATACAAAGGTGTACCAGACACTGTTGGTAAATTCCACTCACTCACTCCCAGAATACAGATCATTCGATTTTACATTCGTGATTTATTACCACCTATTTATCATTATTGATTGATTTTGCTCCTCACTTCTCTCTCTGAGATTTGGCTCAGTATCTTGTCAAAATGCAATGTGAACACCTCCAGATGGGACTCCGATGCCCATTGGTTTAGTTGTTTTGTTGAGGTTCTGTGCACATGAAGTCAGAAACGTTCAGTTTTTACACACACACACACACACACACACACACACACACACACACAGGTTTGAGGCAAAAGCTGTTGAAAACCCTGTTTGTATGCTAAACAGAGCTGTGTGGCACTGAGGACCAGTATTCTATACTCTCTGGAATGCTGTGTTCACCAACGTTCTGAGTTCTCTAGGCCTGCATTTTGGGGACAAAGTCCTGAACTGACTGGTGAAGTGGTGGAAGATTCTCTCTCTCTCTCTCTGCCCCTCTCTCCCTCTCTCCCTCCTTCTCTCTTTCTCCCTCTCTCCCTCCCACCCTAACCCTTTCTTTTCCAAGGAAGGCAGTCGACCAGCTGCCTGGTTGCACTTAGTCTCTCAGCTCAGGTCGACCAGTTGCTTTTGGTCTCAGCGGAGGTCGACCAGTTGCATTTGGGCTCTCAGCTCAGGTCGACCAGTTGCACTTAGTCTCTCGGCGGTGGTCGACCAGCTGCTCGGCGGCGATTGACACACGCTATTGCCAGCAGCAGTCACTCTTGACCTATTGATTGTCTGCATCCTCTCAGCCTTCTGAAACCTGACCTTCCCTACCCCTCCCCCCACTCTCTTGGCTCCCTCCTTGCCATCTCTGCACCGCTTCTCCTCCCACCCCGTTTAGATGTTCAATGCTAACTGACTTTCTTCTTTTCTTCCCCACCACCCCAACTCCCACCCCTCCACAGATTTTCCCCATTGGACTACAGTGCTAGAATCCTTCCTAAGGAATCTGAATTCCATCCGTCTCTGCACTTGTTCAACGTTGTTTCTCTCTTTTAAAAATTCTTTCTTTCTTTCTTTCTTCCTTTCTTTCTTTCTCTCCTTGTCTTTCCTTTTCTTTCTTTCTTTCTTTCTGTATAGTTGGGGAGTCTTTCTAAAAATTGTTTCAACTTAAATTTCAGTTTTTCATTGACTTATGCATTTCTTTTTCCCATTGCTTCAGAAAGAAAGGAACACTCGTTTCACCAGGGCAAGCTGGGCTCAACGGTGAGTAATGACCTGCTTCTGCTGGCCCTACCTGGGGCAGTACAATGCCGCCCACAGCCCTTTCCCGCCCGGTCTGCTAGCGAATTAGTCCAACACTAAACCACCAAGATGTTCAGGTGTGCCGTGTCGCGTCCCAGCCTCGAAAAGATATCTAGGAAAAAGGTGGGGGGGGATTGCTGGGGTTAGGGATAGGGGTTAGGGTTAGGGTTAGAATAAGGGTTAGGTTTAGGGTTAGGTGTTAGGGATAGGGTTAGGTGTCAGGGTTTAGGGGTTAGGGTTAGAGGTTAGAGGTTAGGGGTTAGGGTTAGGGGTCAGTGGTTAGGGTTAGGTTTAGGATTAGGGGTTAGGGTTAGGGTTAGGGGTTAGAGTTAGGGGTTACGGTTAGGGTTAGGGGTTAAGGTTAGGTTTAGGGTTAGGGTTAGGGTTAGGGTTAGGGTTTAGGGTTAGGGTTTAGGGTTAGGGTTAGGGTTAGGGTTAGGCAGCATGCTACTTTCCCTACAGGTTTCCCATAGGTTAGGGTTAGGGTTAGGGATCAGTGGTTAGGGTTAGGGTTAGGGTTAGAGGTTAGGGCTTAGGGGTTAGGGTTAGAGGTTAGGGGTTAGGGTTAGGGGTTAGCAGTCAGTGGTTAGCATTAGCGTTATGGTTAGAGGTTAGAGGTTAGGGGTTAGGGTTAGGGTTAGAGTTAGGCAGCATGCTACTTTCCCTACAAGTTTCCCATAGGTTGGAGAACACTGGAAATGACATCTCTCCCCCCCACCCTCCACCACCATCACCACCCCCACTGCTCTCCATCATTGCCTATCCAGATACAAAGGTGTACCAGACACTGTTGGTAAATTCCACTCACTCACTCCCAGAATACAGATCATTCGATTTTACATTCGTGATTTATTACCACCTATTTATCATTATTGATTGATTTTGCTCCTCACTTCTCTCTCTGAGATTTGGCTCAGTATCTTGTCAAAATGCAATGTGAACACCTCCAGATGGGACTCCGATGCCCATTGGTTTAGTTGTTTTGTTGAGGTTCTGTGCACATGAAGTCAGAAACGTTCAGTTTTTACACACACACACACACACACACACACACACACACACACACACACACACAGGTTTGAGGCAAAAGCTGTTGAAAACCCTGTTTGTATGCTAAACAGAGCTGTGTGGCACTGAGGACCAGTATTCTATACTCTCTGGAATGCTGTGTTCACCAACGTTCTGAGTTCTCTAGGCCTGCATTTTGGGGACAAAGTCCTGAACTGACTGGTGAAGTGGTGGAAGATTCTCTCTCTCTCTCTCTGCCCCTCTCTCCCTCTCTCCCTCCTTCTCTCTTTCTCCCTCTCTCCCTCCCACCCTAACCCTTTCTTTTCCAAGGAAGGCAGTCGACCAGCTGCCTGGTTGCACTTAGTCGCTCAGCTCAGGTCGACCAGTTGCATTTGGTCTCAGCTGAGGTTGACCAGTTGCTTTTGGTCTCAGCGGAGGTCGACCAGTTGCATTTGGTCTCAGCGGAGGTCGACCAGTTGCATTTGGTCTCAGCTCAGGTCGACCAGTTGCTTTTGGTCTCAGCGGAGGTCGACCAGTTGCATTTGGGCTCTCAGCTCAGATCGACCAGTTGCACTTAGTCTCTCGGCGGTGGTCGACCAGCTGCTCGGCGGCGATTGACACACGCTATTGCCAGCAGCAGTCACTCTTGACCTATTGATTGTCTGCATCCTCTCAGCCTTCTGAAACCTGACCTTCCCTACCCCTCCCCCCACTCTCTTGGCTCCCTCCTTGCCATCTCTGCACCGCTTCTCCTCCCACCCCGTTTAGATGTTCAATGCTAACTGACTTTCTTCTTTTCTTCCCCACCACCCCAACTCCCACCCCTCCACAGATTTTCCCCATTGGACTACAGTGCTAGAATCCTTCCTAAGGAATCTGAATTCCATCCGTCTCTGCACTTGTTCAACGTTGTTTCTCTCTTTTAAAAATTCTTTCTTTCTTTCTTTCTTCCTTTCTTTCTTTCTTCCTTTCTTTCTTTCTTTCCTTGTCTTTCCTTTTCTTTCTTTCTTTCTTTCTGTATAGTTGGGGAGTCTTTCTAAAAATTGTTTCAACTTAAATTTCAGTTTTTCATTGACTTATGCATTTCTTTTTCCCATTGCTTCAGAAAGAAAGGAACACTCGTTTCACCAGGGCAAGCTGGGCTCAACGGTGAGTAATGACCTGCTTCTGCTGGCCCTACCTGGGGCAGTACAATGCCGCCCACAGCCCTTTCCCGCCCGGTCTGCTAGCGAATTAGTCCAACACTAAACCACCAAGATGTTCAGGTGTGCCGTGTCGCGTCCCAGCCTCGAAAAGATATCTAGGAAAAAGGTGGGGGGGGATTGCTGGGGTTAGGGATAGGGGTTAGGGTTAGGGTTAGAATAAGGGTTAGGTTTAGGGTTAGGTGTTAGGGATAGGGTTAGGTGTCAGGGTTAGGGGTTAGGGTTAGAGGTTAGAGGTTAGGGGTTAGGGTTAGGGGTCAGTGGTTAGGGTTAGGTTTAGGATTAGGGGTTAGGGTTAGGGTTAGGGGTTAGAGTTAGGGGTTACGGTTAGGGTTAGGGGTTAAGGTTAGGTTTAGGGTTAGGGTTAGGGTTAGGGTTAGGGTTTAGGGTTAGGGTTTAGGGTTAGGGTTAGGGTTAGGGTTAGGCAGCATGCTACTTTCCCTACAGGTTTCCCATAGGTTAGGGTTAGGGTTAGGGATCAGTGGTTAGGGTTAGGGTTAGGGTTAGAGGTTAGGGCTTAGGGGTTAGGGTTAGAGGTTAGGGGTTAGGGTTAGGGGTTAGCAGTCAGTGGTTAGCATTAGCGTTATGGTTAGAGGTTAGAGGTTAGGGGTTAGGGTTAGGGTTAGAGTTAGGCAGCATGCTACTTTCCCTACAAGTTTCCCATAGGTTGGAGAACACTGGAAATGACATCTCTCCCCCCCACCCTCCACCACCATCACCACCCCCACTGCTCTCCATCATTGCCTATCCAGATACAAAGGTGTACCAGACACTGTTGGTAAATTCCACTCACTCACTCCCAGAATACAGATCATTCGATTTTACATTCGTGATTTATTACCACCTATTTATCATTATTGATTGATTTTGCTCCTCACTTCTCTCTCTGAGATTTGGCTCAGTATCTTGTCAAAATGCAATGTGAACACCTCCAGATGGGACTCCGATGCCCATTGGTTTAGTTGTTTTGTTGAGGTTCTGTGCACATGAAGTCAGAAACGTTCAGTTTTTACACACACACACACACACACACACACACACACACAGGTTTGAGGCAAAAGCTGTTGAAAACCCTGTTTGTATGCTAAACAGAGCTGTGTGGCACTGAGGACCAGTATTCTATACTCTCTGGAATGCTGTGTTCACCAACGTTCTGAGTTCTCTAGGCCTGCATTTTGGGGACAAAGTCCTGAACTGACTGGTGAAGTGGTGGAAGATTCTCTCTCTCTCTCTCTGCCCCTCTCTCCCTCTCTCCCTCCTTCTCTCTTTCTCCCTCTCTCCCTCCCACCCTAACCCTTTCTTTTCCAAGGAAGGCAGTCGACCAGCTGCCTGGTTGCACTTAGTCGCTCAGCTCAGGTCGACCAGTTGCATTTGGTCTCAGCTGAGGTTGACCAGTTGCTTTTGGTCTCAGCGGAGGTCGACCAGTTGCATTTGGTCTCAGCGGAGGTCGACCAGTTGCATTTGGTCTCAGCTCAGGTCGACCAGTTGCTTTTGGTCTCAGCGGAGGTCGACCAGTTGCATTTGGGCTCTCAGCTCAGATCGACCAGTTGCACTTAGTCTCTCGGCGGTGGTCGACCAGCTGCTCGGCGGCGATTGACACACGCTATTGCCAGCAGCAGTCACTCTTGACCTATTGATTGTCTGCATCCTCTCAGCCTTCTGAAACCTGACCTTCCCTACCCCTCCCCCCACTCTCTTGGCTCCCTCCTTGCCATCTCTGCACCGCTTCTCCTCCCACCCCGTTTAGATGTTCAATGCTAACTGACTTTCTTCTTTTCTTCCCCACCACCCCAACTCCCACCCCTCCACAGATTTTCCCCATTGGACTACAGTGCTAGAATCCTTCCTAAGGAATCTGAATTCCATCCGTCTCTGCACTTGTTCAACGTTGTTTCTCTCTTTTAAAAATTCTTTCTTTCTTTCTTTCTTCCTTTCTTTCTTTCTTCCTTTCTTTCTTTCTTTCCTTGTCTTTCCTTTTCTTTCTTTCTTTCTTTCTGTATAGTTGGGGAGTCTTTCTAAAAATTGTTTCAACTTAAATTTCAGTTTTTCATTGACTTATGCATTTCTTTTTCCCATTGCTTCAGAAAGAAAGGAACACTCGTTTCACCAGGGCAAGCTGGGCTCAACGGTGAGTAATGACCTGCTTCTGCTGGCCCTACCTGGGGCAGTACAATGCCGCCCACAGCCCTTTCCCGCCCGGTCTGCTAGCGAATTAGTCCAACACTAAACCACCAAGATGTTCAGGTGTGCCGTGTCGCGTCCCAGCCTCGAAAAGATATCTAGGAAAAAGGTGGGGGGGGATTGCTGGGGTTAGGGATAGGGGTTAGGGTTAGGGTTAGAATAAGGGTTAGGTTTAGGGTTAGGTGTTAGGGATAGGGTTAGGTGTCAGGGTTTAGGGGTTAGGGTTAGAGGTTAGAGGTTAGGGGTTAGGGTTAGGGGTCAGTGGTTAGGGTTAGGTTTAGGATTAGGGGTTAGGGTTAGGGTTAGGGGTTAGAGTTAGGGGTTACGGTTAGGGTTAGGGGTTAAGGTTAGGTTTAGGGTTAGGGTTAGGGTTAGGGTTAGGGTTTAGGGTTAGGGTTTAGGGTTAGGGTTAGGGTTAGGGTTAGGCAGCATGCTACTTTCCCTACAGGTTTCCCATAGGTTAGGGTTAGGGTTAGGGATCAGTGGTTAGGGTTAGGGTTAGGGTTAGAGGTTAGGGCTTAGGGGTTAGGGTTAGAGGTTAGGGGTTAGGGTTAGGGGTTAGCAGTCAGTGGTTAGCATTAGCGTTATGGTTAGAGGTTAGAGGTTAGGGGTTAGGGTTAGGGTTAGAGTTAGGCAGCATGCTACTTTCCCTACAAGTTTCCCATAGGTTGGAGAACACTGGAAATGACATCTCTCCCCCCCACCCTCCACCACCATCACCACCCCCACTGCTCTCCATCATTGCCTATCCAGATACAAAGGTGTACCAGACACTGTTGGTAAATTCCACTCACTCACTCCCAGAATACAGATCATTCGATTTTACATTCGTGATTTATTACCACCTATTTATCATTATTGATTGATTTTGCTCCTCACTTCTCTCTCTGAGATTTGGCTCAGTATCTTGTCAAAATGCAATGTGAACACCTCCAGATGGGACTCCGATGCCCATTGGTTTAGTTGTTTTGTTGAGGTTCTGTGCACATGAAGTCAGAAACGTTCAGTTTTTACACACACACACACACACACACACACACACACACACACACAGGTTTGAGGCAAAAGCTGTTGAAAACCCTGTTTGTATGCTAAACAGAGCTGTGTGGCACTGAGGACCAGTATTCTATACTCTCTGGAATGCTGTGTTCACCAACGTTCTGAGTTCTCTAGGCCTGCATTTTGGGGACAAAGTCCTGAACTGACTGGTGAAGTGGTGGAAGATTCTCTCTCTCTCTCTCTGCCCCTCTCTCCCTCTCTCCCTCCTTCTCTCTTTCTCCCTCTCTCCCTCCCACCCTAACCCTTTCTTTTCCAAGGAAGGCAGTCGACCAGCTGCCTGGTTGCACTTAGTCTCTCAGCTCAGGTCGACCAGTTGCATTTGGTCTCAGCTGAGGTTGACCAGTTGCTTTTGGTCTCAGCGGAGGTCGACCAGTTGCATTTGGTCTCAGCGGAGGTCGACCAGTTTCATTTGGTCTCAGCTCAGGTCGACCAGTTGCTTTTGGTCTCAGCGGAGGTCGACCAGTTGCATTTGGGCTCTCAGCTCAGGTCGACCAGTTGCACTTAGTCTCTCGGCGGTGGTCGACCAGCTGCCCGGCGGCGATTGACACACGCTATTGCCAGCAGCAGTCACTCTTGACCTATTGATTGTCTGCATCCTCTCAGCCTTCTGAAACCTGACCTTCCCTACCCCTCCCCCCACTCTCTTGGCTCCCTCCTTGCCATCTCTGCACCGCTTCTCCTCCCACCCCGTTTAGATGTTCAATGCTAACTGACTTTCTTCTTTTCTTCCCCACCACCCCAACTCCCACCCCTCCACAGATTTTCCCCATTGGACTACAGTGCTAGAATCCTTCCTAAGGAATCTGAATTCCATCCGTCTCTGCACTTGTTCAACGTTGTTTCTCTCTTTTAAAAATTCTTTCTTTCTTTCTTTCTTCCTTTCTTTCTTTCTTCCTTTCTTTCTTTCTTTCCTTGTCTTTCCTTTTCTTTCTTTCTTTCTTTCTGTATAGTTGGGGAGTCTTTCTAAAAATTGTTTCAACTTAAATTTCAGTTTTTCATTGACTTATGCATTTCTTTTTCCCATTGCTTCAGAAAGAAAGGAACACTCGTTTCACCAGGGCAAGCTGGGCTCAACGGTGAGTAATGACCTGCTTCTGCTGGCCCTACCTGGGGCAGTACAATGCCGCCCACAGCCCTTTCCCGCCCGGTCTGCTAGCGAATTAGTCCAACACTAAACCACCAAGATGTTCAGGTGTGCCGTGTCGCGTCCCAGCCTCGAAAAGATATCTAGGAAAAAGGTGGGGGGGGGATTGCTGGGGTTAGGGATAGGGGTTAGGGTTAGGGTTAGAATAAGGGTTAGGTTTAGGGTTAGGTGTTAGGGATAGGGTTAGGTGTCAGGGTTAGGGGTTAGGGTTAGAGGTTAGAGGTTAGGGGTTAGGGTTAGGGGTCAGTGGTTAGGGTTAGGTTTAGGATTAGGGGTTAGGGTTAGGGTTAGGGGTTAGAGTTAGGGGTTACGGTTAGGGTTAGGGGTTAAGGTTAGGTTTAGGGTTAGGGTTAGGGTTAGGGTTAGGGTTTAGGGTTAGGGTTTAGGGTTAGGGTTAGGGTTAGGCAGCATGCTACTTTCCCTACAGGTTTCCCATAGGTTAGGGTTAGGGTTAGGGATCAGTGGTTAGGGTTAGGGTTAGGGTTAGAGGTTAGGGCTTAGGGGTTAGGGTTAGAGGTTAGGGGTTAGGGTTAGGGGTTAGCAGTCAGTGGTTAGCATTAGCGTTATGGTTAGAGGTTAGAGGTTAGGGGTTAGGGTTAGGGTTAGAGTTAGGCAGCATGCTACTTTCCCTACAAGTTTCCCATAGGTTGGAGAACACTGGAAATGACATCTCTCCCCCCCACCCTCCACCACCATCACCACCCCCACTGCTCTCCATCATTGCCTATCCAGATACAAAGGTGTACCAGACACTGTTGGTAAATTCCACTCACTCACTCCCAGAATACAGATCATTCGATTTTACATTCGTGATTTATTACCACCTATTTATCATTATTGATTGATTTTGCTCCTCACTTCTCTCTCTGAGATTTGGCTCAGTATCTTGTCAAAATGCAATGTGAACACCTCCAGATGGGACTCCGATGCCCATTGGTTTAGTTGTTTTGTTGAGGTTCTGTGCACATGAAGTCAGAATCGTTCAGTTTTTACACACACACACACACACACACACACACACACACACACACACAGGTTTGAGGCAAAAGCTGTTGAAAACCCTGTTTGTATGCTAAACAGAGCTGTGTGGCACTGAGGACCAGTATTCTATACTCTCTGGAATGCTGTGTTCACCAACGTTCTGAGTTCTCTAGGCCTGCATTTTGGGGACAAAGTCCTGAACTGACTGGTGAAGTGGTGGAAGATTCTCTCTCTCTCTCTCTGCCCCTCTCTCCCTCTCTCCCTCCTTCTCTCTTTCTCCCTCTCTCCCTCCCACCCTAACCCTTTCTTTTCCAAGGAAGGCAGTCGACCAGCTGCCTGGTTGCACTTAGTCTCTCAGCTCAGGTCGACCAGTTGCATTTGGTCTCAGCTGAGGTTGACCAGTTGCTTTTGGTCTCAGCGGAGGTCGACCAGTTGCATTTGGTCTCAGCGGAGGTCGACCAGTTTCATTTGGTCTCAGCTCAGGTCGACCAGTTGCTTTTGGTCTCAGCGGAGGTCGACCAGTTGCATTTGGGCTCTCAGCTCAGGTCGACCAGTTGCACTTAGTCTCTCGGCGGTGGTCGACCAGCTGCTCGGCGGCGATTGACACACGCTATTGCCAGCAGCAGTCACTCTTGACCTATTGATTGTCTGCATCCTCTCAGCCTTCTGAAACCTGACCTTCCCTACCCCTCCCCCCACTCTCTTGGCTCCCTCCTTGCCATCTCTGCACCGCTTCTCCTCCCACCCCGTTTAGATGTTCAATGCTAACTGACTTTCTTCTTTTCTTCCCCACCACCCCAACTCCCACCCCTCCACAGATTTTCCCCATTGGACTACAGTGCTAGAATCCTTCCTAAGGAATCTGAATTCCATCCGTCTCTGCACTTGTTCAACGTTGTTTCTCTCTTTTAAAAATTCTTTCTTTCTTTCTTTCTTTCTTCCTTTCTTTCTTTCTTTCCTTGTCTTTCCTTTTCTTTCTTTCTTTCTTTCTTTCTGTATAGTTGGGGAGTCTTTCTAAAAATTGTTTCAACTTAAATTTCAGTTTTTCATTGACTTATGCATTTCTTTTTCCCATTGCTTCAGAAAGAAAGGAACACTCGTTTCACCAGGGCAAGCTGGGCTCAACGGTGAGTAATGACCTGCTTCTGCTGGCCCTACCTGGGGCAGTACAATGCCGCCCACAGCCCTTTCCCGCCCGGTCTGCTAGCGAATTAGTCCAACACTAAACCACCAAGATGTTCAGGTGTGCCGTGTCGCGTCCCAGCCTCGAAAAGATATCTAGGAAAAAGGTGGGGGGGGATTGCTGGGGTTAGGGATAGGGGTTAGGGTTAGGGTTAGAATAAGGGTTAGGTTTAGGGTTAGGTGTTAGGGATAGGGTTAGGTGTCAGGGTTAGGGGTTAGGGTTAGAGGTTAGAGGTTAGGGGTTAGGGTTAGGGGTCAGTGGTTAGGGTTAGGTTTAGGATTAGGGGTTAGGGTTAGGGTTAGGGGTTAGAGTTAGGGGTTACGGTTAGGGTTAGGGGTTAAGGTTAGGTTTAGGGTTAGGGTTAGGGTTAGGGTTAGGGTTTAGGGTTAGGGTTTAGGGTTAGGGTTAGGGTTAGGCAGCATGCTACTTTCCCTACAGGTTTCCCATAGGTTAGGGTTAGGGTTAGGGATCAGTGGTTAGGGTTAGGGTTAGGGTTAGAGGTTAGGGCTTAGGGGTTAGGGTTAGAGGTTAGGGGTTAGGGTTAGGGGTTAGCAGTCAGTGGTTAGCATTAGCGTTATGGTTAGAGGTTAGAGGTTAGGGGTTAGGGTTAGGGTTAGAGTTAGGCAGCATGCTACTTTCCCTACAAGTTTCCCATAGGTTGGAGAACACTGGAAATGACATCTCTCCCCCCCACCCTCCACCACCATCACCACCCCCACTGCTCTCCATCATTGCCTATCCAGATACAAAGGTGTACCAGACACTGTTGGTAAATTCCACTCACTCACTCCCAGAATACAGATCATTCGATTTTACATTCGTGATTTATTACCACCTATTTATCATTATTGATTGATTTTGCTCCTCACTTCTCTCTCTGAGATTTGGCTCAGTATCTTGTCAAAATGCAATGTGAACACCTCCAGATGGGACTCCGATGCCCATTGGTTTAGTTGTTTTGTTGAGGTTCTGTGCACATGAAGTCAGAATCGTTCAGTTTTTACACACACACACACACACACACACACACACACACACACACACACAGGTTTGAGGCAAAAGCTGTTGAAAACCCTGTTTGTATGCTAAACAGAGCTGTGTGGCACTGAGGACCAGTATTCTATACTCTCTGGAATGCTGTGTTCACCAACGTTCTGAGTTCTCTAGGCCTGCATTTTGGGGACAAAGTCCTGAACTGACTGGTGAAGTGGTGGAAGATTCTCTCTCTCTCTCTCTGCCCCTCTCTCCCTCTCTCCCTCCTTCTCTCTTTCTCCCTCTCTCCCTCCCACCCTAACCCTTTCTTTTCCAAGGAAGGCAGTCGACCAGCTGCCTGGTTGCACTTAGTCTCTCAGCTCAGGTCGACCAGTTGCATTTGGTCTCAGCTGAGGTTGACCAGTTGCTTTTGGTCTCAGCGGAGGTCGACCAGTTGCATTTGGTCTCAGCGGAGGTCGACCAGTTGCATTTGGTCTCAGCTCAGGTCGACCAGTTGCTTTTGGTCTCAGCGGAGGTCGACCAGTTGCATTTGGGCTCTCAGCTCAGGTCGACCAGTTGCACTTAGTCTCTCGGCGGTGGTCGACCAGCTGCTCGGCGGCGATTGACACACGCTATTGCCAGCAGCAGTCACTCTTGACCTATTGATTGTCTGCATCCTCTCAGCCTTCTGAAACCTGACCTTCCCTACCCCTCCCCCCACTCTCTTGGCTCCCTCCTTGCCATCTCTGCACCGCTTCTCCTCCCACCCCGTTTAGATGTTCAATGCTAACTGACTTTCTTCTTTTCTTCCCCACCACCCCAACTCCCACCCCTCCACAGATTTTCCCCATTGGACTACAGTGCTAGAATCCTTCCTAAGGAATCTGAATTCCATCCGTCTCTGCACTTGTTCAACGTTGTTTCTCTCTTTTAAAAATTCTTTCTTTCTTTCTTTCTTTCTTTCTTCCTTTCTTTCTTTCTTTCCTTGTCTTTCCTTTTCTTTCTTTCTTTCTTTCTTTCTGTATAGTTGGGGAGTCTTTCTAAAAATTGTTTCAACTTAAATTTCAGTTTTTCATTGACTTATGCATTTCTTTTTCCCATTGCTTCAGAAAGAAAGGAACACTCGTTTCACCAGGGCAAGCTGGGCTCAACGGTGAGTAATGACCTGCTTCTGCTGGCCCTACCTGGGGCAGTACAATGCCGCCCACAGCCCTTTCCCGCCCGGTCTGCTAGCGAATTAGTCCAACACTAAACCACCAAGATGTTCAGGTGTGCCGTGTCGCGTCCCAGCCTCGAAAAGATATCTAGGAAAAAGGTGGGGGGGGATTGCTGGGGTTAGGGATAGGGGTTAGGGTTAGGGTTAGAATAAGGGTTAGGTTTAGGGTTAGGTGTTAGGGATAGGGTTAGGTGTCAGGGTTAGGGGTTAGGGTTAGAGGTTAGAGGTTAGGGGTTAGGGTTAGGGGTCAGTGGTTAGGGTTAGGTTTAGGATTAGGGGTTAGGGTTAGGGTTAGGGGGTTAGAGTTAGGGGTTACGGTTAGGGTTAGGGGTTAAGGTTAGGTTTAGGGTTAGGGTTAGGGTTAGGGTTAGGGTTTAGGGTTAGGGTTTAGGGTTAGGGTTAGGGTTAGGCAGCATGCTACTTTCCCTACAGGTTTCCCATAGGTTAGGGTTAGGGTTAGGGATCAGTGGTTAGGGTTAGGGTTAGGGTTAGAGGTTAGGGCTTAGGGGTTAGGGTTAGAGGTTAGGGGTTAGGGTTAGGGGTTAGCAGTCAGTGGTTAGCATTAGCGTTATGGTTAGAGGTTAGAGGTTAGGGGTTAGGGTTAGGGTTAGAGTTAGGCAGCATGCTACTTTCCCTACAAGTTTCCCATAGGTTGGAGAACACTGGAAATGACATCTCTCCCCCCCACCCTCCACCACCATCACCACCCCCACTGCTCTCCATCATTGCCTATCCAGATACAAAGGTGTACCAGACACTGTTGGTAAATTCCACTCACTCACTCCCAGAATACAGATCATTCGATTTTACATTCGTGATTTATTACCACCTATTTATCATTATTGATTGATTTTGCTCCTCACTTCTCTCTCTGAGATTTGGCTCAGTATCTTGTCAAAATGCAATGTGAACACCTCCAGATGGGACTCCGATGCCCATTGGTTTAGTTGTTTTGTTGAGGTTCTGTGCACATGAAGTCAGAATCGTTCAGTTTTTACACACACACACACACACACACACACACACACACACACACACACAGGTTTGAGGCAAAAGCTGTTGAAAACCCTGTTTGTATGCTAAACAGAGCTGTGTGGCACTGAGGACCAGTATTCTATACTCTCTGGAATGCTGTGTTCACCAACGTTCTGAGTTCTCTAGGCCTGCATTTTGGGGACAAAGTCCTGAACTGACTGGTGAAGTGGTGGAAGATTCTCTCTCTCTCTCTCTGCCCCTCTCTCCCTCTCTCCCTCCTTCTCTCTTTCTCCCTCTCTCCCTCCCACCCTAACCCTTTCTTTTCCAAGGAAGGCAGTCGACCAGCTGCCTGGTTGCACTTAGTCTCTCAGCTCAGGTCGACCAGTTGCATTTGGTCTCAGCTGAGGTTGACCAGTTGCTTTTGGTCTCAGCGGAGGTCGACCAGTTGCATTTGGTCTCAGCGGAGGTCGACCAGTTGCATTTGGTCTCAGCTCAGGTCGACCAGTTGCTTTTGGTCTCAGCGGAGGTCGACCAGTTGCATTTGGGCTCTCAGCTCAGGTCGACCAGTTGCACTTAGTCTCTCGGCGGTGGTCGACCAGCTGCCCGGCGGCGATTGACACACGCTATTGCCAGCAGCAGTCACTCTTGACCTATTGATTGTCTGCATCCTCTCAGCCTTCTGAAACCTGACCTTCCCTACCCCTCCCCCCACTCTCTTGGCTCCCTCCTTGCCATCTCTGCACCGCTTCTCCTCCCACCCCGTTTAGATGTTCAATGCTAACTGACTTTCTTCTTTTCTTCCCCACCACCCCAACTCCCACCCCTCCACAGATTTTCCCCATTGGACTACAGTGCTAGAATCCTTCCTAAGGAATCTGAATTCCATCCGTCTCTGCACTTGTTCAACGTTGTTTCTCTCTTTTAAAAATTCTTTCTTTCTTTCTTTCTTTCTTCCTTTCTTTCTTTCTTTCCTTGTCTTTCCTTTTCTTTCTTTCTTTCTTTCTTTCTGTATAGTTGGGGAGTCTTTCTAAAAATTGTTTCAACTTAAATTTCAGTTTTTCATTGACTTATGCATTTCTTTTTCCCATTGCTTCAGAAAGAAAGGAACACTCGTTTCACCAGGGCAAGCTGGGCTCAACGGTGAGTAATGACCTGCTTCTGCTGGCCCTACCTGGGGCAGTACAATGCCGCCCACAGCCCTTTCCCGCCCGGTCTGCTAGCGAATTAGTCCAACACTAAACCACCAAGATGTTCAGGTGTGCCGTGTCGCGTCCCAGCCTCGAAAAGATATCTAGGAAAAAGGTGGGGGGGGATTGCTGGGGTTAGGGATAGGGGTTAGGGTTAGGGTTAGAATAAGGGTTAGGTTTAGGGTTAGGTGTTAGGGATAGGGTTAGGTGTCAGGGTTAGGGGTTAGGGTTAGAGGTTAGAGGTTAGGGGTTAGGGTTAGGGGTCAGTGGTTAGGGTTAGGTTTAGGATTAGGGGTTAGGGTTAGGGTTAGGGGTTAGAGTTAGGGGTTACGGTTAGGGTTAGGGGTTAAGGTTAGGTTTAGGGTTAGGGTTAGGGTTAGGGTTAGGGTTTAGGGTTAGGGTTTAGGGTTAGGGTTAGGGTTAGGCAGCATGCTACTTTCCCTACAGGTTTCCCATAGGTTAGGGTTAGGGTTAGGGATCAGTGGTTAGGGTTAGGGTTAGGGTTAGAGGTTAGGGCTTAGGGGTTAGGGTTAGAGGTTAGGGGTTAGGGTTAGGGGTTAGCAGTCAGTGGTTAGCATTAGCGTTATGGTTAGAGGTTAGAGGTTAGGGGTTAGGGTTAGGGTTAGAGTTAGGCAGCATGCTACTTTCCCTACAAGTTTCCCATAGGTTGGAGAACACTGGAAATGACATCTCTCCCCCCCACCCTCCACCACCATCACCACCCCCACTGCTCTCCATCATTGCCTATCCAGATACAAAGGTGTACCAGACACTGTTGGTAAATTCCACTCACTCACTCCCAGAATACAGATCATTCGATTTTACATTCGTGATTTATTACCACCTATTTATCATTATTGATTGATTTTGCTCCTCACTTCTCTCTCTGAGATTTGGCTCAGTATCTTGTCAAAATGCAATGTGAACACCTCCAGATGGGACTCCGATGCCCATTGGTTTAGTTGTTTTGTTGAGGTTCTGTGCACATGAAGTCAGAATCGTTCAGTTTTTACACACACACACACACACACACACACACACACACACACACACAGGTTTGAGGCAAAAGCTGTTGAAAACCCTGTTTGTATGCTAAACAGAGCTGTGTGGCACTGAGGACCAGTATTCTATACTCTCTGGAATGCTGTGTTCACCAACGTTCTGAGTTCTCTAGGCCTGCATTTTGGGGACAAAGTCCTGAACTGACTGGTGAAGTGGTGGAAGATTCTCTCTCTCTCTCTCTGCCCCTCTCTCCCTCTCTCCCTCCTTCTCTCTTTCTCCCTCTCTCCCTCCCACCCTAACCCTTTCTTTTCCAAGGAAGGCAGTCGACCAGCTGCCTGGTTGCACTTAGTCTCTCAGCTCAGGTCGACCAGTTGCATTTGGTCTCAGCTGAGGTTGACCAGTTGCTTTTGGTCTCAGCGGAGGTCGACCAGTTGCATTTGGTCTCAGCGGAGGTCGACCAGTTGCATTTGGTCTCAGCTCAGGTCGACCAGTTGCTTTTGGTCTCAGCGGAGGTCGACCAGTTGCATTTGGGCTCTCAGCTCAGGTCGACCAGTTGCACTTAGTCTCTCGGCGGTGGTCGACCAGCTGCCCGGCGGCGATTGACACACGCTATTGCCAGCAGCAGTCACTCTTGACCTATTGATTGTCTGCATCCTCTCAGCCTTCTGAAACCTGACCTTCCCTACCCCTCCCCCCACTCTCTTGGCTCCCTCCTTGCCATCTCTGCACCGCTTCTCCTCCCACCCCGTTTAGATGTTCAATGCTAACTGACTTTCTTCTTTTCTTCCCCACCACCCCAACTCCCACCCCTCCACACATTTTCCCCATTGGACTACAGTGCTAGAATCCTTCCTAAGGAATCTGAATTCCATCCGTCTCTGCACTTGTTCAACGTTGTTTCTCTCTTTTAAAAATTCTTTCTTTCTTTCTTTCTTCCTTTCTTTCTTTCTTTCCTTGTCTTTCCTTTTCTTTCTTTCTTTCTTTCTTTCTGTATAGTTGGGGAGTCTTTCTAAAAATTGTTTCAACTTAAATTTCAGTTTTTCATTGACTTATGCATTTCTTTTTCCCATTGCTTCAGAAAGAAAGGAACACTCGTTTCACCAGGGCAAGCTGGGCTCAACGGTGAGTAATGACCTGCTTCTGCTGGCCCTACCTGGGGCAGTACAATGCCGCCCACAGCCCTTTCCCGCCCGGTCTGCTAGCGAATTAGTCCAACACTAAACCACCAAGATGTTCAGGTGTGCCGTGTCGCGTCCCAGCCTCGAAAAGATATCTAGGAAAAAGGTGGGGGGGGGGATTGCTGGGGTTAGGGATAGGGGTTAGGGTTAGGGTTAGAATAAGGGTTAGGTTTAGGGTTAGGTGTTAGGGATAGGGTTAGGTGTCAGGGTTAGGGGTTAGGGTTAGAGGTTAGAGGTTAGGGGTTAGGGTTAGGGGTCAGTGGTTAGGGTTAGGTTTAGGATTAGGGGTTAGGGTTAGGGTTAGGGGTTAGAGTTAGGGGTTACGGTTAGGGTTAGGGGTTAAGGTTAGGTTTAGGGTTAGGGTTAGGGTTAGGGTTAGGGTTTAGGGTTAGGGTTTAGGGTTAGGGTTAGGGTTAGGGTTAGGCAGCATGCTACTTTCCCTACAGGTTTCCCATAGGTTAGGGTTAGGGTTAGGGATCAGTGGTTAGGGTTAGGGTTAGGGTTAGAGGTTAGGGCTTAGGGGTTAGGGTTAGAGGTTAGGGGTTAGGGTTAGGGGTTAGCAGTCAGTGGTTAGCATTAGCGTTATGGTTAGAGGTTAGAGGTTAGGGGTTAGGGTTAGGGTTAGAGTTAGGCAGCATGCTACTTTCCCTACAAGTTTCCCATAGGTTGGAGAACACTGGAAATGACATCTCTCCCCCCCACCCTCCACCACCATCACCACCCCCACTGCTCTCCATCATTGCCTATCCAGATACAAAGGTGTACCAGACACTGTTGGTAAATTCCACTCACTCACTCCCAGAATACAGATCATTCGATTTTACATTCGTGATTTATTACCACCTATTTATCATTATTGATTGATTTTGCTCCTCACTTCTCTCTCTGAGATTTGGCTCAGTATCTTGTCAAAATGCAATGTGAACACCTCCAGATGGGACTCCGATGCCCATTGGTTTAGTTGTTTTGTTGAGGTTCTGTGCACATGAAGTCAGAATCGTTCAGTTTTTACACACACACACACACACACACACACACACACACACACACACAGGTTTGAGGCAAAAGCTGTTGAAAACCCTGTTTGTATGCTAAACAGAGCTGTGTGGCACTGAGGACCAGTATTCTATACTCTCTGGAATGCTGTGTTCACCAACGTTCTGAGTTCTCTAGGCCTGCATTTTGGGGACAAAGTCCTGAACTGACTGGTGAAGTGGTGGAAGATTCTCTCTCTCTCTCTCTGCCCCTCTCTCCCTCTCTCCCTCCTTCTCTCTTTCTCCCTCTCTCCCTCCCACCCTAACCCTTTCTTTTCCAAGGAAGGCAGTCGACCAGCTGCCTGGTTGCACTTAGTCTCTCAGCTCAGGTCGACCAGTTGCATTTGGTCTCAGCTGAGGTTGACCAGTTGCTTTTGGTCTCAGCGGAGGTCGACCAGTTGCATTTGGTCTCAGCGGAGGTCGACCAGTTTCATTTGGTCTCAGCTCAGGTCGACCAGTTGCTTTTGGTCTCAGCGGAGGTCGACCAGTTGCATTTGGGCTCTCAGCTCAGGTCGACCAGTTGCACTTAGTCTCTCGGCGGTGGTCGACCAGCTGCTCGGCGGCGATTGACACACGCTATTGCCAGCAGCAGTCACTCTTGACCTATTGATTGTCTGCATCCTCTCAGCCTTCTGAAACCTGACCTTCCCTACCCCTCCCCCCACTCTCTTGGCTCCCTCCTTGCCATCTCTGCACCGCTTCTCCTCCCACCCCGTTTAGATGTTCAATGCTAACTGACTTTCTTCTTTTCTTCCCCACCACCCCAACTCCCACCCCTCCACAGATTTTCCCCATTGGACTACAGTGCTAGAATCCTTCCTAAGGAATCTGAATTCCATCCGTCTCTGCACTTGTTCAACGTTGTTTCTCTCTTTTAAAAATTCTTTCTTTCTTTCTTTCTTCCTTTCTTTCTTTCTTCCTTTCTTTCTTTCTTTCCTTGTCTTTCCTTTTCTTTCTTTCTTTCTTTCTGTATAGTTGGGGAGTCTTTCTAAAAATTGTTTCAACTTAAATTTCAGTTTTTCATTGACTTATGCATTTCTTTTTCCCATTGCTTCAGAAAGAAAGGAACACTCGTTTCACCAGGGCAAGCTGGGCTCAACGGTGAGTAATGACCTGCTTCTGCTGGCCCTACCTGGGGCAGTACAATGCCGCCCACAGCCCTTTCCCGCCCGGTCTGCTAGCGAATTAGTCCAACACTAAACCACCAAGATGTTCAGGTGTGCCGTGTCGCGTCCCAGCCTCGAAAAGATATCTAGGAAAAAGGTGGGGGGGGATTGCTGGGGTTAGGGATAGGGGTTAGGGTTAGGGTTAGAATAAGGGTTAGGTTTAGGGTTAGGTGTTAGGGATAGGGTTAGGTGTCAGGGTTAGGGGTTAGGGTTAGAGGTTAGAGGTTAGAGGTTAGGGGTTAGGGTTAGGGGTCAGTGGTTAGGGTTAGGTTTAGGATTAGGGGTTAGGGTTAGGGTTAGGGGTTAGAGTTAGGGGTTACGGTTAGGGTTAGGGGTTAAGGTTAGGTTTAGGGTTAGGGTTAGGGTTAGGGTTTAGGGTTAGGGTTTAGGGTTAGGGTTAGGGTTAGGGTTAGGCAGCATGCTACTTTCCCTACAGGTTTCCCATAGGTTAGGGTTAGGGTTAGGGATCAGTGGTTAGGGTTAGGGTTAGGGTTAGAGGTTAGGGCTTAGGGGTTAGGGTTAGAGGTTAGGGGTTAGGGTTAGGGGTTAGCAGTCAGTGGTTAGCATTAGCGTTATGGTTAGAGGTTAGAGGTTAGGGGTTAGGGTTAGGGTTAGAGTTAGGCAGCATGCTACTTTCCCTACAAGTTTCCCATAGGTTGGAGAACACTGGAAATGACATCTCTCCCCCCCACCCTCCACCACCATCACCACCCCCACTGCTCTCCATCATTGCCTATCCAGATACAAAGGTGTACCAGACACTGTTGGTAAATTCCACTCACTCACTCCCAGAATACAGATCATTCGATTTTACATTCGTGATTTATTACCACCTATTTATCATTATTGATTGATTTTGCTCCTCACTTCTCTCTCTGAGATTTGGCTCAGTATCTTGTCAAAATGCAATGTGAACACCTCCAGATGGGACTCCGATGCCCATTGGTTTAGTTGTTTTGTTGAGGTTCTGTGCACATGAAGTCAGAATCGTTCAGTTTTTACACACACACACACACACACACACACACACACACACACAGGTTTGAGGCAAAAGCTGTTGAAAACCCTGTTTGTATGCTAAACAGAGCTGTGTGGCACTGAGGACCAGTATTCTATACTCTCTGGAATGCTGTGTTCACCAACGTTCTGAGTTCTCTAGGCCTGCATTTTGGGGACAAAGTCCTGAACTGACTGGTGAAGTGGTGGAAGATTCTCTCTCTCTCTCTCTGCCCCTCTCTCCCTCTCTCCCTCCTTCTCTCTTTCTCCCTCTCTCCCTCCCACCCTAACCCTTTGTTTTCCAAGGAAGGCAGTCGACCAGCTGCCTGGTTGCACTTAGTCTCTCAGCTCAGGTCGACCAGTTGCATTTGGTCTCAGCTGAGGTTGACCAGTTGCTTTTGGTCTCAGCGGAGGTCGACCAGTTGCATTTGGTCTCAGCGGAGGTCGACCAGTTGCATTTGGTCTCAGCTCAGGTCGACCAGTTGCTTTTGGTCTCAGCGGAGGTCGACCAGTTGCATTTGGGCTCTCAGCTCAGGTCGACCAGTTGCACTTAGTCTCTCGGCGGTGGTCGACCAGCTGCCCGGCGGCGATTGACACACGCTATTGCCAGCAGCAGTCACTCTTGACCTATTGATTGTCTGCATCCTCTCAGCCTTCTGAAACCTGACCTTCCCTACCCCTCCCCCCACTCTCTTGGCTCCCTCCTTGCCATCTCTGCACCGCTTCTCCTCCCACCCCGTTTAGATGTTCAATGCTAACTGACTTTCTTCTTTTCTTCCCCACCACCCCAACTCCCACCCCTCCACAGATTTTCCCCATTGGACTACAGTGCTAGAATCCTTCCTAAGGAATCTGAATTCCATCCGTCTCTGCACTTGTTCAACGTTGTTTCTCTCTTTTAAAAATTCTTTCTTTCTTTCTTTCTTTCTTCCTTTCTTTCTTTCTTTCCTTGTCTTTCCTTTTCTTTCTTTCTTTCTTTCTTTCTGTATAGTTGGGGAGTCTTTCTAAAAATTGTTTCAACTTAAATTTCAGTTTTTCATTGACTTATGCATTTCTTTTTCCCATTGCTTCAGAAAGAAAGGAACACTCGTTTCACCAGGGCAAGCTGGGCTCAACGGTGAGTAATGACCTGCTTCTGCTGGCCCTACCTGGGGCAGTACAATGCCGCCCACAGCCCTTTCCCGCCCGGTCTGCTAGCGAATTAGTCCAACACTAAACCACCAAGATGTTCAGGTGTGCCGTGTCGCGTCCCAGCCTCGAAAAGATATCTAGGAAAAAGGTGGGGGGGGATTGCTGGGGTTAGGGATAGGGGTTAGGGTTAGGGTTAGAATAAGGGTTAGGTTTAGGGTTAGGTGTTAGGGATAGGGTTAGGTGTCAGGGTTAGGGGTTAGGGTTAGAGGTTAGAGGTTAGGGGTTAGGGTTAGGGGTCAGTGGTTAGGGTTAGGTTTAGGATTAGGGGTTAGGGTTAGGGTTAGGGGTTAGAGTTAGGGGTTACGGTTAGGGTTAGGGGTTAAGGTTAGGTTTAGGGTTAGGGTTAGGGTTAGGGTTAGGGTTTAGGGTTAGGGTTTAGGGTTAGGGTTAGGGTTAGGCAGCATGCTACTTTCCCTACAGGTTTCCCATAGGTTAGGGTTAGGGTTAGGGATCAGTGGTTAGGGTTAGGGTTAGGGTTAGAGGTTAGGGCTTAGGGGTTAGGGTTAGAGGTTAGGGGTTAGGGTTAGGGGTTAGCAGTCAGTGGTTAGCATTAGCGTTATGGTTAGAGGTTAGAGGTTAGGGGTTAGGGTTAGGGTTAGAGTTAGGCAGCATGCTACTTTCCCTACAAGTTTCCCATAGGTTGGAGAACACTGGAAATGACATCTCTCCCCCCCACCCTCCACCACCATCACCACCCCCACTGCTCTCCATCATTGCCTATCCAGATACAAAGGTGTACCAGACACTGTTGGTAAATTCCACTCACTCACTCCCAGAATACAGATCATTCGATTTTACATTCGTGATTTATTACCACCTATTTATCATTATTGATTGATTTTGCTCCTCACTTCTCTCTCTGAGATTTGGCTCAGTATCTTGTCAAAATGCAATGTGAACACCTCCAGATGGGACTCCGATGCCCATTGGTTTAGTTGTTTTGTTGAGGTTCTGTGCACATGAAGTCAGAATCGTTCAGTTTTTACACACACACACACACACACACACACACACACACACACACAGGTTTGAGGCAAAAGCTGTTGAAAACCCTGTTTGTATGCTAAACAGAGCTGTGTGGCACTGAGGACCAGTATTCTATACTCTCTGGAATGCTGTGTTCACCAACGTTCTGAGTTCTCTAGGCCTGCATTTTGGGGACAAAGTCCTGAACTGACTGGTGAAGTGGTGGAAGATTCTCTCTCTCTCTCTCTGCCCCTCTCTCCCTCTCTCCCTCCTTCTCTCTTTCTCCCTCTCTCCCTCCCACCCTAACCCTTTCTTTTCCAAGGAAGGCAGTCGACCAGCTGCCTGGTTGCACTTAGTCTCTCAGCTCAGGTCGACCAGTTGCATTTGGTCTCAGCTGAGGTTGACCAGTTGCTTTTGGTCTCAGCGGAGGTCGACCAGTTGCATTTGGTCTCAGCGGAGGTCGACCAGTTGCATTTGGTCTCAGCTCAGGTCGACCAGTTGCTTTTGGTCTCAGCGGAGGTCGACCAGTTGCATTTGGGCTCTCAGCTCAGGTCGACCAGTTGCACTTAGTCTCTCGGCGGTGGTCGACCAGCTGCCCGGCGGCGATTGACACACGCTATTGCCAGCAGCAGTCACTCTTGACCTATTGATTGTCTGGATCCTCTCAGCCTTCTGAAACCTGACCTTCCCTACCCCTCCCCCCACTCTCTTGGCTCCCTCCTTGCCATCTCTGCACCGCTTCTCCTCCCACCCCGTTTAGATGTTCAATGCTAACTGACTTTCTTCTTTTCTTCCCCACCACCCCAACTCCCACCCCTCCACAGATTTTCCCCATTGGACTACAGTGCTAGAATCCTTCCTAAGGAATCTGAATTCCATCCGTCTCTGCACTTGTTCAACGTTGTTTCTCTCTTTTAAAAATTCTTTCTTTCTTTCTTTCTTCCTTTCTTTCTTTCTTTCCTTGTCTTTCCTTTTCTTTCTTTCTTTCTTTCTTTCTGTATAGTTGGGGAGTCTTTCTAAAAATTGTTTCAACTTAAATTTCAGTTTTTCATTGACTTATGCATTTCTTTTTCCCATTGCTTCAGAAAGAAAGGAACACTCGTTTCACCAGGGCAAGCTGGGCTCAACGGTGAGTAATGACCTGCTTCTGCTGGCCCTACCTGGGGCAGTACAATGCCGCCCACAGCCCTTTCCCGCCCGGTCTGCTAGCGAATTAGTCCAACACTAAACCACCAAGATGTTCAGGTGTGCCGTGTCGCGTCCCAGCCTCGAAAAGATATCTAGGAAAAAGGTGGGGGGGGGGATTGCTGGGGTTAGGGATAGGGGTTAGGGTTAGGGTTAGAATAAGGGTTAGGTTTAGGGTTAGGTGTTAGGGATAGGGTTAGGTGTCAGGGTTAGGGGTTAGGGTTAGAGGTTAGAGGTTAGGGGTTAGGGTTAGGGGTCAGTGGTTAGGGTTAGGTTTAGGATTAGGGGTTAGGGTTAGGGTTAGGGGTTAGAGTTAGGGGTTACGGTTAGGGTTAGGGGTTAAGGTTAGGTTTAGGGTTAGGGTTAGGGTTAGGGTTAGGGTTTAGGGTTAGGGTTTAGGGTTAGGGTTAGGGTTAGGGTTAGGCAGCATGCTACTTTCCCTACAGGTTTCCCATAGGTTAGGGTTAGGGTTAGGGATCAGTGGTTAGGGTTAGGGTTAGGGTTAGAGGTTAGGGCTTAGGGGTTAGGGTTAGAGGTTAGGGGTTAGGGTTAGGGGTTAGCAGTCAGTGGTTAGCATTAGCGTTATGGTTAGAGGTTAGAGGTTAGGGGTTAGGGTTAGGGTTAGAGTTAGGCAGCATGCTACTTTCCCTACAAGTTTCCCATAGGTTGGAGAACACTGGAAATGACATCTCTCCCCCCCACCCTCCACCACCATCACCACCCCCACTGCTCTCCATCATTGCCTATCCAGATACAAAGGTGTACCAGACACTGTTGGTAAATTCCACTCACTCACTCCCAGAATACAGATCATTCGATTTTACATTCGTGATTTATTACCACCTATTTATCATTATTGATTGATTTTGCTCCTCACTTCTCTCTCTGAGATTTGGCTCAGTATCTTGTCAAAATGCAATGTGAACACCTCCAGATGGGACTCCGATGCCCATTGGTTTAGTTGTTTTGTTGAGGTTCTGTGCACATGAAGTCAGAATCGTTCAGTTTTTACACACACACACACACACACACACACACACACACACACACACAGGTTTGAGGCAAAAGCTGTTGAAAACCCTGTTTGTATGCTAAACAGAGCTGTGTGGCACTGAGGACCAGTATTCTATACTCTCTGGAATGCTGTGTTCACCAACGTTCTGAGTTCTCTAGGCCTGCATTTTGGGGACAAAGTCCTGAACTGACTGGTGAAGTGGTGGAAGATTCTCTCTCTCTCTCTCTGCCCCTCTCTCCCTCTCTCCCTCCTTCTCTCTTTCTCCCTCTCTCCCTCCCACCCTAACCCTTTCTTTTCCAAGGAAGGCAGTCGACCAGCTGCCTGGTTGCACTTAGTCTCTCAGCTCAGGTCGACCAGTTGCATTTGGTCTCAGCTGAGGTTGACCAGTTGCTTTTGGTCTCAGCGGAGGTCGACCAGTTGCATTTGGTCTCAGCGGAGGTCGACCAGTTTCATTTGGTCTCAGCTCAGGTCGACCAGTTGCTTTTGGTCTCAGCGGAGGTCGACCAGTTGCATTTGGGCTCTCAGCTCAGGTCGACCAGTTGCACTTAGTCTCTCGGCGGTGGTCGACCAGCTGCTCGGCGGCGATTGACACACGCTATTGCCAGCAGCAGTCACTCTTGACCTATTGATTGTCTGCATCCTCTCAGCCTTCTGAAACCTGACCTTCCCTACCCCTCCCCCCACTCTCTTGGCTCCCTCCTTGCCATCTCTGCACCGCTTCTCCTCCCACCCCGTTTAGATGTTCAATGCTAACTGACTTTCTTCTTTTCTTCCCCACCACCCCAACTCCCACCCCTCCACAGATTTTCCCCATTGGACTACAGTGCTAGAATCCTTCCTAAGGAATCTGAATTCCATCCGTCTCTGCACTTGTTCAACGTTGTTTCTCTCTTTTAAAAATTCTTTCTTTCTTTCTTTCTTCCTTTCTTTCTTTCTTCCTTTCTTTCTTTCTTTCCTTGTCTTTCCTTTTCTTTCTTTCTTTCTTTCTGTATAGTTGGGGAGTCTTTCTAAAAATTGTTTCAACTTAAATTTCAGTTTTTCATTGACTTATGCATTTCTTTTTCCCATTGCTTCAGAAAGAAAGGAACACTCGTTTCACCAGGGCAAGCTGGGCTCAACGGTGAGTAATGACCTGCTTCTGCTGGCCCTACCTGGGGCAGTACAATGCCGCCCACAGCCCTTTCCCGCCCGGTCTGCTAGCGAATTAGTCCAACACTAAACCACCAAGATGTTCAGGTGTGCCGTGTCGCGTCCCAGCCTCGAAAAGATATCTAGGAAAAAGGTGGGGGGGGATTGCTGGGGTTAGGGATAGGGGTTAGGGTTAGGGTTAGAATAAGGGTTAGGTTTAGGGTTAGGTGTTAGGGATAGGGTTAGGTGTCAGGGTTAGGGGTTAGGGTTAGAGGTTAGAGGTTAGAGGTTAGGGGTTAGGGTTAGGGGTCAGTGGTTAGGGTTAGGTTTAGGATTAGGGGTTAGGGTTAGGGTTAGGGGTTAGAGTTAGGGGTTACGGTTAGGGTTAGGGGTTAAGGTTAGGTTTAGGGTTAGGGTTAGGGTTAGGGTTTAGGGTTAGGGTTTAGGGTTAGGGTTAGGGTTAGGGTTAGGCAGCATGCTACTTTCCCTACAGGTTTCCCATAGGTTAGGGTTAGGGTTAGGGATCAGTGGTTAGGGTTAGGGTTAGGGTTAGAGGTTAGGGCTTAGGGGTTAGGGTTAGAGGTTAGGGGTTAGGGTTAGGGGTTAGCAGTCAGTGGTTAGCATTAGCGTTATGGTTAGAGGTTAGAGGTTAGGGGTTAGGGTTAGGGTTAGAGTTAGGCAGCATGCTACTTTCCCTACAAGTTTCCCATAGGTTGGAGAACACTGGAAATGACATCTCTCCCCCCCACCCTCCACCACCATCACCACCCCCACTGCTCTCCATCATTGCCTATCCAGATACAAAGGTGTACCAGACACTGTTGGTAAATTCCACTCACTCACTCCCAGAATACAGATCATTCGATTTTACATTCGTGATTTATTACCACCTATTTATCATTATTGATTGATTTTGCTCCTCACTTCTCTCTCTGAGATTTGGCTCAGTATCTTGTCAAAATGCAATGTGAACACCTCCAGATGGGACTCCGATGCCCATTGGTTTAGTTGTTTTGTTGAGGTTCTGTGCACATGAAGTCAGAATCGTTCAGTTTTTACACACACACACACACACACACACACACACACACACACAGGTTTGAGGCAAAAGCTGTTGAAAACCCTGTTTGTATGCTAAACAGAGCTGTGTGGCACTGAGGACCAGTATTCTATACTCTCTGGAATGCTGTGTTCACCAACGTTCTGAGTTCTCTAGGCCTGCATTTTGGGGACAAAGTCCTGAACTGACTGGTGAAGTGGTGGAAGATTCTCTCTCTCTCTCTCTGCCCCTCTCTCCCTCTCTCCCTCCTTCTCTCTTTCTCCCTCTCTCCCTCCCACCCTAACCCTTTCTTTTCCAAGGAAGGCAGTCGACCAGCTGCCTGGTTGCACTTAGTCTCTCAGCTCAGGTCGACCAGTTGCATTTGGTCTCAGCTGAGGTTGACCAGTTGCTTTTGGTCTCAGCGGAGGTCGACCAGTTGCATTTGGTCTCAGCGGAGGTCGACCAGTTTCATTTGGTCTCAGCTCAGGTCGACCAGTTGCTTTTGGTCTCAGCGGAGGTCGACCAGTTGCATTTGGGCTCTCAGCTCAGGTCGACCAGTTGCACTTAGTCTCTCGGCGGTGGTCGACCAGCTGCTCGGCGGCGATTGACACACGCTATTGCCAGCAGCAGTCACTCTTGACCTATTGATTGTCTGCATCCTCTCAGCCTTCTGAAACCTGACCTTCCCTACCCCTCCCCCCACTCTCTTGGCTCCCTCCTTGCCATCTCTGCACCGCTTCTCCTCCCACCCCGTTTAGATGTTCAATGCTAACTGACTTTCTTCTTTTCTTCCCCACCACCCCAACTCCCACCCCTCCACAGATTTTCCCCATTGGACTACAGTGCTAGAATCCTTCCTAAGGAATCTGAATTCCATCCGTCTCTGCACTTGTTCAACGTTGTTTCTCTCTTTTAAAAATTCTTTCTTTCTTTCTTTCTTCCTTTCTTTCTTTCTTTCCTTGTCTTTCCTTTTCTTTCTTTCTTTCTTTCTGTATAGTTGGGGAGTCTTTCTAAAAATTGTTTCAACTTAAATTTCAGTTTTTCATTGACTTATGCATTTCTTTTTCCCATTGCTTCAGAAAGAAAGGAACACTCGTTTCACCAGGGCAAGCTGGGCTCAACGGTGAGTAATGACCTGCTTCTGCTGGCCCTACCTGGGGCAGTACAATGCCGCCCACAGCCCTTTCCCGCCCGGTCTGCTAGCGAATTAGTCCAACACTAAACCACCAAGATGTTCAGGTGTGCCGTGTCGCGTCCCAGCCTCGAAAAGATATCTAGGAAAAAGGTGGGGGGGGATTGCTGGGG
Source organism: Ochotona princeps (assembly GCF_030435755.1). NCBI lineage: Eukaryota > Metazoa > Chordata > Mammalia > Lagomorpha > Ochotonidae > Ochotona > Ochotona princeps. The sequence continues at coordinate 344,663 of NW_026698629.1, forward strand.
TTAGGGATAGGGGTTAGGGTTAGGGTTAGAATAAGGGTTAGGTTTAGGGTTAGGTGTTAGGGATAGGGTTAGGTGTCAGGGTTAGGGGTTAGGGTTAGAGGTTAGAGGTTAGGGGTTAGGGTTAGGGGTCAGTGGTTAGGGTTAGGTTTAGGATTAGGGGTTAGGGTTAGGGTTAGGGGTTAGAGTTAGGGGTTACGGTTAGGGTTAGGGGTTAAGGTTAGGTTTAGGGTTAGGGTTAGGGTTAGGGTTAGGGTTTAGGGTTAGGGTTTAGGGTTAGGGTTAGGGTTAGGGTTAGGCAGCATGCTACTTTCCCTACAGGTTTCCCATAGGTTAGGGTTAGGGTTAGGGATCAGTGGTTAGGGTTAGGGTTAGGGTTAGAGGTTAGGGCTTAGGGGTTAGGGTTAGAGGTTAGGGGTTAGGGTTAGGGGTTAGCAGTCAGTGGTTAGCATTAGCGTTATGGTTAGAGGTTAGAGGTTAGGGGTTAGGGTTAGGGTTAGAGTTAGGCAGCATGCTACTTTCCCTACAAGTTTCCCATAGGTTGGAGAACACTGGAAATGACATCTCTCCCCCCCACCCTCCACCACCATCACCACCCCCACTGCTCTCCATCATTGCCTATCCAGATACAAAGGTGTACCAGACACTGTTGGTAAATTCCACTCACTCACTCCCAGAATACAGATCATTCGATTTTACATTCGTGATTTATTACCACCTATTTATCATTATTGATTGATTTTGCTCCTCACTTCTCTCTCTGAGATTTGGCTCAGTATCTTGTCAAAATGCAATGTGAACACCTCCAGATGGGACTCCGATGCCCATTGGTTTAGTTGTTTTGTTGAGGTTCTGTGCACATGAAGTCAGAATCGTTCAGTTTTTACACACACACACACACACACACACACACACACACACACACACAGGTTTGAGGCAAAAGCTGTTGAAAACCCTGTTTGTATGCTAAACAGAGCTGTGTGGCACTGAGGACCAGTATTCTATACTCTCTGGAATGCTGTGTTCACCAACGTTCTGAGTTCTCTAGGCCTGCATTTTGGGGACAAAGTCCTGAACTGACTGGTGAAGTGGTGGAAGATTCTCTCTCTCTCTCTCTGCCCCTCTCTCCCTCTCTCCCTCCTTCTCTCTTTCTCCCTCTCTCCCTCCCACCCTAACCCTTTCTTTTCCAAGGAAGGCAGTCGACCAGCTGCCTGGTTGCACTTAGTCTCTCAGCTCAGGTCGACCAGTTGCATTTGGTCTCAGCTGAGGTTGACCAGTTGCTTTTGGTCTCAGCGGAGGTCGACCAGTTGCTTTTGGTCTCAGCGGAGGTCGACCAGTTGCATTTGGTCTCAGCGGAGGTCGACCAGTTTCATTTGGTCTCAGCTCAGGTCGACCAGTTGCTTTTGGTCTCAGCGGAGGTCGACCAGTTGCATTTGGGCTCTCAGCTCAGGTCGACCAGTTGCACTTAGTCTCTCGGCGGTGGTCGACCAGCTGCTCGGCGGTGATTGACACACGCTATTGCCAGCAGCAGTCACTCTTGACCTATTGATTGTCTGGATCCTCTCAGCCTTCTGAAACCTGACCTTCCCTACCCCTCCCCCCACTCTCTTGGCTCCCTCCTTGCCATCTCTGCACCGCTTCTCCTCCCACCCCGTTTAGATGTTCAATGCTAACTGACTTTCTTCTTTTCTTCCCCACCACCCCAACTCCCACCCCTCCACAGATTTTCCCCATTGGACTACAGTGCTAGAATCCTTCCTAAGGAATCTGAATTCCATCCGTCTCTGCACTTGTTCAACGTTGTTTCTCTCTTTTAAAAATTCTTTCTTTCTTTCTTTCTTCCTTTCTTTCTTTCTTCCTTTCTTTCTTTCTTTCCTTGTCTTTCCTTTTCTTTCTTTCTTTCTTTCTGTATAGTTGGGGAGTCTTTCTAAAAATTGTTTCAACTTAAATTTCAGTTTTTCATTGACTTATGCATTTCTTTTTCCCATTGCTTCAGAAAGAAAGGAACACTCGTTTCACCAGGGCAAGCTGGGCTCAACGGTGAGTAATGACCTGCTTCTGCTGGCCCTACCTGGGGCAGTACAATGCCGCCCACAGCCCTTTCCCGCCCGGTCTGCTAGCGAATTAGTCCAACACTAAACCACCAAGATGTTCAGGTGTGCCGTGTTGCGTCCCAGCCTCGAAAAGATATCTAGGAAAAAGGTGGGGGGGGGATTGCTGGGGTTAGGGATAGGGGTTAGGGTTAGGGTTAGAATAAGGGTTAGGTTTAGGGTTAGGTGTTAGGGATAGGGTTAGGTGTCAGGGTTAGGGGTTAGGGTTAGAGGTTAGAGGTTAGGGGTTAGGGTTAGGGGTCAGTGGTTAGGGTTAGGTTTAGGATTAGGGGTTAGGGTTAGGGTTAGGGGTTAGAGTTAGGGGTTACGGTTAGGGTTAGGGGTTAAGGTTAGGTTTAGGGTTAGGGTTAGGGTTAGGGTTAGGGTTTAGGGTTAGGGTTTAGGGTTAGGGTTAGGGTTAGGGTTAGGCAGCATGCTACTTTCCCTACAGGTTTCCCATAGGTTAGGGTTAGGGTTAGGGATCAGTGGTTAGGGTTAGGGTTAGGGTTAGAGGTTAGGGCTTAGGGGTTAGGGTTAGAGGTTAGGGGTTAGGGTTAGGGGTTAGCAGTCAGTGGTTAGCATTAGCGTTATGGTTAGAGGTTAGAGGTTAGGGGTTAGGGTTAGGGTTAGAGTTAGGCAGCATGCTACTTTCCCTACAAGTTTCCCATAGGTTGGAGAACACTGGAAATGACATCTCTCCCCCCCACCCTCCACCACCATCACCACCCCCACTGCTCTCCATCATTGCCTATCCAGATACAAAGGTGTACCAGACACTGTTGGTAAATTCCACTCACTCACTCCCAGAATACAGATCATTCGATTTTACATTCGTGATTTATTACCACCTATTTATCATTATTGATTGATTTTGCTCCTCACTTCTCTCTCTGAGATTTGGCTCAGTATCTTGTCAAAATGCAATGTGAACACCTCCAGATGGGACTCCGATGCCCATTGGTTTAGTTGTTTTGTTGAGGTTCTGTGCACATGAAGTCAGAATCGTTCAGTTTTTACACACACACACACACACACACACACACACACAGGTTTGAGGCAAAAGCTGTTGAAAACCCTGTTTGTATGCTAAACAGAGCTGTGTGGCACTGAGGACCAGTATTCTATACTCTCTGGAATGCTGTGTTCACCAACGTTCTGAGTTCTCTAGGCCTGCATTTTGGGGACAAAGTCCTGAACTGACTGGTGAAGTGGTGGAAGATTCTCTCTCTCTCTCTCTGCCCCTCTCTCCCTCTCTCCCTCCTTCTCTCTTTCTCCCTCTCTCCCTCCCACCCTAACCCTTTCTTTTCCAAGGAAGGCAGTCGACCAGCTGCCTGGTTGCACTTAGTCTCTCAGCTCAGGTCGACCAGTTGCATTTGGTCTCAGCTGAGGTTGACCAGTTGCTTTTGGTCTCAGCGGAGGTCGACCAGTTGCATTTGGTCTCAGCGGAGGTCGACCAGTTGCATTTGGTCTCAGCTCAGGTCGACCAGTTGCTTTTGGTCTCAGCGGAGGTCGACCAGTTGCATTTGGGCTCTCAGCTCAGGTCGACCAGTTGCACTTAGTCTCTCGGCGGTGGTCGACCAGCTGCTCGGCGGCGATTGACACACGCTATTGCCAGCAGCAGTCACTCTTGACCTATTGATTGTCTGCATCCTCTCAGCCTTCTGAAACCTGACCTTCCCTACCCCTCCCCCCACTCTCTTGGCTCCCTCCTTGCCATCTCTGCACCGCTTCTCCTCCCACCCCGTTTAGATGTTCAATGCTAACTGACTTTCTTCTTTTCTTCCCCACCACCCCAACTCCCACCCCTCCACAGATTTTCCCCATTGGACTACAGTGCTAGAATCCTTCCTAAGGAATCTGAATTCCATCCGTCTCTGCACTTGTTCAACGTTGTTTCTCTCTTTTAAAAATTCTTTCTTTCTTTCTTTCTTCCTTTCTTTCTTTCTTTCCTTGTCTTTCCTTTTCTTTCTTTCTTTCTTTCTGTATAGTTGGGGAGTCTTTCTAAAAATTGTTTCAACTTAAATTTCAGTTTTTCATTGACTTATGCATTTCTTTTTCCCATTGCTTCAGAAAGAAAGGAACACTCGTTTCACCAGGGCAAGCTGGGCTCAACGGTGAGTAATGACCTGCTTCTGCTGGCCCTACCTGGGGCAGTACAATGCCGCCCACAGCCCTTTCCCGCCCGGTCTGCTAGCGAATTAGTCCAACACTAAACCACCAAGATGTTCAGGTGTGCCGTGTCGCGTCCCAGCCTCGAAAAGATATCTAGGAAAAAGGTGGGGGGGGATTGCTGGGGTTAGGGATAGGGGTTAGGGTTAGGGTTAGAATAAGGGTTAGGTTTAGGGTTAGGTGTTAGGGATAGGGTTAGGTGTCAGGGTTAGGGGTTAGGGTTAGAGGTTAGAGGTTAGGGGTTAGGGTTAGGGGTCAGTGGTTAGGGTTAGGTTTAGGATTAGGGGTTAGGGTTAGGGTTAGGGGTTAGAGTTAGGGGTTACGGTTAGGGTTAGGGGTTAAGGTTAGGTTTAGGGTTAGGGTTAGGGTTAGGGTTAGGGTTTAGGGTTAGGGTTTAGGGTTAGGGTTAGGGTTAGGGTTAGGCAGCATGCTACTTTCCCTACAGGTTTCCCATAGGTTAGGGTTAGGGTTAGGGATCAGTGGTTAGGGTTAGGGTTAGGGTTAGAGGTTAGGGCTTAGGGGTTAGGGTTAGAGGTTAGGGCTTAGGGGTTAGGGTTAGAGGTTAGGGGTTAGGGTTAGGGGTTAGCAGTCAGTGGTTAGCATTAGCGTTATGGTTAGAGGTTAGAGGTTAGGGGTTAGGGTTAGGGTTAGAGTTAGGCAGCATGCTACTTTCCCTACAAGTTTCCCATAGGTTGGAGAACACTGGAAATGACATCTCTCCCCCCCACCCTCCACCACCATCACCACCCCCACTGCTCTCCATCATTGCCTATCCAGATACAAAGGTGTACCAGACACTGTTGGTAAATTCCACTCACTCACTCCCAGAATACAGATCATTCGATTTTACATTCGTGATTTATTACCACCTATTTATCATTATTGATTGATTTTGCTCCTCACTTCTCTCTCTGAGATTTGGCTCAGTATCTTGTCAAAATGCAATGTGAACACCTCCAGATGGGACTCCGATGCCCATTGGTTTAGTTGTTTTGTTGAGGTTCTGTGCACATGAAGTCAGAATCGTTCAGTTTTTACACACACACACACACACACACACACACACACACAGGTTTGAGGCAAAAGCTGTTGAAAACCCTGTTTGTATGCTAAACAGAGCTGTGTGGCACTGAGGACCAGTATTCTATACTCTCTGGAATGCTGTGTTCACCAACGTTCTGAGTTCTCTAGGCCTGCATTTTGGGGACAAAGTCCTGAACTGACTGGTGAAGTGGTGGAAGATTCTCTCTCTCTCTCTCTGCCCCTCTCTCCCTCTCTCCCTCCTTCTCTCTTTCTCCCTCTCTCCCTCCCACCCTAACCCTTTCTTTTCCAAGGAAGGCAGTCGACCAGCTGCCTGGTTGCACTTAGTCTCTCAGCTCAGGTCGACCAGTTGCATTTGGTCTCAGCTGAGGTTGACCAGTTGCATTTGGTCTCAGCGGAGGTCGACCAGTTGCTTTTGGTCTCAGCGGAGGTCGACCAGTTGCATTTGGTCTCAGCGGAGGTCGACCAGTTTCATTTGGTCTCAGCTCAGGTCGACCAGTTGCTTTTGGTCTCAGCGGAGGTCGACCAGTTGCATTTGGGCTCTCAGCTCAGGTCGACCAGTTGCACTTAGTCTCTCGGCGGTGGTCGACCAGCTGCTCGGCGGCGATTGACACACGCTATTGCCAGCAGCAGTCACTCTTGACCTATTGATTGTCTGCATCCTCTCAGCCTTCTGAAACCTGACCTTCCCTACCCCTCCCCCCACTCTCTTGGCTCCCTCCTTGCCATCTCTGCACCGCTTCTCCTCCCACCCCGTTTAGATGTTCAATGCTAACTGACTTTCTTCTTTTCTTCCCCACCACCCCAACTCCCACCCCTCCACAGATTTTCCCCATTGGACTACAGTGCTAGAATCCTTCCTAAGGAATCTGAATTCCATCCGTCTCTGCACTTGTTCAACGTTGTTTCTCTCTTTTAAAAATTCTTTCTTTCTTTCTTTCTTCCTTTCTTTCTTTCTTCCTTTCTTTCTTTCTTTCCTTGTCTTTCCTTTTCTTTCTTTCTTTCTTTCTGTATAGTTGGGGAGTCTTTCTAAAAATTGTTTCAACTTAAATTTCAGTTTTTCATTGACTTATGCATTTCTTTTTCCCATTGCTTCAGAAAGAAAGGAACACTCGTTTCACCAGGGCAAGCTGGGCTCAACGGTGAGTAATGACCTGCTTCTGCTGGCCCTACCTGGGGCAGTACAATGCCGCCCACAGCCCTTTCCCGCCCGGTCTGCTAGCGAATTAGTCCAACACTAAACCACCAAGATGTTCAGGTGTGCCGTGTCGCGTCCCAGCCTCGAAAAGATATCTAGGAAAAAGGTGGGGGGGGGATTGCTGGGGTTAGGGATAGGGGTTAGGGTTAGGGTTAGAATAAGGGTTAGGTTTAGGGTTAGGTGTTAGGGATAGGGTTAGGTGTCAGGGTTAGGGGTTAGGGTTAGAGGTTAGAGGTTAGGGGTTAGGGTTAGGGGTCAGTGGTTAGGGTTAGGTTTAGGATTAGGGGTTAGGGTTAGGGGTTAGAGTTAGGGGTTACGGTTAGGGTTAGGGGTTAAGGTTAGGTTTAGGGTTAGGGTTAGGGTTAGGGTTAGGGTTTAGTGTTAGGGTTTAGGGTTAGGGTTAGGGTTAGGCAGCATGCTACTTTCCCTACAGGTTTCCCATAGGTTAGGGTTAGGGTTAGGGATCAGTGGTTAGGGTTAGGGTTAGGGTTAGAGGTTAGGGCTTAGGGGTTAGGGTTAGAGGTTAGGGGTTAGGGTTAGGGGTTAGCAGTCAGTGGTTAGCATTAGCGTTATGGTTAGAGGTTAGAGGTTAGGGGTTAGGGTTAGGGTTAGAGTTAGGCAGCATGCTACTTTCCCTACAAGTTTCCCATAGGTTGGAGAACACTGGAAATGACATCTCTCCCCCCCACCCTCCACCACCATCACCACCCCCACTGCTCTCCATCATTGCCTATCCAGATACAAAGGTGTACCAGACACTGTTGGTAAATTCCACTCACTCACTCCCAGAATACAGATCATTCGATTTTACATTCGTGATTTATTACCACCTATTTATCATTATTGATTGATTTTGCTCCTCACTTCTCTCTCTGAGATTTGGCTCAGTATCTTGTCAAAATGCAATGTGAACACCTCCAGATGGGACTCCGATGCCCATTGGTTTAGTTGTTTTGTTGAGGTTCTGTGCACATGAAGTCAGAATCGTTCAGTTTTTACACACACACACACACACACACACACACACACACACACACACAGGTTTGAGGCAAAAGCTGTTGAAAACCCTGTTTGTATGCTAAACAGAGCTGTGTGGCACTGAGGACCAGTATTCTATACTCTCTGGAATGCTGTGTTCACCAACGTTCTGAGTTCTCTAGGCCTGCATTTTGGGGACAAAGTCCTGAACTGACTGGTGAAGTGGTGGAAGATTCTCTCTCTCTCTCTCTGCCCCTCTCTCCCTCTCTCCCTCCTTCTCTCTTTCTCCCTCTCTCCCTCCCACCCTAACCCTTTCTTTTCCAAGGAAGGCAGTCGACCAGCTGCCTGGTTGCACTTAGTCTCTCAGCTCAGGTCGACCAGTTGCATTTGGTCTCAGCGGAGGTTGACCAGTTGCTTTTGGTCTCAGCGGAGGTCGACCAGTTGCATTTGGTCTCAGCGGAGGTCGACCAGTTTCATTTGGTCTCAGCTCAGGTCGACCAGTTGCTTTTGGTCTCAGCGGAGGTCGACCAGTTGCATTTGGGCTCTCAGCTCAGGTCGACCAGTTGCACTTAGTCTCTCGGCGGTGGTCGACCAGCTGCTCGGCGGCGATTGACACACGCTATTGCCAGCAGCAGTCACTCTTGACCTATTGATTGTCTGCATCCTCTCAGCCTTCTGAAACCTGACCTTCCCTACCCCTCCCCCCACTCTCTTGGCTCCCTCCTTGCCATCTCTGCACCGCTTCTCCTCCCACCCCGTTTAGATGTTCAATGCTAACTGACTTTCTTCTTTTCTTCCCCACCACCCCAACTCCCACCCCTCCACAGATTTTCCCCATTGGACTACAGTGCTAGAATCCTTCCTAAGGAATCTGAATTCCATCCGTCTCTGCACTTGTTCAACGTTGTTTCTCTCTTTTAAAAATTCTTTCTTTCTTTCTTTCTTCCTTTCTTTCTTTCTTCCTTTCTTTCTTTCTTTCCTTGTCTTTCCTTTTCTTTCTTTCTTTCTTTCTGTATAGTTGGGGAGTCTTTCTAAAAATTGTTTCAACTTAAATTTCAGTTTTTCATTGACTTATGCATTTCTTTTTCCCATTGCTTCAGAAAGAAAGGAACACTCGTTTCACCAGGGCAAGCTGGGCTCAACGGTGAGTAATGACCTGCTTCTGCTGGCCCTACCTGGGGCAGTACAATGCCGCCCACAGCCCTTTCCCGCCCGGTCTGCTAGCGAATTAGTCCAACACTAAACCACCAAGATGTTCAGGTGTGCCGTGTCGCGTCCCAGCCTCGAAAAGATATCTAGGAAAAAGGTGGGGGGGGGATTGCTGGGGTTAGGGATAGGGGTTAGGGTTAGGGTTAGAATAAGGGTTAGGTTTAGGGTTAGGTGTTAGGGATAGGGTTAGGTGTCAGGGTTAGGGGTTAGAGGTTAGAGGTTAGGGGTTAGGGTTAGGGGTCAGTGGTTAGGGTTAGGTTTAGGATTAGGGGTTAGGGTTAGGGGTTAGAGTTAGGGGTTACGGTTAGGGTTAGGGGTTAAGGTTAGGTTTAGGGTTAGGGTTAGGGTTAGGGTTAGGGTTTAGTGTTAGGGTTTAGGGTTAGGGTTAGGGTTAGGCAGCATGCTACTTTCCCTACAGGTTTCCCATAGGTTAGGGTTAGGGTTAGGGATCAGTGGTTAGGGTTAGGGTTAGGGTTAGAGGTTAGGGCTTAGGGGTTAGGGTTAGAGGTTAGGGGTTAGGGTTAGGGGTTAGCAGTCAGTGGTTAGCATTAGCGTTATGGTTAGAGGTTAGAGGTTAGGGGTTAGGGTTAGGGTTAGAGTTAGGCAGCATGCTACTTTCCCTACAAGTTTCCCATAGGTTGGAGAACACTGGAAATGACATCTCTCCCCCCCACCCTCCACCACCATCACCACCCCCACTGCTCTCCATCATTGCCTATCCAGATACAAAGGTGTACCAGACACTGTTGGTAAATTCCACTCACTCACTCCCAGAATACAGATCATTCGATTTTACATTCGTGATTTATTACCACCTATTTATCATTATTGATTGATTTTGCTCCTCACTTCTCTCTCTGAGATTTGGCTCAGTATCTTGTCAAAATGCAATGTGAACACCTCCAGATGGGACTCCGATGCCCATTGGTTTAGTTGTTTTGTTGAGGTTCTGTGCACATGAAGTCAGAATCGTTCAGTTTTTACACACACACACACACACACACACACACACACACACACACACAGGTTTGAGGCAAAAGCTGTTGAAAACCCTGTTTGTATGCTAAACAGAGCTGTGTGGCACTGAGGACCAGTATTCTATACTCTCTGGAATGCTGTGTTCACCAACGTTCTGAGTTCTCTAGGCCTGCATTTTGGGGACAAAGTCCTGAACTGACTGGTGAAGTGGTGGAAGATTCTCTCTCTCTCTCTCTGCCCCTCTCTCCCTCTCTCCCTCCTTCTCTCTTTCTCCCTCTCTCCCTCCCACCCTAACCCTTTCTTTTCCAAGGAAGGCAGTCGACCAGCTGCCTGGTTGCACTTAGTCTCTCAGCTCAGGTCGACCAGTTGCATTTGGTCTCAGCTGAGGTTGACCAGTTGCTTTTGGTCTCAGCGGAGGTCGACCAGTTGCATTTGGTCTCAGCGGAGGTCGACCAGTTTCATTTGGTCTCAGCTCAGGTCGACCAGTTGCTTTTGGTCTCAGCGGAGGTCGACCAGTTGCATTTGGGCTCTCAGCTCAGGTCGACCAGTTGCACTTAGTCTCTCGGCGGTGGTCGACCAGCTGCTCGGCGGCGATTGACACACGCTATTGCCAGCAGCAGTCACTCTTGACCTATTGATTGTCTGCATCCTCTCAGCCTTCTGAAACCTGACCTTCCCTACCCCTCCCCCCACTCTCTTGGCTCCCTCCTTGCCATCTCTGCACCGCTTCTCCTCCCACCCCGTTTAGATGTTCAATGCTAACTGACTTTCTTCTTTTCTTCCCCACCACCCCAACTCCCACCCCTCCACAGATTTTCCCCATTGGACTACAGTGCTAGAATCCTTCCTAAGGAATCTGAATTCCATCCGTCTCTGCACTTGTTCAACGTTGTTTCTCTCTTTTAAAAATTCTTTCTTTCTTTCTTTCTGTATAGTTGGGGAGTCTTTCTAAAAATTGTTTCAACTTAAATTTCAGTTTTTCATTGACTTATGCATTTCTTTTTCCCATTGCTTCAGAAAGAAAGGAACACTCGTTTCACCAGGGCAAGCTGGGCTCAACGGTGAGTAATGACCTGCTTCTGCTGGCCCTACCTGGGGCAGTACAATGCCGCCCACAGCCCTTTCCCGCCCGGTCTGCTAGCGAATTAGTCCAACACTAAACCACCAAGATGTTCAGGTGTGCCGTGTCGCGTCCCAGCCTCGAAAAGATATCTAGGAAAAAGGTGGGGGGGGGATTGCTGGGGTTAGGGATAGGGGTTAGGGTTAGGGTTAGAATAAGGGTTAGGTTTAGGGTTAGGTGTTAGGGATAGGGTTAGGTGTCAGGGTTAGGGGTTAGGGTTAGAGGTTAGAGGTTAGGGGTTAGGGTTAGGGGTCAGTGGTTAGGGTTAGGTTTAGGATTAGGGGTTAGGGTTAGGGGTTAGAGTTAGGGGTTACGGTTAGGGTTAGGGGTTAAGGTTAGGTTTAGGGTTAGGGTTAGGGTTAGGGTTAGGGTTTAGTGTTAGGGTTTAGGGTTAGGGTTAGGGTTAGGCAGCATGCTACTTTCCCTACAGGTTTCCCATAGGTTAGGGTTAGGGTTAGGGATCAGTGGTTAGGGTTAGGGTTAGGGTTAGAGGTTAGGGCTTAGGGGTTAGGGTTAGAGGTTAGGGGTTAGGGTTAGGGGTTAGCAGTCAGTGGTTAGCATTAGCGTTATGGTTAGAGGTTAGAGGTTAGGGGTTAGGGTTAGGGTTAGAGTTAGGCAGCATGCTACTTTCCCTACAAGTTTCCCATAGGTTGGAGAACACTGGAAATGACATCTCTCCCCCCCACCCTCCACCACCATCACCACCCCCACTGCTCTCCATCATTGCCTATCCAGATACAAAGGTGTACCAGACACTGTTGGTAAATTCCACTCACTCACTCCCAGAATACAGATCATTCGATTTTACATTCGTGATTTATTACCACCTATTTATCATTATTGATTGATTTTGCTCCTCACTTCTCTCTCTGAGATTTGGCTCAGTATCTTGTCAAAATGCAATGTGAACACCTCCAGATGGGACTCCGATGCCCATTGGTTTAGTTGTTTTGTTGAGGTTCTGTGCACATGAAGTCAGAATCGTTCAGTTTTTACACACACACACACACACACACACACACACACACACACACACAGGTTTGAGGCAAAAGCTGTTGAAAACCCTGTTTGTATGCTAAACAGAGCTGTGTGGCACTGAGGACCAGTATTCTATACTCTCTGGAATGCTGTGTTCACCAACGTTCTGAGTTCTCTAGGCCTGCATTTTGGGGACAAAGTCCTGAACTGACTGGTGAAGTGGTGGAAGATTCTCTCTCTCTCTCTCTGCCCCTCTCTCCCTCTCTCCCTCCTTCTCTCTTTCTCCCTCTCTCCCTCCCACCCTAACCCTTTCTTTTCCAAGGAAGGCAGTCGACCAGCTGCCTGGTTGCACTTAGTCTCTCAGCTCAGGTCGACCAGTTGCATTTGGTCTCAGCGGAGGTTGACCAGTTGCTTTTGGTCTCAGCGGAGGTCGACCAGTTGCATTTGGTCTCAGCGGAGGTCGACCAGTTTCATTTGGTCTCAGCTCAGGTCGACCAGTTGCTTTTGGTCTCAGCGGAGGTCGACCAGTTGCATTTGGGCTCTCAGCTCAGGTCGACCAGTTGCACTTAGTCTCTCGGCGGTGGTCGACCAGCTGCTCGGCGGCGATTGACACACGCTATTGCCAGCAGCAGTCACTCTTGACCTATTGATTGTCTGCATCCTCTCAGCCTTCTGAAACCTGACCTTCCCTACCCCTCCCCCCACTCTCTTGGCTCCCTCCTTGCCATCTCTGCACCGCTTCTCCTCCCACCCCGTTTAGATGTTCAATGCTAACTGACTTTCTTCTTTTCTTCCCCACCACCCCAACTCCCACCCCTCCACAGATTTTCCCCATTGGACTACAGTGCTAGAATCCTTCCTAAGGAATCTGAATTCCATCCGTCTCTGCACTTGTTCAACGTTGTTTCTCTCTTTTAAAAATTCTTTCTTTCTTTCTTTCTTCCTTTCTTTCTTTCTTCCTTTCTTTCTTTCTTTCCTTGTCTTTCCTTTTCTTTCTTTCTTTCTTTCTGTATAGTTGGGGAGTCTTTCTAAAAATTGTTTCAACTTAAATTTCAGTTTTTCATTGACTTATGCATTTCTTTTTCCCATTGCTTCAGAAAGAAAGGAACACTCGTTTCACCAGGGCAAGCTGGGCTCAACGGTGAGTAATGACCTGCTTCTGCTGGCCCTACCTGGGGCAGTACAATGCCGCCCACAGCCCTTTCCCGCCCGGTCTGCTAGCGAATTAGTCCAACACTAAACCACCAAGATGTTCAGGTGTGCCGTGTCGCGTCCCAGCCTCGAAAAGATATCTAGGAAAAAGGTGGGGGGGGGATTGCTGGGGTTAGGGATAGGGGTTAGGGTTAGGGTTAGAATAAGGGTTAGGTTTAGGGTTAGGTGTTAGGGATAGGGTTAGGTGTCAGGGTTAGGGGTTAGAGGTTAGAGGTTAGGGGTTAGGGTTAGGGGTCAGTGGTTAGGGTTAGGTTTAGGATTAGGGGTTAGGGTTAGGGGTTAGAGTTAGGGGTTACGGTTAGGGTTAGGGGTTAAGGTTAGGTTTAGGGTTAGGGTTAGGGTTAGGGTTAGGGTTTAGTGTTAGGGTTTAGGGTTAGGGTTAGGGTTAGGCAGCATGCTACTTTCCCTACAGGTTTCCCATAGGTTAGGGTTAGGGTTAGGGATCAGTGGTTAGGGTTAGGGTTAGGGTTAGAGGTTAGGGCTTAGGGGTTAGGGTTAGAGGTTAGGGGTTAGGGTTAGGGGTTAGCAGTCAGTGGTTAGCATTAGCGTTATGGTTAGAGGTTAGAGGTTAGGGGTTAGGGTTAGGGTTAGAGTTAGGCAGCATGCTACTTTCCCTACAAGTTTCCCATAGGTTGGAGAACACTGGAAATGACATCTCTCCCCCCCACCCTCCACCACCATCACCACCCCCACTGCTCTCCATCATTGCCTATCCAGATACAAAGGTGTACCAGACACTGTTGGTAAATTCCACTCACTCACTCCCAGAATACAGATCATTCGATTTTACATTCGTGATTTATTACCACCTATTTATCATTATTGATTGATTTTGCTCCTCACTTCTCTCTCTGAGATTTGGCTCAGTATCTTGTCAAAATGCAATGTGAACACCTCCAGATGGGACTCCGATGCCCATTGGTTTAGTTGTTTTGTTGAGGTTCTGTGCACATGAAGTCAGAATCGTTCAGTTTTTACACACACACACACACACACACACACACACACACACACACACAGGTTTGAGGCAAAAGCTGTTGAAAACCCTGTTTGTATGCTAAACAGAGCTGTGTGGCACTGAGGACCAGTATTCTATACTCTCTGGAATGCTGTGTTCACCAACGTTCTGAGTTCTCTAGGCCTGCATTTTGGGGACAAAGTCCTGAACTGACTGGTGAAGTGGTGGAAGATTCTCTCTCTCTCTCTCTGCCCCTCTCTCCCTCTCTCCCTCCTTCTCTCTTTCTCCCTCTCTCCCTCCCACCCTAACCCTTTCTTTTCCAAGGAAGGCAGTCGACCAGCTGCCTGGTTGCACTTAGTCTCTCAGCTCAGGTCGACCAGTTGCATTTGGTCTCAGCTGAGGTTGACCAGTTGCTTTTGGTCTCAGCGGAGGTCGACCAGTTGCATTTGGTCTCAGCGGAGGTCGACCAGTTTCATTTGGTCTCAGCTCAGGTCGACCAGTTGCTTTTGGTCTCAGCGGAGGTCGACCAGTTGCATTTGGGCTCTCAGCTCAGGTCGACCAGTTGCACTTAGTCTCTCGGCGGTGGTCGACCAGCTGCTCGGCGGCGATTGACACACGCTATTGCCAGCAGCAGTCACTCTTGACCTATTGATTGTCTGCATCCTCTCAGCCTTCTGAAACCTGACCTTCCCTACCCCTCCCCCCACTCTCTTGGCTCCCTCCTTGCCATCTCTGCACCGCTTCTCCTCCCACCCCGTTTAGATGTTCAATGCTAACTGACTTTCTTCTTTTCTTCCCCACCACCCCAACTCCCACCCCTCCACAGATTTTCCCCATTGGACTACAGTGCTAGAATCCTTCCTAAGGAATCTGAATTCCATCCGTCTCTGCACTTGTTCAACGTTGTTTCTCTCTTTTAAAAATTCTTTCTTTCTTTCTTTCTTTCTTCCTTTCTTTCTTTCTTCCTTTCTTTCTTTCTTTCCTTGTCTTTCCTTTTCTTTCTTTCTTTCTTTCTGTATAGTTGGGGAGTCTTTCTAAAAATTGTTTCAACTTAAATTTCAGTTTTTCATTGACTTATGCATTTCTTTTTCCCATTGCTTCAGAAAGAAAGGAACACTCGTTTCACCAGGGCAAGCTGGGCTCAACGGTGAGTAATGACCTGCTTCTGCTGGCCCTACCTGGGGCAGTACAATGCCGCCCACAGCCCTTTCCCGCCCGGTCTGCTAGCGAATTAGTCCAACACTAAACCACCAAGATGTTCAGGTGTGCCGTGTCGCGTCCCAGCCTCGAAAAGATATCTAGGAAAAAGGTGGGGGGGGGATTGCTGGGGTTAGGGATAGGGGTTAGGGTTAGGGTTAGAATAAGGGTTAGGTTTAGGGTTAGGTGTTAGGGATAGGGTTAGGTGTCAGGGTTAGGGGTTAGAGGTTAGAGGTTAGGGGTTAGGGTTAGGGGTCAGTGGTTAGGGTTAGGTTTAGGATTAGGGGTTAGGGTTAGGGGTTAGAGTTAGGGGTTACGGTTAGGGTTAGGGGTTAAGGTTAGGTTTAGGGTTAGGGTTAGGGTTAGGGTTAGGGTTTAGTGTTAGGGTTTAGGGTTAGGGTTAGGGTTAGGCAGCATGCTACTTTCCCTACAGGTTTCCCATAGGTTAGGGTTAGGGTTAGGGATCAGTGGTTAGGGTTAGGGTTAGGGTTAGAGGTTAGGGCTTAGGGGTTAGGGTTAGAGGTTAGGGGTTAGGGTTAGGGGTTAGCAGTCAGTGGTTAGCATTAGCGTTATGGTTAGAGGTTAGAGGTTAGGGGTTAGGGTTAGGGTTAGAGTTAGGCAGCATGCTACTTTCCCTACAAGTTTCCCATAGGTTGGAGAACACTGGAAATGACATCTCTCCCCCCCACCCTCCACCACCATCACCACCCCCACTGCTCTCCATCATTGCCTATCCAGATACAAAGGTGTACCAGACACTGTTGGTAAATTCCACTCACTCACTCCCAGAATACAGATCATTCGATTTTACATTCGTGATTTATTACCACCTATTTATCATTATTGATTGATTTTGCTCCTCACTTCTCTCTCTGAGATTTGGCTCAGTATCTTGTCAAAATGCAATGTGAACACCTCCAGATGGGACTCCGATGCCCATTGGTTTAGTTGTTTTGTTGAGGTTCTGTGCACATGAAGTCAGAATCGTTCAGTTTTTACACACACACACACACACACACACACACACACACACACACACAGGTTTGAGGCAAAAGCTGTTGAAAACCCTGTTTGTATGCTAAACAGAGCTGTGTGGCACTGAGGACCAGTATTCTATACTCTCTGGAATGCTGTGTTCACCAACGTTCTGAGTTCTCTAGGCCTGCATTTTGGGGACAAAGTCCTGAACTGACTGGTGAAGTGGTGGAAGATTCTCTCTCTCTCTCTCTGCCCCTCTCTCCCTCTCTCCCTCCTTCTCTCTTTCTCCCTCTCTCCCTCCCACCCTAACCCTTTCTTTTCCAAGGAAGGCAGTCGACCAGCTGCCTGGTTGCACTTAGTCTCTCAGCTCAGGTCGACCAGTTGCATTTGGTCTCAGCGGAGGTTGACCAGTTGCTTTTGGTCTCAGCGGAGGTCGACCAGTTGCATTTGGTCTCAGCGGAGGTCGACCAGTTTCATTTGGTCTCAGCTCAGGTCGACCAGTTGCTTTTGGTCTCAGCGGAGGTCGACCAGTTGCATTTGGGCTCTCAGCTCAGGTCGACCAGTTGCACTTAGTCTCTCGGCGGTGGTCGACCAGCTGCTCGGCGGCGATTGACACACGCTATTGCCAGCAGCAGTCACTCTTGACCTATTGATTGTCTGCATCCTCTCAGCCTTCTGAAACCTGACCTTCCCTACCCCTCCCCCCACTCTCTTGGCTCCCTCCTTGCCATCTCTGCACCGCTTCTCCTCCCACCCCGTTTAGATGTTCAATGCTAACTGACTTTCTTCTTT
Source organism: Ochotona princeps (assembly GCF_030435755.1). NCBI lineage: Eukaryota > Metazoa > Chordata > Mammalia > Lagomorpha > Ochotonidae > Ochotona > Ochotona princeps. Next base: position 361,558 of record NW_026698629.1, read on the forward strand.
TCTTCCCCACCACCCCAACTCCCACCCA